>NC_135279.1:18794660-19101754 GCF_051311805.1 Agelaius phoeniceus | reverse complement strand
GTAGAAGAGAAAAAAATTCAGGCCAAACCAAAGGACAAGCAGCCAGGTGTGTTCCCAACATGGATCACAGGGAATGTGAGTGACCAGGGCTGTGCCCAAAGTGCCTCCTCCAGTGGGGGATGGAGCTGCAGCAGCGCACGAAGCTCTTCCCGCACTCGGGGCACTCGCAGGGCTTCCCTTACCGGTGCCTACGTTGGTGTCGGGTCAAGTGAGAGCTCCTGGAGAAGCTCTTCCCATACTGGGGACACTCGTAGGGCCTCTCCCCAGTGTGGATGCGCCGGTGCCTGACGAGGTGGCAGTTGCGCTTGAATCCCTTCCCACAGTCGGGGCATTGGAAGGGCCTCTCCTCTGTGTGACTCTGATAGTGCTGGAGGAGACTGGAGCTGGTCTGAAATCTCTTCCCACACTTGGAACATTCATAGTGTCTCTCCCCAGTGTGGGTCCTCTGGTGGCTGATCAGGCTGGAGCTCTGGCTGAAGCCCTTCCCACACTCCCCACACTCGTAGGGCCGTTCCCCAGTGTGGGTCCTCTGGTGCCTGATCAGCTCCGAGTTCCACCTGAAGCTCTTCCCACACTCCACGCACGTGTGGGGCTTCTCCCCATCATGGAGCTGCTCATGGAGCACCAGCTCCGAGCTCTGCCTCCATCTCCGGCCGCCTTCCCGGCCCAGGCTGCCTCTTTCCCCCTCACATCCCCGCCATCTGCGTTTGCAGCCCCTCCTCGTGCGGCATCTCCGGGCCTTTTCCTCCCCGTTGGCTTCCTGCGCCGTGGAGCCGCTCAAAACGGCCTCTGCCACCAGGTTCTGCCGCGGGCATTTGTCCTCCCTGCTCTCCATGCTCAGCTCCTGCTCTGGGCGAGGAAGGACAAGGACAGCATGGGATTTGCCTCCGTGCCACAGGCAAGGGCAACGAGATCCCCCCAGGCCGTCTCTGGGGACGCACTGCCCCCTCTTGGCTCTCCCCATTTCGGGATGCCGGGGCTCTTTGGGCTCCCGGGCTCCCTTCTCCCCTCATTCTCTGCTCTGCGCTGCAGCGGCTCCAAGGAGTCCCCCCTGCCCCTCTCCAGGCTCTTGAGGCTCCCGCCAATGGCGGCGCTCCCCCCTCTCTGGCCTCCCCACTTTGGCCTCCTGGGGCACACAGGGCTCTGCTCCTCCAGGCTGCCTCTGCCGGCAGCCGCCACCGCCACCCCCCGATGTCCCCCCGAGGGGCCTTTTCCGCTCAGCCTTGGACTTCTTCATTCTCCAAACATCCCCCCAAAAACCCAACCCAGGGACCCCCCGGGATATCCGGGCCGGGCCCCCCCTCCCCACTCACCAGAGCCATGGGGGGGGGGGGCGATGATCCCACAGGTGGGGGCTGCGAATTCAGGCAGGGATCGAGACCCCGTGGCTCCCGCAGCTCAGCCTTGATCCACCTTTGTCCCTCCTCTTCCTCCCGCTCCTCCTCTGTCCTATCTCCACCTCCCTGTCCTCCTCCCTCCTAACCCCGCCTCCTCCACTGCTCTTTCTCCTCCCGCTCCTCCTCTTCCATCCCCCTCCTCCTCCTCCTCCTCTGTCTTATCCACACCTCCTGCTCCTCTTCCATCCCCCCCCTTCCATTCCTCCCCCTCCTTCTCCCCCCTAACCCCGCCTCCTCCTCGCCCTCCATCCCTGCCCTTCCCTCCCTCCTCCTCCTCCCCCAGCAGCAGCCACACCCTCGGTGCCCCGTTCCCGCAGCCCTCGCAGCCCGCGGCAGCAGCGGCGATGGAGCCGGGCCAGGTCGGCATGGGCAGCGCGGGGCTCTCGGCTGCTCCCAGCCGCTGCGGGCGGGGGGAACCCGGCCCGGGCCAAAGGAGAGGCAAACTGGGCAAACTGGGGGCAGATCACAAAGCTAAGGATGCAGCAGAAAATGGAGCTGAAAGAGTTAGTTTAATATTAACTCCAAACGAGGAAAAACTGGAAATTCCAAAGTTTAGGGAAGCCGAGAAAAAAGAATTAAACAAGATAGGAAATGAACAAGGTAAATCACGGAAATAGAAACTTCTACATGGAAGACAATTACTTAATAAAATGTGCTTACTAGGAAAAGATTAGAAGACGTGCATCAGAAACCCCACTGGCGTACTCAAGCTTTGTGTGATCATTTTTTAAGGAATTTTGGGTGCACTGGGATTTTTGGTGTAGCAAAGCAAGTCACTGAAAGATGCTTAATTTGCCAAAGGATAAATAAAAAGGCGATGAGAAAAACAACATTAGGAGGTCATGAGTTAGCTCGTCGACCATTTCAAAATATCCAAGCAGAAGTTTAGATTTGTTAGGTTCTGGATTTATTTGTAAAAAAAACCCATTTAATCTAGAAGAAAGAGAATATGCCATATGTTAGACAGGAGATTTTAGGAGAATAAAAATCTTTGAAGTATCAGAAACACCCGAGGAAAAAACCAAGAAAAGAAAAAGGGGAAATGAAAGGGAGGGGAACAAGAGGAAAAGTCAGAAAGAGAGTGGGATCCTCTGCAGCTCTTGCCCCCTCCGTTGGCGGCCGAGGCGCCTGTCCCGGGTCCCGGCTCGCTGCCCGCCTCAGCTCCGCCTGCCCCGGTTTCCATCCCAGGTGCCGGCTCACTGCCCAGGGCAGCTCCACCTGCCCCGGCGCTGGCGGTGAATTTGTGTGCCCTGGCCCCACTGCCCGGCCCGCGGCCGCTCTGCCGGCCATGCTGGGCAAGATGGGGTTGCTCTGTCCTGCCGCGTGGGCCGAGGTCACCGCGCCGACCGCACCGAGGGCGGGTCCCAGCCATCCCATCCCCGGCTGCCCTGCCCGTGCCAGCTGCGCTGGGCAGCGCCGCTGCTGCTGCCGGGGTCTCCCACCTGCCTTTTCTCTGCCGGGAGCTGCCGGATCAGCCGCCATAAGCCATGTGGGGGCTGCCCACGCTCCGGCTCGGCCTCCACGGGAAGATCCCCCTCTGGCGATTCCGGCAGCAGACCCTGCCCACACTCCGACCGAGCCTCGGCGGGATATCCTCCCCTAACCCCTCCTGCTCTGAGTTACGTCCCCTTGGTAACCACAGCTCCTGCTGTTCAGGGAAAATCCCTCTCTCTACAGGAAGCACCTTATCAAAACACTAGGAGCTCAGTTAAAAGGCAGCCCTCTCCAAATTCTTTCCCAAAACACGGGAGAAAGGCTACAGAAGGTAAAAAAGTGAAAGAGTTAGATGAAGGGATTGCTCTATTGCCGTGAAGAGAGGTTCCCATGGCAGGGATGCGCTGCCCCGCCCCGCGGGAGCCACCGGCGCCCCTGCCGGCCGTGCCCGGAACTGCACCCAAGGGGAAAGCGCCGCAGCCGAAAGGCCGGGACCGGCTCCGGGCTCTGTTTGTTGGCACTGCCGGAGCTGTTTATACACACTACTATTATTATATTATACACACTAGTAAAGAACCGTTATTCCTAATCCCATATCTTTGCCTGAGAGCCCCTTGATTTCACTATCCTAAAAATTAAGAGGGAGGGGGTTTGCATTCTCCATTCCAAGAGAGGCTTTTTCTGCCTTCCCAAGCAGACACCTGTCTTGTAAAGCAAGACAAGCACCCACAGGCACTGAGGGGGGCTGCAGGAGGGGCAGAAGAAGGCCCTGCAGCACTTGGGCACAAAGGCCCAGCAGGTGAATGCAAGAAGGGAGCAGCAAAAGGCCAAGCTGAAGGCAAAGGCCAGGGCAGAGCTCCTACAGCCCCTGAGGGATCAGCCCCAGGGCCCAAGGGGGCTCCAGCACCCAGGGCACTGCTCGGCCACAAGCACCCGGCAGAGGCATTGCCCTCCTCGGCAGGGCACAGCCCACCCAAACAGCCCCTGGCAAGGAATCAGGGCTCCGGCTGCAGGGCACAAGGACACTGCAAGCAGAGACAGCAGCACCCTCAGGACCAGCAAGTCCAGCCCGTGATGGACATGGATTGGCAGGGCTGTCACAGCTCCCATCACACCAGGGACCCTCCACACTGGAGCCCTTGAGAACATTCAGGTGGGTCTGCATTGAGAGGAGGCATTTTCTGATGGACACAGGGGCCTCTCAATCTGCTCTGAATCTTAGACCTAAAGGGGAAAATAGTAAAGGAATATTTTAATTTTTAAGGGAATGAGTGGGAAAGATGAGCAGGTATGATTTGTTCAACCACTATTAGAAGCTGTGGGGGATAGGTTTGAAATAAATGAATTTCTTTTTCTTCCTCCTGTGATTGTAATTAACTAGGAAGGAGATTGAGAGCTAGATTTTAATACTGTAAAAAGGGATACAGAGGCTAGTTCTGTTGTACCTCTGTGTCAAAAGTCTGACAAGGCCTATGCTGAAGTGAACCCAGAAGTGTGGGCAGCCCCAGGGAAATACAGAAAATTAGATATGGAGCCTCTACAAATTAAAGCAACCAGGACAAGCACTACCCTGTTCCAAGAGAGGGAAGGAAGGGCTCACAGCCTGGTATTGAGTCCCTGTTAAAGGCAGGGCTTTTGGAGCCAAGGATGTCTCCCTACAACACTCCTATCTTGCCAGTCAACAAACTGGATGGATGGACACAAGGAGGAAACACAGAATTTTCAAGTGTTAAAATTAAGATTAACTGAGGCGAGTGGCCTGGGCCTTCCAGACAGGGAAAAAGAATTTGAATTATAGGTGGACGTTAAACAGGGTCTTGCCAAAGGAATTCTTGTGCTAAAATGTTTAACCCAGTGGCCAGAGAGCAGCCTCATTGTCTGCAGAATTGTGCAGCCACAGCTTCCGTGGGAGCAGAGGCCTGAAAACTGATGACAACAGGAGGATCTCCTAGAGTTCAAGCCTGGCATCAAGTTAAAGCTTTGACAACCAAAAGAGCCTCTAAATGGATGAGCAGGGCTCGGTGATTACAGTATGAAACTTGTTCAGTGGCACAGGAGGATTCAGAACTGAGGACAGGGCAAGGGTTTAACCCAGCCTCCTGTTTGAACAGCCTGGAGAGGGGCTGGCAAGGAACCCAGGACTGCACTCAAGGGACAGAGCTCCCGAGCCAGGCTGGGAGAGATTGATGGGACATTCCCTGGCCTGAGGGAGACAATGTGTTTGTGGATGGCTCTGCAAGGGCAGCAGAAGGGAAAAGAGCTACAAGACAGGCTGTTATTAAGGAAGGGGAATCAGACAAAGCGCAGGTCACCGGCCCATGCTCAGCTCAACCCGCGGAGCTGTGGCTGCTTGTAAGAGCCTGGCACTGAAATGCCCTGAGCAGGAAGGCTTCAAAATCTTCTGGTGACACCATGGCACCTAACAGGGGGGCAAAAGCAATTCTGACTGCTTCAGCAAGCACTGGATCACTTATTAACCTATTGCTAAAACAAATAATTCAAAGATAATGGATTGTGGAAGCAATAGATTCAGATGGGGAACTCATTTTACAGGAAAGACCCTTCAGGGGGTTATGGCAGCTTTAGGAATACAATGGGACCTCCATAACCCCTGGCAAGCCCAGAGCTCGGGCTGGGTAGAAAGAATGAATGGGGAAATAAAGAAACACCTTTGGAAGCCGGAGATGGAAACCAAGATGCCATGGGTACAGCTTTTGCCATTGGCTTTGGCAAGAAAAAGAGCCAGACCCAAGGCAGATATTCAATTATCTCCCTTGGAATTCATGTCTGGAATTCCTTACCTGGGCAATTCTCCACCTAGTGCAGGGTGGAAATAAGGGATGTAAATTTAAGGCAGGCTGTAGCCAGGATCCTGTCTCCTGTGGAATCTCTCCCCCAGGAAGCTGGGCTGGCACAGAGCCTGCCCTGGGACTTTGCTGTTGCCAACACCCAGCCAGGCCATCGGCACCTGCCTAAGGAGTGCAAAGCAGCACCACTGGTGGCCAAGGGGCCCACGCCAAGTGTCCCTGAGGCCAGAAACAGCCGCCAGCACAGCTGAGCACGGGGGGACCCCTCAGCCTGGCCTCAGGGGCTCTGAAGCCCCGGAGATTTGCACTTCCCGCCTGCAGCAGGACCATGGGAGCCGCCCCTGAGCCTGCCCTGAAGGCAACGCAGCAGCAGCCAGGGCTCCAGAGCGGGCCAAGCCCCTGGGCCTGCCCACAGATCCTCTGCTCAAACCCTCGGGAATCCTGGCCACCCTCCCCTGGCACCTCCAGCCACTGCGGCCAAGCCTCGCTGCCGCTGCTGCAGCTCCAGCGCTGGCTGGGCCTGCACTGCCACAGCTGCTGGGGAGCACCGCGGCACAATTCCACCCTGGGGCTCACTCACACCCACACTCTGGGCTGCCTGCGACTGCACTGCTGCAAAATGTACCCATCCTGGTTCTTTTAAATCTTATTTCTCTGCTCAGAAAGGTTTCTCTACTCAAAGGTTTGCCTTTGGGAAAGAAATTTTAAAGGTTTTATTTAAGGGGTTCCCAGTCTGTTCGGATGTTAAACTCATCTCCACCACTCAATGGGGACGAGTTTAACATCCGAACAGACTGGGAATAGCCCAAAAGACACCCACAGAGATAAGGACCAGCAACAAAACATCAACGCCCACACATAGTCCCACCCAGCAAATGGTACAAACAGATAACTCACAGAAATAACGACCAGGGAAAGGCTGGGGAAAGGGCAGGGGCAGATTAACACCCAGCAGGGAAACCTTTCCCGCTGACAAATGGTACAAGCAGATAACTCACAGAGATAACGACCAGGGAAGAGCTGGGGAAGGGGCAGGGGCAGATAAACAGTCTGCAAGGCAGGATATTTGCTTGCTTAAGCTTGATAGGGCACAGTTTGCAAGGCAGGACATTTGCTTGCTTAAGCTTGATAGGGCACATATTGCATTAATCATAAGATTTTGGTAATTTTCCACAGAGAAGTCACCAAATAAGGACATAGGGTGAAGAAGACGCGGCTGAGGAAGACTCCGCAGCCTTTATCACCGACCACCAGGAGACAGAAGGATGACCCCCTAGCAACAACCAGCGCAGGCGCAGAGAACTCCGAGATAACATGGACTCCTGAAGGATGGAGAGGATAAAAGGACTGAATCAGAAACTAGTTGGGGCGGCAGTAGGTGGAGCGGAGACTCCCCTGTCGCCCAGCGCTGAGCCTTTGCTTACGTAGTATACCTGCTTCAATAATTAATAAATTCTTTGATTGGAAATTACTCATTTTGAGTCAATTTTATAACAATTTGGTGCCGTGACTCGGATGAGAGTTTGGATCGGGTAAGATCTACCCAGAGTGGGGGGCGCCTCATCCAGTGCTTTCCGGGCGGCCCCTCTGGGAGAACCTCCGCCACTCTCACCGACGACCCTAAAATATATACTAGTAAGCAAACGGGACAAATTATACCGGTGACCCCCTTACTAATCTGTGCACGGAGTCCGGACGAAGACGCAGGACGCGTAAGTATAAAAGGGAATCCGTTCGGGCGAGGTTGGGATCCCGGAGTGTGGCGGTGGACAAGTGTGAATGAGAGGAGGGCCGGCAGCCGGACTCTCCAAGTGAGTGCGGACCCTTGAGTAGTGCGGTTCCCGTAGACCCGCGAGGGCTCGGGCCACGAAAAAGGGGAAGTGAAAGGAATTTGAGAGTGAAAGAAGGCACTCCGGATGAATGGGGCAGGGGAAAAGGAAGACCCCAACCCAAGTCAAACTCCCCCCCATTCCAAGGGACAGCCCCCTAGGATTCATGCTTAGTAATTGGAAGCATTATCCGGGGACCGAGACTAAGGATAGGGCCAGAATGATACATTATTGCATGGAAGTATGGGGTGGGAAAGAGATTTCCAAAAAAGTTTTTTGGCCCGTGTTTGGATCATCTGAAGACTGGGTTTGACAGGACTTGAACCTATGGGTAAATTCTAAAGAGCCCTTCTCGTAAGAGGAGAGTGATTATGCCAAAATATGGGTAGCAAGACCCGAAGTGTATGTTTTCCAATTAAGAGAAGGGAAAGGGGATCCGGACAAAAAGGGGAAGAGGGACAATCATTTGGGCGACTTAATTATAGCACCGCCCCCATATGTCCCACTGCCAGCACCCAATGGCCCACCACCTCCACAACCACCTGCACCGAACAATGATGAAGAGGGTAACCAAGGGGAGGTTAACCAAACCGGTTACCAAGGCCCGATTACAAGGAGCCGCAGTAGGGTTGAGACGGGGCTATTCCCTCTACGGGAGATGCCCATGGGTGGACCACAGGCGGGTATAGGATTTATTACTGTCCCCTTGAGTTCGGCAGATGTACGAGACTTTAAGAAGGACATGGGACATTTATTAGAGGACCCTTTTGGGGTAGCCGAGAGGGTCGACCAGTTCTTAGGACCAAACATCTATACCTGGGAAGAAATGCAGTCCATTTTGGGCATTCTGTTCTCTACTGAAGAACGGAATATGATAAGAAGGGAAGGAATGTGTATTTGGGACACGCAGCATGTCCAAGGCCCGGCTGCGGACGCTAAATGGCCCCTACAGAACCCCCATTGGGACCATCAAAATGCGGCACATAGAACACATATGCAGGATTTAAGGACCATAATTATTCAGGGGATTAGGGACTCAGTCCTGAGGGGGCAAAATATAGATCGGGCATTCAACGATAGGCAAAAGAAGGACGAGTCGCCTACGGAATGGCTCAAGAGATTACGGTGGAACTTACGATTGTACTCCAGAATGGACCCTGATAGCCAAACTTTACAGTCAATGCTGAAAGTTCATTTCGTTTTAAAATCGTGGGACGACATAAAGAAGAAAATCCAGAAGTTAGAGGACTGGCAGGACAGGGGGCTGGATGAACTGCTTAGGGAGGCACAGAAAGTATATGTCCGTAGGGACGACGAAAGAGACCGCAGACAAGTAAGGTTGATGGTCGCAGCAACAGGTGGGGGGAGGTACCAAAGAGAAGGGCGAAAGGGAGGTTTGAGTGAACAAAAAGAGAAAAGTATAGGGGAGTCAGAAGGGGTGAAGGTGTGTTTTTATTGCGGAAAAAAAGGGCATTTTAAGCGAGAATGTAGAGTCCGAATCAGAGACGAGAAGCAGTTCCAAATGGACTAGGGGGGTCAGGGGCTTTATTTGGTGGGGACCCGGAAAAATCATAAAGAGCCCTTGATAAAACTTAAAGTGGGTCCCCACAACCAAGAAATGGAATTCTTGGTAGATACGGGGGCAGAAAGATCCACGGTACAGAACCTACCAAAAGGATGTACCATCTCTAAAGAAACTGCCACTGTCATAGGGGCAAAAGGGGAACCTTTTGAAGTACAAATCATAAAAAATGTGACTATAGAATCAGGATCCAAAATAGGGATGGGAAATCTATTATTGGTACCCGAGTCAGATTATAATCTGCTCGGGCGAGACATGATTATAGAATTAGGGATTAGTATAGGTGTAGATAATAAGGAATTAAAAATTAAATTATGCCCTTTAAGGGTAGAAGATGAAAAGCAAATTAACCCCGAAGTCTGGTACACGCCTGAGAGCGTGGGACAGCTAAAAATCACTCCATTTTCGGTAACTATCAAAAATCCGGATGTCCCCGTCCGAATTAAGCAATATCCATTATCCCCAGAAGGGAGACGAGGATTAAAACCAGAAATAGAAAGGTTGTTGAATAATGGATTGTTAGAACCCTGTATGTCTCCGTTCAATACTCCCATCCTACCAGTTAAAAAGCCAAACGGCACCTATCGATTGGTGCATGATTTAAGGGAAATAAACAAGCGAACTGTAGCCCGGTTCCCGGTGGTGGCAAATCCTTATACCCTCTTGACTAAACTGGGGCCTGAGAATTTATGGTACAGTGTTATAGATCTCAAAGATGCCTTTTGGGCATGCCCTTTAGCTAAAGAAAGCCGGGATTATTTTGCATTTGAATGGGAAGACCCCGATACGGGAAGGAGACAACAATTAAGATGGACGGTACTCCCTCAAGGATTCACTGAGTCCCCTAATCTCTTCGGGCAGGCTTTAGAGCAAATTTTACAGGATTACCAAGTGGGGCCAGGGGTTACATTAATCCAATACGTAGATGATCTACTCCTGGCGGGGCAGCAGGAAGAGAATGTACGGAAAGAAAGTATTAAGTTATTGAACTTTTTAGGCTTAAAGGGATTGAAAGTCTCCAAGGCAAAACTACAATTTGTCGAAGAAGAAGTAAAATACCTAGGCCGTTATCTAAAGAAAGGAGAGAAGAGAATAGACCCCGAACGAATACAGGCGATTTTAGCATTACCAATTCCAAGAAATAAGAGACAAATCAGGCAAATACTTGGACTAACTGGTTATTGTCAACAATGGATTGAAAACTACAGTAGTAAGGCGACTTTCTTGTATCAGAAACTTACTCAAGAGGGACTCCTAAAATGGGATCAGGAGGACACCGAAAGGCTGCAAGAGCTTAAAGAGAGCCTAATCCATGCCCCGGTATTAAGTTTACCTAATACTAATAGACCCTTCTTTTTGTTCATAAACGTAGACAAGGGGGTCGCATATGGGGTCCTTACTCAAGAATGGGCAGAGAAAAGGAAACCGGTGGCTTATCTATCAAAGATCTTGGACCCAGTAAGCAGAGGATGGCCTACGTGCTTACAAGCAATTGTAGGATGTGCTCTTTTGGTAGAAGAAGCCCGGAAAATTACATTTAATAGCAGCCTGAAAGTGCTGTCCCCCCCAACATACGGGGAGTCTTACAGCAAAAGGCTGAAAAATGGATCTCAGACGCAAGGCTTCTAAAATATGAAGGAATATTAATTGAGGCTCCAAATTTAACTCTAGAAACTACTAATATCCAAAATCCAGCTTCCTTCTTATATGGAGGACCAGAAGAAGCACTAACACATGATTGTATAGTGACTATAGAAGAACAGACAAAAATCAGACCAGATTTGGAAGAAGAAGAATTGGAAAAAGGAGGAAGACTGTTTGTGGATGGATCCTCCAGAGTAGTTGAGGGAAGGAGAAAATCAGGATATGCTATCATAAGGGGACCCAACCTGGAAGTGATAGAATCGGGACCCCTTAGTGGATCCTGGTCCACCCAAGCATGTGAACTATATGCTGTACTACGAGCCCTGGAATGGTTAACAGGAAAAGATGGGACTATTTTTACGGACTCGAAATATAGCTATGGGGTAGTCCATACATTTGGCAAAATATGGGAGGAAAGAGGACTAATAAATTCACAAGGGAAAGATTTAGTTCACCGTAAATTAATATTAGACGTGCTCAGTGCCCTACGAAAACCCCGAAAAATAGCTATAGTTCACCTGAAAGGTCACCAAAAAGGACTGGATTTGAGAAGTAGGGGAAATAATGCAGCTGACCAGGAGGCTAAACGGGCTGCCCTGAGACTCCTCACTTTGCAGGAAAACATAGAACACTCCCAAACGCCAGAACCTGACCCCGACATCAAGTTTAACAAAGAGGAAGAGAATAAAATACAAGAACTAGGAGCTAAAAGGGATGCACAAGGAGCATGGAAATTAGCAGATGGCAGAGAAATAATACCTAGAGCATTGGCACATAGATTACTGACTAAGATACAT
Organism: Agelaius phoeniceus; assembly: GCF_051311805.1. Taxonomy (NCBI): domain Eukaryota; kingdom Metazoa; phylum Chordata; class Aves; order Passeriformes; family Icteridae; genus Agelaius; species Agelaius phoeniceus. Next base: position 19,090,264 of record NC_135279.1, on the reverse strand, counting down.
CAAAAAACACATTGGGGATCACAGGGACTGGTAGATTATTTTGCTGCAAAGTATGTGAGTGTGGGAATCTGGGACATTGCCAAACAAGTAACCAGAGGATGCCTAATTTGCTTACAAGTAAATAGAAAAAATTTGAGAAAATTACCGGAGGGAGGCCGACCGCTAGCGAAAAGGCCTTTCTCCCACATTCAGATAGATTTCACCGAGCTCCCCAAAGTAGGGAGAACCAAATATTTATTGGTCTTGGTGGACCACCTAACACATTTTGTGGAAGCCTTCCCAACCGTAAGAGAAACAGCCAAAGTAGTTACGAAAATATTGATGGAAGAGATAATCCCGAGATACGGGGTCCCAGAAGTCATTGACTCAGATAGAGGGCCGCATTTTATTTCCCAAGTTACCCAAAACTTAGCAACAGCTCTGGGCATACGGTGGGAACAACATGCCCCCTGGCATCCCCAGAGCTCTGGACGAGTTGAACGAATGAATGGGGAAATAAAAAAGCAATTGACCAAACTGGTAGCAGAAACCAATTTGACCTGGGTTAAATGTATTCCTCTAGCGTTGCTAAATATAAGAACAAGACCTAGAGCTGATTTAGGGGTATCACCCTTTGAAATGATGTATGGGATGCCGTATAACCTAGAAAATCCTAACGAACATCCTGTCATTAATGACACATGTACGCAAAAATATTTGGTGAAATTGACAAAGTAGAGAAAGGCATTATGGGAAAAAGGTATGTTAGCACAACGGCCTCCTTTAGATTTTATCTTACACCAGGTACAGCCAGGAGATTGGGTGCTCGTGAAAAGCTGGAAAGAAAACCCCTTGACTCCAAGGTGGGAAGGACCGTTCCAAGTACTCCTCACCACAGAAGCAGCCATACGAACCGCTGAAAAAGGATGGACTCATGCTAGTCGCATAAAAGGACCGGTAAAACCCCCTCACAGCTGGGAGGTTTGCAGTCTCCCGGGAGAAACCAAATTAAAGCTGAAACGAACTGATAAATGATTTGGATAATAATCTGGGTTGGAGATAACCATTATCTCCAAACCCACCTAATAGGGAATCGGGAGGCTCTTGGATATTGCAAACTCTTAGAGGACGAGTTGAGAAAGCCCTACTTTAAGTCCCCGTGATTAGAACATAAAGGGCACCCATGGAAGGGGGAAAAAGCACAGAACAAAGATATAAGGTTAAAGTGTAACTGGTTAGATTGTGACTGTCACCCCCTTGTATGCTTTTCCTGTAAATTGTGTCATGAACCTTGTTGGTCTCATTGTCGGAGTGGTAGAACACCTAGGGGAATTTGTACGCCGTGCTATGAGAAAGAGAGGAGACTAACTTCTATCATTCTTAGTAGCAGAGTTGCTACGGGGGAGGTAAAGCTTGGATCTGACGAGTGGTGGGAAACCTTTTCCAAAGGGGTAAATCCTGATCGGTTCTGCTACCACCCTAACGAACCGATCCCCTTTCTCCTGGACATCCTGGAAGTGGTGTGTCGGAAGAAAGCCCCCAATTTGCGGCGTGACCTCTCATTAATAAAAGCTAATAACTGGGCCGCCAGTGCTAAAAAGTGGAAACGGGAGGTTTATCCGGCTCCTGAAGAATACCCCTGCTGCCGAGAAGATGGTAAACCCCAAGGCTCGCAGCAACCGAGTCGTCGGGCGAGGCAGAGAGGTAATAACCAGTGGAGTCCGTCGGAAGCCCCGACCCCCATATGGGATGTCCAGGAAATGTTGGCTGTCCTGCCCCAGGATTGGTAACCCACCACTGGGGAAACCAAAGGTAAAATTCAACCTGAGCTCCGACAATGACAGCCCCAAATTACAAGCCTTAATTCTTTTCTGGTGCATCGTAACAAGTTCAGGGGCAGAAGGGTATTCACATCAACCCTTCAAATGGTCACTGATTAGATGGGAAGACCAGTATGTTATCCAGACCAAAATCACGTCTGGCGCACCCAGCTTTTTATGTACTTTGTGTGATTTAATACCTGTAAATCCATGTTTAAATCAGTTTGGATATTATTTTTGTCCAAGCTCAAACCCGGGAAAAGGGTATTGTAACTATCCAGGACACTTTTACTGTGCTTATTGGGACTGTGTATCAGTAAGCTCCTTTGGGGGGAACGAGGACAGGTTTATCAGAACTGGATGGGGTCCATACGGGTGTACACAGCCCACTTCCACATATACCCAGAAAGAAGGAGGGTTAGATGGAACATGCAATATGATTTACTTTAATGTGACAAAACCACATGACCAAGTCTGGTTATTAGGGAAAATGTGGGGAGCCCGATTATGGGAACAGAGGGGGACAGACAGAGGGGGGCACTTTATAATCCAAAAGACAACCGTGCCACACGACCCCGAACCAATTGGACCAAACCAGGCGATAGCTGGAGAACTAACGCTAGGAGAAAATAATGGAAATGAATCAGAAACAGCCCCAACCACTAGTCTTCCAGAAATGTATAAGCAAAACTTTACTGATTCGACCCGAGGACCTGAAAACCCGGGAGAAGGGGACTTGTGGAAAATATTACAGGCCACTTTCCTAGTCCTGAATGAGACCCATCCAAATCTAACTGAGGAATGTTGGCTGTGTTACACCGTAAACCCCCCGTTCTATGAAGCCATAGGGGTAACAGCAAAAAGCAGACGAGTAAATGGGACCAACCCAGCTAGGTGCCTATGGAAAAAAGAAGGAGAAGAATCGAGAGGGATAACCTTGGCAAGGGTAACGGGGAGAGGAAGATGTATAGGACGAGTACCAGTGGAAAAACGACATCTATGTCAGGTTATGGGGAATTTGAGTGACCCTAAGAAACCTGCCAGCTGGATACTGCCAGCAGCAAATACTAAATGGGTCTGTAACACTCTCGGAGTCACCCCATGTATAAATATAGACCGATTTAATGACTCCAGTGACTTTTGTATTCAAGTATTGATAGTACCCAGAGTCCTTTACCACCCCGTAGAGTACGTTTATGAACAATATCAAAATATAGGACCCCACATAGTGAAACGGGAAATATTCACAACCTTCACTGTAGCAATGTTACTAGGAATAGCTGCAGCTGGGACAGGAACAGGAATAGCCTCACTCATACAGCAACACCGAGGGTTCCAAGAACTAAGAGCCTCTGTAGATGAAGACCTCAGGAGGATCGAAACCTCCATCAAAGACCTCACAGAATCATTAGATTCCCTAGCAGAGGTAGCCTTACAAAATCGAAGGGGGTTAAATCTATTATTCCTGCAACAAGGAGGACTATGTGCTGCTTTAAGAGAAGAATGCTGCACATATGTAAACAAGAGCGGAATTATAAGGGACTCAATGGCAAAACTAAGGGAGGGGCTAGAAAGAAGACAAAGAGAAAGGGAAAAACACCAAAGCTGGTATGAATCTTGGTTTAACTATTCTCCTTGGCTTACAACTTTATTATCAACGATAGCAGGTCCACTACTTCTCTTACTATTGGGACTCACGTTTGGCCCTTGTATTTTTAATAAATTGATTAGCATTGTAAAAGGCAGATTAGAAGCTGCTCACCTTATGGTCACACGAGCAAAATACGGAACCTTGAAGATGGATGATCCAGAAGAATCTCTGGAGCTCAGCAAAAGGGAATTAGAGCGTTTTGACGAACAAAATTGAGTATCAAAACAAAGGGGGGATTGAGATGAGGGACTACATTTTGTTCGTCACAAAAAAGAGACCAGTGTGTTACAAGAGTTGTCTGCTGACTATTTCTGTACTACTTCATGAGATATGAGCTACAAGGATACCAGGGAAGGGGTTGCAGGAGCCCACACATAGTCCCACCCAGCAAATGGTACAAACAGATAACTCACAGAAATAACGACCAGGGAAAGGCTGGGGAAAGGGCAGGGGCAGATTAACACCCAGCAGGGAAACCTTTCCCGCTGACAAATGGTACAAGCAGATAACTCACAGAGATAATGACCAGGGAAAAGCTGGGGAAGGGGCAGGGGCAGATAAACAGTCTGCAAGGCAGGACATTTGCTTGCTTAAGCTTGATAGGGCACAGTTTGCAAGGCAGGACATTTGCTTGCTTAAGCTTGATAGGGCACATATTGCATTAATCATAAGATTTTGGTAATTTTCCACAGAGAAGTCACCAAATAAGGACATAGGGTGAAGAAGACGCGGCTGAGGAAGACTCCGCAGCCTTTATCACCGACCACCAGGAGACAGAAGGATGACCCCCTAGCAACAACCAGCGCAGGCGCAGAGAACTCCGAGATAACATGGACTCCTGAAGGATGGAGAGGATAAAAGGACTGAATCAGAAACTAGTTGGTGCGGCAGTAGTGGAGCGGAGACTCCCCTGTCGCCCAGCGCTGAGCCTTTGCTTACGTAGTATAACTGCTTCAATAATTAATAAATTCTTTGATTGGAAATTACTCGTTTTGAGTCAATTTTATAACAATGGGGTGTCCAGGGGGTCCCTGTGCCCAGGAAAGGGGGTGCACGGGTCCCGGTGTTGAGGAAGGTGGTGGGTGGGGGCTGTGGAAGGCAGGAGTGGGGGTCCAGGGGGTGCTGGGGTCAAGGAAAAGCGGGGGCTGGGGTGTCTGAGAGGGGGAGGGCCGGGAAAGGGGGTGCGGGGGGGCATTGGTGCTGCATGAGGGGGTGCAGGAGGGTCCCCGTGCTGGATAAGGGGGTGCAGGGGGGGGTCCCTGTGCCTGAGAACGGAGGGTTTGGGAGGGTTCCAGTCTCGGATATGGGGGTGCACAGCGGTCCTGGTGCAGTGGAATGGGGGTTCAGGGGGTCCTGGTGCTGTATAAGGGGATGCAGTGGGGTCCCAGTGCCCAGGAATGGGGGTTCAGGGGTGCCGGTGCCAGATAATGGCCTGGCTGGGATCTGGTGCTGGGAAAGGGGGTGCAGGGGGTCCCAGGGCCAGATAACGGGATGCACTGGGGTCCCGGTGCCCAGGAATGGGGTTCCGGGGGGTTCCATTCCCAAGTTCCGGGGTTCAAGGGGTCCTGGTGCCAGAAAATTGAGGTTCAGGGGGTCCCGGTGCCGGATAAGGGGATGTAGTGGATCCCGGTGCCCAGAAATTGGGGTTCAGGGCGGTTTCCCTGCCCGGGAATGGGGGCTCAGGGGGTTCCAGGCTGCAGATAAGGGGGTGCAGGGGTTATCGGGGCTGAGGAAGGGGGTACAGGGGGGGTCCCAGTGCCCCAAAATGAACGTTCAAGGGGGGTCTCTTGACCCCCTGGAACCCCAGGGGACCCTCCGGGATCCCCTGGAACCCCTTCCAGGAAGGGCCGGGAATGAAGAACTGGGGGGACGCCGAAATTTGGGAGATCTGGGGGTCCAAAAGCCGAGGAAAACGGCGGGTCTGGGGTCTGGGAAGGACGAGGTGGCCGGGAATGGGCGTGCAGGGCGTCCCAGAGCACTGACGGGAGTGCGGAGGGATCCTAGGCCCGGATTAGGGGGAGCAGGGGGGTCCCAGTGCCCAAAAATTGGGGTTCAGGGGGTTCCCGTGCCGGGGAATGCGGGTTCGGGGGGAGTTTCCTTCCAGGAATTTGGGATTCAAGGGGGTCCCGGTGGCCGGGAATTGCGGTTCCGGGGGCGTCGGTGACCAGAAATGGGGATTCAGGGGGGTCCTGGGGCCACATGAGGGGGTACAGGGCGGTGCCAATGCTGGGCAAGGGGGTACAGGGGGGTCCCTGTGCCCAGAAATGGGCGCTCAAGGGGGTCCGCGTGCTCAGGAATGGGGGTTCAGGGGGGTCCCGGTGCTGAAAAAGGGTGCTGAGGGGGTCACAGGACCGAAAATGGGGGTTCAGGGGAGTCCCGGTACCCGGGAATGGAGGTTTAGGGAGTTCCCGGGGCCCAGGAATTGCGGTTCAGGGGGGTCCCGGTGAACAGAAATGGGGGTTCAGGGGATCTGGGTGCCAGATGAGGGGGTACAGGGGGGTCCCGGTGCTGGGGAAGTGGAGTGAGGGGGGGTGACATGACCCAAAATGGGGGTTCAGGAGGGTTCCCCTGCCCGGGAATGGAAGATCAAGGGGGTCCCGGTGCCCGGGAATTGCGGTTCAGGGGGGTCCCGGTTTCGGGGGGTCCCACTCACCTTTGGTCGCGGCCCCCGGGTCCCCCAGGAGCCCCAGGAGCCCCCGGAGCACCCCCAGCCCCAGCGCTGGGGCCATCGCAGCCGTCCCCGATCGCGGCTGCAGAGACGCGAAAGCGAAAGTGCCCGAGGGAGCGCGGGGGGAGGGGGAAAGGGCGAATTCCAGGGAATTCACCTGGATCCCCTCCTGGCACCCCTCTGGATCCCTCGGGGATCCGTCTGCGACCCTCCAGGGCCGCGCCCTGCGGGACCCCCGGGCCGGGCTGTGCTGAACTCCCGGCCCTGCGCTCAAACTCTGCCCGGACCCCGCTGGGCTCGGCCCAAAGCCGGGCAAGCAGCGGGAGCAGCGGAGCCAATTTTTGCTGCGGGTGCGGGTCCCACCCCCGGCGGAGCAGGGCTGGGCGTTGGGACCCGATCCCTGATTCCCAATCTCCTCTCTCGCTCTCTCTCTGCTGTTCTCTCCCTTTCCTTTGGGGGATCATAAATCCCAGAGCGGCCGCAGAGCCCCGTGCCCAGGCCGGGTTTCCCAGTAAAGGGAGGCTGGGGCTGAGGTGCCCCGGGCTGGCCGGGAATGGGGGCCCGGGGCTCCCTGGGCTCACGGAAATGGGGGATCCAGGGGCTGGGAGAGGAGGATACCCGGGAAAGGGGGTGCAGGGGGGTGTTGGTGCAGGATAAGGGGGTGCAGGGGGGGGTCCCAGTGCCCGGGAATGGGGTTGGGAGGGGGGGGTGGGCAGCAGCTGCTGGAGAGAGACTGGGACAGACTGGAATGGACTGGGACAGACTGGGAAAAGAACCCACTGGGAGCAGAACTGAGGCAGCAGAGATCATACTGGGATATACTGGGACCACACTGAGGGCTACTGGGAACATGCAGGGGACAATTGAGATTGGACAGGGAATGGTTTGGATCATCCTGGGACTGACTGGAATCATACTGGGAGTGATCAGATCTGTAGTAGGGGTGAAGAAGAGAAACTGGAATAATGCAGGGAGCAACTGGGATCATACTGGGAGCAGCTGCCCCATGCTGGGGTCATACTGGGATCATACTGGGACTGATGGGGTGACACTTGGAGTGACTGGCATAGTACTGGGAGTGTCTGGGAGTAACTGGGATCAAACCGGAGGTGACTGGACTTATACTGGCAGCAACTGGGACCACAGCGGGGGCAAATGGCATCGGGTAAGGTGTGACCGGGCTCATCCTGGAAGTGCCTGGGGCCACACTGGGCTCTTACTGAGAGGGACTGAGAGTGAAAGGAACCATACAGGGCATGACTGGGAGCCGCTGGGACCGTGTCGGGGGCAACTGGGATCCTACCGGGAGTGATTTGGACCATACTGGGAGCGAGCGGGACCCACCGGTGAGGCGGCGGCGGAGCTGGTAGGCGGCCGCAGCGCAGGTGGGAGCCGCGCTGGGTTGTGCGGGGGCTCGGGGCTCGCTGCGGGCCTCGGGGGCGGCAGGGGGCTCAGGCGGGTTCCTTGTGCCGTGTCCGGCCCGTGGTGCCGCTGCCGTGAGGGCGCTGCGGGAGCGGCTGCCCGCGGTCTCCTTGCGGCCGCTGCCTCGGCAGGAGCCGCTGCCGGAGCAGCGCTGGCTCGGCCCGGTTCCTGTGGCTGGCACAGGGGCGGCTGCCCCGTGCCCGCGGCTGTGCGGGGAAATTCACGTGGCCGGAGGTTTCCGTGCCCCGAGGAGACAGAGGAGTCCTGTACAAGTGACTTTATTGCTGAGCAGAGGGAGAGGCCGTGGCGCATTTGCCGTGCGCTCGCTGCCATTGTTGTAGTTCGCAGCCTCCTTTTTATCCTCATTTTCCCGGCTCATCTCCCTCTCCCTTTGCCCACTGGCTGAGGTACTTGGAAGGTTCAGACCTCCCGATCTGCCAACTGCACGTCCTCGTTAATGTGCACCCCCACTTTTGTAGAACAGCCGATATTCACGGCTCTGTTAAGTCTTTTCTGTTCTCGACGTTCAGGAATTTAGCGGGACTTTCTGCGAGCAGCAGTCCATGTTAATTAATAACATTTATTGAAGCTGGTGGTTTCGCCCCTTACTTCCTTATCTACAAGCCCCTGGCCCCTCGCTCAGCTGCTGAATGAGCTGCACTCTCAAGGTGCGGAGCATGGTAAAAAGGTGAGAGGTGCTGTAGCACATCAGAGCAGAAGCAGCATTCGTTTAACCCATGGTCTGCCAGGGAACCACAAAACCGTGTCCCATTCCCATCCTTTCCACGTTTGGACTGGTACATGAGCTGCTTTTTTGTTTCCTTTGTTATCTGTTTCACCACTTTTGCTTTGTCATCTATTTGCCAAGACCAGTTTGAGTCATTTGATTTTCCACAAACTCCTCTTTTCTCTGCTAACAGATGATCTGATCCCATCCCATGGTGAAATGTTGTGTTCCTCATTTCAGTGGATTGCTCAGCAGGAAGGTCAGGAGCTGGAGCTGTCTGGTTGGTTATTCCGAGGCCAGCTTGTAATCTAATGGTGCCATTGAAATGAGAAATGGGTTCTGTGGCTCCTGATATGAATTGGTTTGGGTTCCCAGGGGCTGGTCCATGGTGTTGTAGGATTTGTTCTGCTGGCCGTTCATCTTCTCCCCATTTTTGGCCGCTCTCTCCAGCCAGGGCTGCATCAATTGACCATTTGTCTCTAATTAAATCATCAAATACTTGGATTCCCAACTGATTTCCCGGAACTTGTGGTAGCAAGAACATCTCAGTGCTCTAATCCACCCTATATAACACAGACAGTGACAGCACACGTTGGAGTGGGCAGAGGGATGATTCCCCCCCATTTATGTATAGTGAAGTTTTCCCAACATTCTCCATTTGCTGTTTCCCTGTGCAGCTTCACCCGTTTCTGTCGCAGGGTCAGATATCCTCACCCCGGGCTCTGCCTTGAGCTGTGCAAATTCCATCAGTGCAAGCAGGCAGAGCTCGGGGTGAGGGGCAGGGGGAATCAGCCCAATTCCTGCCCCAGGCAAGAGACCCAGGTACATTGGCCAGGCTTTGCCCAGCAGGGTTCATTTGCATTCCTAAAGCTCCTCTCCTGGCTGACTAGAACCAAAGCTTCTCTTCCAGGGCTGCCATCTGGTGAGTCACATGTGGCCCCCCGGAATCTGCTTTTTTTAAAAAAAGTATTAACTATTTAAGAGTTAAAAGTATCACGGTTAAAGCTCTTCAATTTTGCAAAATGCAACATAAAGGCGAACATGGAAAAACCCAGACCAAAAATTGATTCTCACCCTTCTGTCCCAAACCTACCTGACAATATAAAGTAGGATTATTATAAAAAATGTTTCTCATGTTGTAATCCTATCACTGAAACTGTAGGGAAAACAAAAACTCTCCAAGAATCTCTTTAGTGTGAGAGAGTCAAGGCATTACTTGGTTCTGGCCAGGATGGGCAACAGAAATAATTTCATCCACACATAGCCCGGCTGTGCAGAAAACATCATTCCATGACATGTCAGTTTTACTCGAGTTTTCCTAAACTTTACGTAGTCTGAACCAATCTAAATCCACTGCTTTAATGTTCATTGCTTCCAAGTCGTGTAAGTTTTTAGTGTTTGGTTTCCTATTAGACTCGGATTTCTTCCCCTCTGCTGTGAATTCCGCCCACACTCCTGGATTTCCTTCTCAGCCTTTTCCAGACCAGGTGTCTCCAGCTGTGCGGGGGCAGTGTCTGGGGTAGCTGTTGGTTGCTGTTTGCTGCGGGGCGTTGATGTTTTGGTGCTGGTCCTTATCTCTGTGGGTGTCTTTTGGGCTATTCCCAGTCTGTTCGGATGTTAAACTCGTCTCCATTGAGTGGTGGAGGTGAGTTTAACATCCGAACAGACTGGGAACCCCTTAAATAAAACCTTTAAAATTTCTTTCCCAAAGGCAAACCTTTGAGTAGAGAAACCTTTCTGAGCAGAGAAATAAGATTTAAAAGAACCAGGATGGGTACATTTTGCAGCAGTGCAGTCGCAGGCAGCCCAGAGTGTGGGTGTGAGTGAGCCCCAGGGTGGAATTGTGCCGCGGTGCTCCCCAGCAGCTGTGGCAGTGCAGGCCCAGCCAGCGCTGGAGCTGCAGCAGCGGCAGCGAGGCTTGGCCGCAGTGGCTGGAGGTGCCAGGGGAGGGTGGCCAGGATTCCCGAGGGTTTGAGCAGAGGATCTGTGGGCAGGCCCAGGGGCTTGGCCCGCTCTGGAGCCCTGGCTGCTGCTGCGTTGCCTTCAGGGCAGGCTCAGGGGCGGCTCCCATGGTCCTGCTGCAGGCGGGAAGTGCAAATCTCCGGGGCTTCAGAGCCCCTGAGGCCAGGCTGAGGGGTCCCCCCGTGCTCAGCTGTGCTGGCGGCTGTTTCTGGCCTCAGGGACACTTGGCGTGGGCCCCTTGGCCACCAGTGGTGCTGCTTTGCACTCCTTAGGCAGGAGCCGATGGCCTGGCTGGGTGTTGGCAACAGCAAAGTCCCAGGGCAGGCTCTGTGCCAGCCCAGCTTCCTGGGGGAGAGATTCCACAGGAGACAGGATCCTGGCTACAGCCTGCCTTAAATTTACATCCCTTATTTCCACCTGCACTAGGTGGAGAATTGCCCAGGTAAGGAATTCCAGACATGAATTCCAAGGGAGATAATTGAATATCTGCCTTGGGTCTGGCTCTTTTTCTTGCCAAGGCCAATGGCAAAAGCTGTACCCATGGCATCTTGGTTTCCATCTCCGGCTTCCAAAGGTGTTTCTTTATTTCCCCATTCATTCTTTCTACCCAACCCAAGCTCTGGGCTTGCCAGGGGTTATGGAGGTCCCATTGTATTCCTAAAGCTGCCATAACCCCCTGAAGGGTCTTTCCTGTAAAATGAGTTCCCCATCTGAATCTATGGCTTCCACAATCCATTATCTTTGAATTATTTGTTTTAGCAATAGGTTAATAAGTGATCCAGTGCTTGCTGAAGCAGTCAGAATTGCTTTTGCCCCCCTGTTAGGTGCCATGGTGTCAGCAGAAGATTTTGAAGCCTTCTTGCTCAGGGCATTTCAGTGCCAGGCTCTTACAAGCAGCCACAGCTCCGCGGGTTGAGCTGAGCATGGGGCGGTGACCTGCGCTTTGTCTGATTCCCCTTCCTTAATAACAGCCTGTCTTGTAGCTCTTTTCCCTTCTGGTGCCCTTGCAGAGCCATCCACAAACACATTGTCTCCCTCAGGCCAGGGAATGTCCCATCAATCTCTCCCAGCCTGGCTCGGGAGCTCTGTCCCTTGAGTGCAGTCCTGGGTTCCTTGCCAGCCCCTCTCCAGGCTGTTCAAACAGGAGGCTGGGTTAAACCCTTGCCCTGTCCTCAGTTCTGAATCCTCCTGTGCCACTGAACAAGTTTCATACTGTAATCACCGAGCCCTGCTCATCCATTGAGAGGCTCTTTTGGTTGTCAAAGCTTTAACTTGATGCCAGACTTGAACTCTAGGAGATCCTCCTGTTGTCATCAGTTTTCAGGCCTCTGCTCCCACGGAAGCTGTGGCTGCACAATTCTGCAGACAATGAGGCTGCTCTCTGGCCACTGGGTTAAACATTTTAGCACAAGAATTCCTTTGGCAAGACCCTGTTTAACGTCCACCCATAATTCAAATTCTTTTTCCCTGTCTGGAAGGCCCAGGCCACTCGCTTCAGTTAATCTTAATTTTAACACTTGAAAATTCTGTGTTTCCTCCTTGTGTCCATCCATCCAGTTTGTTGACTGGCAAGATAGGAGTGTTGTAGGGAGACATCCTTGGCTCCAAAAGCCCTGCCTTTAACAGGGACTCAATACCAGGCTGTGAGCCCTTCCTTCCCTCTCTTGGAACAGGGTAGTGCTTGTCCTGGTTGCTTTAATTTGTAGAGGCTCCATATCTAATTTTCTGTATTTCCCTGGGGCTGCCCACACTTCTGGGTTCACTTCAGCATAGGCCTTGTCAGACTTTTGACACAGAGGTACAACAGAACTAGCCTCTGTATCCCTTTTTACAGTATTAAAATCCAGCTCTCAAACTCCTTCCTAGTTAATTACAATCACAGGAGGAAGAAAAAGAAATTCATTTATTTCAAACCTATCCCCCACAGCTTCTAATAGTGGTTGAACAAATCATACCTGCTCATCTTTCCCACTCATTCCCTTAAAAATTAAAATATTCCTTTACTATTTTCCCCTTTAGGTCTAAGATTCAGAGCAGATTGAGAGGCCCCTGTGTCCATCAGGAAATGCCTCCTCTCAATGCAGACCCACCTGAATGTTCTCAAGGGCTCCAGTGTGGAGGGTCCCTGGTGTGATGGGAGCTGTGACAGCCCTGCCAATCCATGTCCATCACGGGCTGGACTTGCTGGTCCTGAGGGTGCTGCTGTCTGTGCTTGCAGTGTCCTTGTGCCCTGCAGCCGGAGCCCTGATTCCTTGCCAGGGGCTGTTTGGGTGGGCTGTGCCCTGCCGAGGAGGGCAATGCCTCTGCCGGGTGCTTGTGGCCGAGCCGTGCCCTGGGTGCTGGGGCCCCCTTGGGCCCTGGGGCTGATCCCTCAGGGGCTGTAGGAGCTCTGCCCTGGCCTTTGCCTTCAGCTTGGCCTTTTGCTGCTCCCTTCTTGCATTCACCTGCTGGGCCTTTGTGCCCAAGTGCTGCAGGGCCTTCTTCTGCCCCTCCTGCAGCCCCCCTCAGTGCCTGTGGGTGCTTGTCTTGCTTTACAAGACAGGCGTCTGCTTGGGAAGGCAGAAAAAGCCCCTCTTGGAATGGAGAATGCAAAGCCCCTCCCTCTTAATTTTTAGGATAGTGAAATCAAGGGGCTCTCAGGCAAAGATATGGGATTAGGAATAACGGTTCTTTACTAGTGTGTATAATATAATAATAGTAGTGTGTATCAACAGCTCCGGCAGTGCCAACAAACAGAGCCCGGAGCCGGTCCCGGCCTTTCGGCTGCGGCGCTTTCCCCTTGGGTGCAGTTCCGGGCACGGCCGGCAGGGGCGCCGGTGGCTCCCGCGGGGCGGGGCAGCGCATCCCTGCCATGGGAACCTCTCTTCACGGCAATAGAGCAATCCCTTCATCTAACTCTTTCACTTTTTTACCTTCTGTAGCCTTTCTCCCGTGTTTTGGGAAAGAATTTGGAGAGGGCTGCCTTTTAACTGAGCTCCTAGTGTTTCGATAAGGTGCTTCCTGTAGAGAGAGGGATTTTCCCTGAACAGCAGGAGCTGTGGTTACCAAGGGGACGTAACTCAGAGCAGGAGGGGTCAGGGGAGGATATCCCGCCGAGGCTCGGTCGGAGTGTGGGCAGGGTCTGCTGCCGGAATCGCCAGAGGGGGATCTTCCCGTGGAGGCCGAGCCGGAGCGTGGGCAGCCCCCACATGGCTTCTGGCGGCTGATCCGGCAGCTCCCGGCAGAGAAAAGGCAGGTGGGAGACCCCGGCAGCAGCAGCGGCGCTGCCCAGCGCAGCTGGCACGGGCAGGGCAGCCGGGGATGGGATGGCTGGGACCCGCCCTCGGTGCGGTCGGCGCGGTGACCTCGGCCCACGCGGCAGGACAGAGCAACCCCATCTTGCCCAGCATGGCCGGCAGAGCGGCCGCGGGCCGGGCAGTGGGGCCAGAGCACACAAATTCACCGCCAGCGCCGGGGCAGGTGGAGCTGCCCTGGGCAGTGAGCCCGCACCTGGGATGGAAACCGGGGCAGGCGGAGCTGAGGCGGGCAGCGAGCCGGGACCCGGGACAGGCGCCTCGGCCGCCAACGGAGGGGGCAAGAGCTGCAGAGGATCCCACTCTCTTTCTGACTTTTCCTCTTGTTCCCCTCCCTTTCATTTCCCCTTTTTCTTTTCTTGGTTTTTTCCTCGGGTGTTTCTGATACTTCAAAGATTTTTATTCTCCTAAAATCTCCTGTCTAACATATGGCATATTCTCTTTCTTCTAGATTAAATGGGTTTTTTTCCAAATAAATCCAGAACCTAACAAATCTAAACTTCTGCTTGGATATTTTGAAATGGTCGACGAGCTAACTCATGACCTCCTAATGTTGTTTTTCTCATCACCTTTTTATTTATCCTTTGGCAAATTAAGCATCTTTCAGTTACTTGCTTTGCTACACCAAAAATCCCAGTGCACCCAAAATTCCTTAAAAAATGATCACACAAAGCTTGAGTACGCCAGTGGGGTTTCTGATGCACGTCTTCTAATCTTTTCCTAGTAAGCACATTTTATTAAGTAATTGTCTTCCATGTAGAAGTTTCTATTTCCCTGATTTATCTTGTTCATTTCCTATCTTCTTTAATTCTTTTTTCTCGGCTTCCCTAAACTTTGGAATTTCCAGTTTTTCCTCGTTTGGAGTGAATATTAAAATAACTCTTCCAGCTCCATTTTCTGCTGCATCCTTAGCTTTGTGATCTGCCCCCAGTTTGCCCAGTTTGCCTCTCCTTTGGCCCGGGCCGGGTTCCCCCCGCCCGCAGCGGCTGGGAGCAGCCGAGAGCCCCGCGCTGCCCATGCCGACCTGGCCCGGCTCCATCGCCGCTGCTGCCGCGGGCTGCGAGGGCTGCGGGAACGGGGCACCGAGGGTGTGGCTGCTGCTGGGGGAGGAGGAGGAGGGAGGGAAGGGCAGGGATGGAGGGGGAAGAGGAGGCGGGGTTAGGGGGGAGGAGGAAATGGAGGAGCGATGGAAGGGGCGGGATGGAAGAGGAGCAGGAGGTGGGGATAAGACAGGGGAGGAGGAGGAGGGGGGATGGAAGAGGATGAGCCGGAGGAGAAAGAGCAGTGAAGGAGGCGGGGTTAGAGGGCAGGAGGAGAGGGAGGTTGGAGATAAGACAGAGGAGGAGCGGGAGGAAGAGGAAGAGGAGGGACAAGGGCGGATCAAGGTTGAGCTTTTCGAACCACGCGGTCTCGAGCCCTGCCTGAATTCGCAGCCCCCACCTGTGGGATCATCGCCCCCCCCCCATAGCTCCGGTGAGCGGGGAGGGGGAGCCCGGCCCGGATATCCCGGGGGGTCCCTGGGTTGGGTTTTTGGGGGATGTTTGGAGAATGAAGAAGTCCAAGGCTGAGCGGAAAAGGCCCCTCGGGGGGACATCGGGGGGTGGCGGTGGCGGCTGCCGGCAGAGGCAGCCTGGAGGAGCAGAGCCCTGTGTGCCCCAGGAGGCCAAAGTGGGGAGGCCAGAGAGGGGGGAGCGCCGCCATTGGCGGGAGCCTCAAGAGCCTGGAGAGGGGCAGGGGGGACTCCTTGGAGCCGCTGCAGCCCAGGGCAGAGAATGAGGGGAGAAGGGAGCCCGGGAGCCCAAAGAGCCCCGGCATCCCGAAATGGGGAGAGCCAAGAGGGGGCAGTGCGTCCCCAGAGACGGCCTGGGGGGATCTGGTTGCCCTTGCCTGTGGCACGGAGGCAAATCCCATCCTGACCTTGTCCTTCCTCACCCAGAGCAGGAGCTGAGCATGGAGAGCAGGGAGGACAAATGCCCGCGGCAGAACCTGGTGGCAGAGGCCGTTTTGAGCGGCTCCACGGCGCAGGAAGCCAACGGGGAGGAAAAGGCCCGGAGCTGCCGCACGAGGAGGGGCTGCAAACGCAGATGGCGGGGATGTGAGGGGGAAAGAGGCAGCCTGGGCCGGGAAGGCGGCTGGAGATGGAGCCGGAGCTCGGAGCTGGTGCTCCATGAGCAGCTCCATGATGGGGAGAAGCCCCACACGTGCGTGGAGTGTGGGAAGAGCTTCAGGTGGAACTCCGAGCTGATCGTGCACCAGAGGATCCACACTGGGGAACGGCCCTACGAGTGTGGGGAGTGTGGACAGAGTTTCAGGTGGAGCTCTGACCTTATCAAGCACCAGAGGATCCACACTGGGGAAAAGCCCTACGAGTGCATGGAGTGTGGGAAGAGCTTCACCCAGAGCTCCAACCTGATCAGCCACCAGAGGATCCACACTGGGGAGAAGCCCCATGAGTGTTGGGAGTGTGGGAAGAGCTTCAGCGTGAGCTCCAGCCTGATTGCCCACCAGAGGACCCACACCGGAGAGAGACCCTATGAGTGTGGGCAGTGCGGATTGAGCTTTAGCAACCATTCACACCTGATCAGGCACCAGAGGAGCCACACAGGGGAGAGGCCCTACGAGTGCTCCAAGTGTGGGAAGAGCTTTCAGACCAGCTCCCATCTTCTCCGGCACTATCGGAGTCACACAGAGGAGAGGCCCTTCCAATGCCCCGACTGCGGGAAGGGATTCAGGCACAACTCCACCCTCGTCAGGCACCGGCGCATCCACACAGGGGAGAGGCCCTACGAGTGTCCCCAGTGTGGGAAGAGCTTCTCCAGGAACTCTACCTTGACCCGACACCAACGGAGGCACCGGTAAGGGAAGCCCTGCGAGTGCCCCGAGTGCTGGAAGAGCTTCGTGCGCTGCTGCAGCTCCATCCCCCACTGGAGGAGGCACTTTGGGCACAGCCCTGGTCACTCATATTCCCTGTGATCCATGTTGGGAACACTCCTGGCTGCTTGTCCTTTGGTTTGGCCTGAATTTTTTTCTCTTCTCCATGTGTTTCCACTCCAAAAGCCAAGAGGGATGAATCTGTCACCTCAAAACCACTCAAATCCCTCTGAAAATAACTGAATTTTAACCCAAAAAGGCTCAATCCTACCTCAAATTTCTTGTTCCCTCCTCAAAAAACCTCAATCCCATGCTAAACTCTCCATTCCACAGCCACCAGGGTGAGATGGGGTTAGAAGGGGACTGGGAGAAGTGGGATCCCAATTTGGAGCAATGGGATGGGGATTGTGTGGGGCTGGGTGTGTGGGATGTATTTGATAGCAAATAAAACTTTCAGAGTTACTGATTTCTGTCCCGTTCATTTTCAGTCAGTTCTGTTTGCAGACTGCCACCTTTTCATCTGATTCAATTCTTATAAAAGTCCCATTTTTTAAATCATCTAGCCTCTAACAATTAACAAAACAATATCCAAATAAAACCACGCACCCCCAATAAACCTTTTAAAAATAATTTTAATTGTTTTGGAGTACTTAAGGATGTTATTAAAGTTTAATTGTTTGGTTGAAATGTCTGAGAAATTATAGTGGTGTTTGGTTTTGTGTTTAGTATATTTGTAATATGAATTGTTTTACTAAGGTGTGTTAGATTGCTTGGTAGTTTCTTTAGATATTTTTTATCTAAAGTACATTAGTCATCGAGTTAAAATTTTCAAAAGGTATTTCTTGATATATAATTTGTTTATTTATATGCATTGGTAATATTATAGTAATAATTGTATCTTTGGTTTGAATCATTGTTGGAGTATTGTAAAGAAGAGTTGAGATTTTTATATTTTATTTTTATTATAATTTTTAAAATTTCAATTATTATTTCTTTCTTTATAATTTTATTGCAATTTGTTGCGGGGATAGGAAGAAAGTTCAAGGGCAGGAACATTTTTTCCTTGCTGGGAACTGGAATTCCAGACCCTGGGAGTGTGTGCAGGACCCCACAGACTGGGATCAAAGATGGGCTGGGATCAAATACGGACTGGGATCAAATATGGGCTGGGATCAAATATGGGCTAGGATCACATGGATGGGGATCGTGTGGATCAGAACCCTCCAGACCAGGATAGCCTGGAGTGGGATCAAATATGGACTGGGACTGTATGGACTGGGATCCCAGGGACTGGGACCATATGGATCAGGACCAAACAGACCGGGATCAAATATGGACTGGGACTGTTTTTTAAAGTAACTTTGTTATAAGTTTTTATTTCTGTTGTTAATTAAGCTTGTGAAATAGCTGCTTGTGTTAAACTGCCTGCTTGGATGGGATAACATCCAATGCACCCAGGATGAGGACACCTGTACAGATCTGCCAACTATCAGCACTCCCCGTCTGAAGGCAGAGTGCACCAAGGCCCAAAAACTGGAGGTGATAAAGAGAAGGAGCCAAAACCACAGCCAAGAAACACACATGCTCTGAAAAGGCAGACCCAAGGAGGGGCCACGTAAAATCATTCCTGGAATATGTAAAGTAGTTTATGGGTATGCATGAGGGTCTATGAATATGCACCAGGCTGATGTAAGGGGAAAGGTATTTCAGGGCAATGCAGATTCCTTGGTTGTGGTTTTAGTCCATTTTTATCACCTCCAGTGTTTGGGCTTTGGTCTACTCTGACTCTGAGAAATTGAGGTTTTGGGATTTTTAGTATGTTGTGGATGGAAGCAAAATGGAAGGCACAGTGTTTCGTCCTGGGTTTCTTCTTCATGCTTCTTCCTTCTTCTTCATGGGTTTGGGTGGCTTTTTGTAATTGGGCAGAAATTCCACATTGCAGGCTCTTTGGGATCAGTTATTGGGTTAAAAGGGAAAATAATCTAGGTGTCAGTTCCTAATTGGATAGTTTAGTCTTAAAAGACCTTGGAACAAGAGATTGTGGGCCATTTTGTGCCTTCTACTGAAAAGCTGCTGAACTCCCAGTAATGAGGCTGTTTTACTGATAAGAAATAATAAACACTTGAGTCTGAACATGAATTACTGTCTCAAGTGCCTTCAATCCAGAGCCAGTGAAACCAACAACTGGTACCCCACAGCTTGAGGTAGTGCCACGGCAGAACTTGTTCATGCTCTTTTCCCCTGGTGATTTTCTACTCCCGTCCAGACTCTGATAGCAAAGCCGTGCTGGTGACAAAAGATTGACCTTGGCATCCTGGGGCACTTTCTGGGTGGGTGTTTGAATCTGCTTTTCCAGGCCTCGGGCTGAGCAGGGTGAGGCCGAGGCCTGGGCCCCTCCAGGCGGCGCCGGGAGCGCCCGGGGCAGCGGCGAGGGGCGGCCCTGAGGGGCGGCACAGGGGGCATTTCCCCCGAGCGGGCGGGCGGGCGGGCGGCGGGGAAAGGCGCCCTGGGCACAAGGGCAGGCACAAGGGCCCCGGCTCTCTGCAGTGCGGGCGGCCCAGCGCCCATCGCTGCTCCCGGAGCCGCTGCCAGGGCCGGGTCTCCTCCCCGCCGCTGACCCTGCACCTGCAGCGCTGCCTCCGCCTCTGCCGGGCTCCCCGGCACGGACGGCAAGGACGTGAACACGCTGCAGCAGGGGCCCAGCAGGGACACCCAGATGGTGCCAGGGCTGCAGCTCCTCTCCTGCAAGGAAAGGCTGACACAGCTCGGCTTCTTCAGCCTGGGAAAGAGACCCAGCCTTGATCCAGCTGCGGCCTTCCAGTACCTGAGGGCAACACACAAGAAAGCTGGACAGGGACTTTGTACGAGGGCAGGCAAGGACAGGACAAGGGAGCATGGATCCAAATGGAGAGAGATTAGGTTTAGGTAAGGGATTCAGAAAAAAGACTCTCCTGGAACAGGTTGCCCAGAGAAGGTGGGCATGTCCCGTCCCTGACAGTGTTCAAGGCCAGGCTGCATGGAGCTCTAGACAAGCCGGTCCAGTGCAAGGGGTCCCCAGCCACAGCAGGGGGGTTGCAGCCATGGGATTTTCCAGATCCCTTCCAAGCCAAACCATGCCACGACTCCATGATTCTGGGATACTTCCCCTCCTCATCCTCTGGCAGAAAAAGAAACTTGGCCCCAAGTTCCACCCTGCAGACCATGTCTTTTGGCAGCCTGCAACTGTGTCAACAGAGGATGAAAAGAGATGACATTACTGACACGATTTCCCTTTTCTACTTGAAAAGTAAATGCTCTGCTCCTGTCCACTCTGGCAAAACTGTCACAAGAGGCAATTGTTCCCCATGAAAAGCTTGGTCTCATGCAAAGAAGAAATAAGCCAGAAGCCAACAGTCTTCGTTATTGCTACGTTGTTTTCTTTGGTTGCTTCTCTAATAGGAATGACTTTGGGGTGTGATCTGTTTGTTTCTCTCTTTCGTTCCTTGGGGCGCGCGGCGGCTCCTCCGTTGGGTTCCCCGGGCAATGGAGGAACGGCCGCGATCTCCGGCGGCTCCGCAGCAGCAGCAGCAGCAGCAGCAGCAGCAGCAGCAGCAGCAGCACCAGCAGCGCTTCTCTTGATTGGTTTTCCACTCGACTTCCCTCTCGCTCCCCATCCTCTTCTCCCTCTCACACTCACCCTACTCACGTCCCGTGTTGGGCCGTGCCGTCCGTGTTCCGCCTCTCCCAGCCCGGCTGATGCCGCGTCCCGCAAGGCGCCCCTCGGCGGGGCCGCCCCGTGCCCGCCCCTGCCCGCCCCGCCGTGGTTCCGCCTCGGCCGGGCTCTCTCCGTCCTGGCTGTGGCGCCGCTGGAGGAGCCGCTCGCTCTGGTGCTGGCGGAGCAGTGCGGGCTTTTGGCTGTGCCTGGCGCGGGCTCTGGCCCAGCCCCGGCTGAGGCCCCGGCCCCGAACGAAGCCCCTGCCGCGGTTCCGCCCGCAGCCGCCCCGCTGCCGCCCGGCTCCCGCCCCGTGGCTGACAGCGTGGCCGGCAGCTGCCCCGCTCCGAGCTCCGCCGCTCGCCAGCTCGGCCGCCGGCCCCGAGCCGCCGCAGCTCGGGGCAGCTCGGCAAGCAGCAGCGTGCCGGGCGGGCGGGTGCCCCGGGCAGAAGAGCGGCAGCGCGGTGCCGCCCGCATGGGCGGAGAGGCCTCCCCTAGAGCAGCTCTAGCAGCAGGGCCCGCTGCTGGGCAGCGGCGGCTGCGGCAGCGTTTACTCCGGTCCCCGCCTCACCGATGGCGCCCCGGGAAGAGACGGGGCCGGCTCGGAGGGCGGTGGCGGGCGGCGGGCGATGAGCTCAGCCCGCCGCTGGCCTTGGCTCGCAGGCGGCCATCAAGCGAGTGTCCCGGGAGCACATCTCGGAGTGGGCACGGCTGGGGAGTGAGCGGGGCCAGCGGGAGGAGCCGGCGGGGCGTGCCGGGTGGGGCTGAGGCGAGGCCCGGCAGGGCGGCAGCCGGAACGCTGCGAGGGCAGCGAGCGTGGAGTGAGCGGGGGCCGCGCAGCGCCCCGGGCCGGGCCATGGCGAGCCGCGGCGGGGCCGGGCAGGAGCTGCCCGAGGCGCGGCGCAGCTTCGGCCCCGCTGACGGCATCGCGGTCCCCCCGCAGCGCAAGGGCGCCCTTGTGCCCCTGGAGCTGGTGCTGCTGTGGATGGTGTCGCGGCCTGGCTTCGTGCGGCTCCTGGACTGCTTCGAGGTGCCCGAGGGCTTCGTGCTGCTCACGGAGCGTCCGCAGCGCTGTCAGCACCTCTGGTACTTCCTGCACGAGCGGCGGTTCCTGACGGAGCCCGTGGCGCGGGGGCTGTTCCGCCAGGTGCTGGAGGCCATGGGGCACTGCAGCAGCCGCGGCATCCTGCACCCCCACATCAAGGCCGAGAACGTCCTCGTCGACCTGGCCATGGGCGAGGCGAAGCTCATCGACTTCGGCTGCGGCACGATCCTCCAGGACACGTTCTACACCCGGATGTCAGGTGAGCCCAATGCCGGGGCCCAGCTGGGCAGCAGAAGTTCCTCCCTTGGCTGGCAGAGGGGGAAGAGGGAGGGAAGGAAGGAGGCAAGGAAGGAGGGGGAATCCTTCTTCAGCCAGCTGCAGCCAAGTTGCTTTTTGGCAGGGCAGGGGCTGGCTATTGTGGAACGGGAGCTGGCTGGGAGGGAGGGAGCAGCATGGGCCTGATGAGCTGCGCCCGTATCCCATAGGAACGCCGGAGTACAGCCCACCAGAGTGGATCCTCTTTGGCTGCTACCATGGCCAGCCAGCCACCATCTGGTCCCTGGGCATCCTGCTCTATGAGCTGCTCTGTGGGCACCTTCCTTTCCACACCAACGAGGACATCGTCCGGGGCCAGCTCTTCTTCCTGCCCCGGGTGTCTCAAGGTGGGGATGCGCCTTCAAGGCACGAGGGGAAGAACGGGGTTGGGAGGGGCGGCTGGCACATAAGCGTCCTGCTCTTGCAGCTGGTGAGGAGGTGCATCTCCTGGGCTTAGCTGGAGGAGGTGGCACCTGTGCCTCTGTGCTGGTGTCCTCCGCAAGAGAGGATCGATAGGAAGCTTTTGGCTGCAGCTCTGAGCACTCCTGGTGTGGCCTGGGCACTGTGGAATGTGGGAGAGCACGGACAGGAGCCTTGTCCCGCTGAGCGGCGGTTTCTGGTTTCTCTCCGCAGAGTGCCAACACCTCATCACGTGGTGTTTATGCATGGAGCCCACAGACAGGCCAGCACTGGAGGACCTTTTTGAGCATTCTTGGCTGCAGGAGCCCTGCCTGGCCCAGGAGACAGCAGAGATCCAGGAGCCCAGCAAGCAGCAGCGGCACGCGTCTCATGGCGCTGGAAGAAAACCCCGGAGCGTTTCCCTGCGGCCGCGGCGCGGAGGAGAGAGCGCAGCCGAGGAGATGCTGCTTCCGCTGGTCCCTGCGAGCTGTGGAGGCAGCAGCTCCGTGCTGCCCGTCCCATTGGAGAAGTGGTGGCAGTGCGGTGAAGGTGCCACGGACTGGGACAGGGGAAACATCCCCCTGCAGCTCAATGGCATCGTGATGTCCCCGCAAGCCGAGGCACAGCTGGCGCGTTCTTCTGGAGCACGACGTGGAGCTGGGAACACCATCCTGGAGCTGGCCGCTGGCGGGGCAGAGCCGATTGGCTTTGGCTGCAGCCCCTGCCTGGAGGACACGCTCTGTGCCCCGATGGAATCAAGATGAGTCCCCAGCCAGCGCAGGGGCGGGGGGATGCTGGTGCTCCCAGGCACGGCAGGGCTCGGCCTGGCCACACGCCAGAGGTTCCCCGCTCGGTGGCGCTGGGGAAAATTAATTTTTCCGCCGGCCGCCGAGCTGCTTTTTGGCAGGACAGGGGATGGATGTTGTGGAAGGGGAGCCGGCTCCTGGCCTTGCTGACAGCTTCTGCCAGCCAGCCTGGCACGGGCTGAGGCGGGGGCAGCCAGCCTGACAAAAGCATCCATCCATGTGGATGGGGGCGGCAGAGGGGGACGGGTTCCGAAACCGTGCCCCAGCTGGTCTGCTCTGCAGGCCCTTGAGGAAGGGGTGCGTTTATGGGCGGGAGAGGTGGGGATTTTCCCCACCCGTGGACAGGTTTAATTCTCACATGGAGTGGTCAGACCCTCCTCAGGCCCATGAAACGGTGACAGGCTTTGTGCTTTTTCTTGTTTCCAGGTCTTGTTTTGAATTGACTTTCGTGCAATTGTTCTTTGTTTTTCCCAGGAGGATTACACCTGGTGCCCGGACCGGACGGGGAAGCGCCTGCAGCGTCCGTGGAGCGCGTCCATTGCCAGCGCTGCCCCAGGGGCCACGGTCTGCAGGGACAGCCCCTTCCAGAAGGACGAGGACCTGGTTTGGGATCGGCTCCTCTCCTGGCAGCAGCTCCGCAGAGGTGGGCACCCGGCTCCACAGCTCGGCTGGCAGAAGGGCTCCGGGCAGGCGGCAGCGGGCACACGGGCATCCTGCTCTTGCAGCTGCTGAGGAGGTTGCTGTGCCGGGATTAAGCAGAGGAGGTGGAACGTGGCCTGCCCCGCTGCCCTTCTCTAAAAACAGAGAATGGGTTGGGAGGTTTGGGCTCTGAGCAGAGCCAGCAGCCCTGCCCGGGCACAGGCCCTGGCGGGACAGGGGGACAGGAGCTTGCTGCCACTGACCGTGGCTCTCTGGTTTCTCTCCGCAGGCTGCCAGCACCTCATGCCATGGGAACGGCACCGCTCGGCCTGCCAGGCTGGGAGGGCTGGAGGGCGGCCAGTGTTCATTTGCTGTCAAAAATAAATTGGGGTTTTTTGTCATTGTCATCATTGGAGCGTTTCTTTCCTCCTTTTCCAAGCTCTTGGCCTCCCTTCCTCCAGGGTAATCTTTTTTCTCCTTCCTCAACCGCTTGATGGCATTTGGCAGGGGGGGTTAAGCAACGTGAAAAATTCAACAACAGCTCCTGTTGCCAACTGCAGCAGCCCCTTCAAGAGCCCTGAGCTTCCACCAAGGTCAGTGTGTGCCTTGCAAAAGGAAGTGCTTTGCAGTGATGGGGTTGTTGCCCTGCTGCAAAAGCTGGGAGGAAATCAGAAATGGAAAAATGCCAATTTGGCTCAACCACCTCCCAGGTTCTTCATCTTTTCCCTCTTCTCCATGATAGGCAGGCAGTGCTGGACTCCAGCAAGGTTCAAGTTCTTGGTGCTCTCTGGCATCAAAGGGATCAAGGAAACTCTTGTACGCAGGGACTACAACAGGGCTGCTTGTCAGAACCCAGGAAATTCCTCTGGCTGCCCCGGAGGACTCGAGCCCCTGCCCAGGGGGCTCAGAGACCCTGGCACAGAGCCCAAGACCCCTGTGCCTTTGATTTAGCCCTTGGACAAAACAACCTTACATGAAGAATTGCGAGCCATGAAAGTTTAAGTAGAATGATAGTGAATTTATCACAGGGTGAAATATAGATTGTTGGGGTTTCTAGAATGGGGCTTCAGGGGGCAAGATGGAGGAATCTGGGCATGTCCAGCCTTTCTCCTTCTTCTTGGCCTCCATCTTCTGCTGTAATGGTGGCACTTTCAGTTTGGTTTAGAGTAGAAGCACACTGTCTAACATAGGTGATGGGTATTGGAAAGTCATTGTAAATATTGTACAGGTAGTTTTTAGGATAAAAAGATAACACCACACTGGGGCAGGCAGAGTGCCTTAGACTGTCTTGCTGAGCAGACCTTGGCAGGACAGGAGAAAGAATTTTATAGATAAGATACAAGAAACAACCTTGAGAGCCAGAAATGAAGAGCTCTGACTCCTTCTTTGAGCACCAGGCTGGGAAAAGAGACTTTGGAACTTATCTCGGGCTCACTCTGACCAGCGAGAGACCCCGAGAGCATGAGTCCGTAAGACGAAATCTTGAAGGATTGGCTCCAAAACATAAATATCCTTGTTGGCCGTGTCTTCTTGACCAAGAAATCCTTCAAAGCTCTTGTAACTACAAGTCTTGAGGCCCTGTGAGCCATGCGGTGCAGATGGGAGCCCAACTCACCCTTCCTGTCTACGGAGAAGAGAAGAAAAAGCAATGGCATCATCTGAAAAACTCAGAGGTCCGCTCTCTAGCTCCTTCCAAACTCCTTCAAACCGCCCAAAGTGCGATTTAGCTACAAATAGGTGTCAAAGACTCTTTGTGCTGGCTCTTGGACACCAGAGCAGCTGCTTAAGAATCTTTCACAGAACCCTGTGCAGTTCTGTGGTGCCAGAAATGGATCATTTGAAGAAACTTTCCCAACTGACTTGCATGGAGGTTTGTCTGAAGGGTATTTGAGGAGAAAGGCTCCCAGCAGAGCTCTGGGCTTTGGCCTAGCTGTGTCCCCTGCTGATTGTGAAGTGTGCCATCAGCTGCAGGGCTTTCTGGGCTAAAACTATCATCAAGTCACTGGGACTTGCTATTTTTGGCCTCTAAAAGCTGGACCCACTTTCGGGGCAAATTTGGAGACCTCATCTCTGGGTGGATGGAGCAGCTAGGATTTTCCCAGTTGCTGGCAATGGTTCTCCAGGCCCTGGGTGTAAAACGGGGCTGCCCAGCAAGTGCGGATCTGCAAGATGATAAACAATTGTCTTGCTTTGAAAAGAGAGGTGTCTGCTAAGGAAGGCAGAAGCCTTCTCTGAAATGGAAAATGTCAATCCCCTCCCTTCAAATGATTCTCATTTAGAAATTCAAATGCTCTCAGGGAAAGATATGGGGATAGGACTGAGCCCGCAGAGCCGGGCAGTGTTTGCTGATGCTCTGAGCCCTTGCTAAAGATCCTGTGCGGGCTGTCTCAGACACCTGGGGCCAGGGATTCCTTCCAAGCTGGGCCACTTTGGCTGGGCCGGGGGCGGCCCCGGGGCAGAAGGCAGCGTGTGCAAGGGCCCTGGGTGGCACGCTGCAGCACGGTCACCGTGCCATGGAACGGAAGCCAGTGTCCAAGGCCCCTTTGTGACACGTGGGAAATAGAAGCTTGCCCGGCTGCTGGCAACACGCAACGGGGCACAATGGGACAGAGCAGTGCCGTGAGGAGCCCCCGCACAGCGCACTCGCTCCTGTCTGACCCGGAGCTTCTCTGCGGCACTGTTCCTGCAGCTGAGCTCGAGGCCAGAGCACAGGACTCGCTGACCCGTGGCCTTCCTGAGGCTTCTATTCTGCAGCTGCCCTCAAGGGCAGAGCGTGGGACTTGGTGCCCCGGAGCTTTCCCAAGGCATCTCTCCTGCAAGGAGCTCCAGGCACAGCCATGGAGCAGAGACCCCCGAGAGTGCCCAAGCTGGCCTGGGTGGAGGAGGAGGAGGAGGAAGAAGAAGGCCCTGGAGCTGCCCCAGCACAGGAGACAGAAGAGGTGGTGCCGTTCCATCCACCGCAGGAGGGTGAGTGGAAGAACTGGGCTGCAGGGCTGGAGCCTGCAGCCAATTGGCGCCATGCCATGCCATGCCATGCCATCCCCTGGGGAAATGCCCATGGACAGGAGGGAAGAGGGCCCGGGCAGACACCCCGCAGTGGCCGTGCTCCATCCCCTGGGGCATCCCGGGGCTCTCCCTGCCTGGGCAGCGCAGGGCTGGGCTCTGTTCTCCGGCCTCTCCCGCAGCCCCTCAGCTCTGGCTGCGCTCGCTCTTTGCCAGATGCAGCCCTGGAGCGCACACAAGAGCAGGAATCCAGCTGTGGCCGCTTCCGCAGAACAGCGCAGGTACCTGCAGCCACCCCCACCTGGGCTGGGCCTGCTGTCCCTGCTCAGCCCAGCACCGTGTGTGCAGCACTCCATGCAACATCCCCGGCCTCTTGCCCTTCTCCTACAGCTCGTCTGCGACTTTATCCGGAGCATTGGGCAGGAAGAGACCAGCACCATGGGCGCTGGGCTCAGAGCTCACTCAGAGCTCCTCAGTCATGAGACCAGTGCCACCCTGCTGCATTTGCTCCTGGAGAAGGCTGTTGCCAGGCCAGAACAAGTGAGCAGCCTGGGGCCAGGCTTCAATTCCCCCATGAGTCCCGTGGCTTCCCCAGCCACGCCTGCTGGTCCCTGGGAGCCTTTGAGGCCATGGCAGTGCGCTGGCAAGGGAAGCACTTCTCTGGGGACCCTGGGGACATCGCTCCCTCTGGCAGCTTTCCAAGTCTCCCCGTGCCTTCTCCAGGTGCCCGCCCTGGTGAGGTCCATTCACCGATGGCTCCTGGCCAATGATTCTGCCCAGCACAGGCTGGACAAGGCCCTGCTGAATCTCACCAGAGCACACCCGGGTGAGGCAGTGGTGACGCTCCTGCGTGCGGCCCCGTCCTGTGACAGGTATGGGGCCCACCTGCCCAGAGGGCTCAGGCCTCCCCAGCCCATCACCCTGTACCGCCTGGCCCAGGTGTCTGAGCAACAGAGAGTTCCAGGGCCCTCTGGCTGCTGCCTTTGCAAGCCCTGGCACGTCAGCCCCCGAGCCTGCTGCCATGCTCCCTTGCCATCCCTCAGGGGCCTGTCCCCACAGGGCTGGGCTGCCTGGCTGCTGCTGGCCAGGCCCAGTGGGCAGAGGAAGAGCCGGCGGTCAGCCCGGGCCCCTAGGGATGCCCAGGCCACGGTGCTGTGTCTGAGACCCCCCTGAGACAGAGCTCTAACCCCTCAGAGCTGCCATCTCCATGTGGAAGACCATCATGTGCTCGTCCAGGACTGCAGAGCCAGTGCTGCTGATCCTCCTGGATGTGCTGGGCAGCTGGCCCAAGCACAGCACGTGCACCTCCGATGGGGACAAAACGGGTGTCTTTGGCCTGGCTGTGAGTTTCTGCAAGTGGCCTTTGCTGGCCCCAAGGCCGCCTCTCCAGCAGCTCTCCATCCTCCTTCCCCCACTGCATCTCCCTGCCTCAGGCACTGGCCTCAAACCTGGCCCAGGGGCAGCCTCAGGCCCAACAGGCCCCATGCTCCCCCTCCCAAGGTCTCTGCGGGCCTCTCCCTGCCCTGCTCGGGCCCTGCCCCAGGGACACCTGGGCACTGAGCACTGTCTCGGGGGGCTTTGTCCCTTGCAGGCAACCGTGGTGATGTGGAAGATGCTCCAGGAGCCCCATGTGCCACGTGTAGTGACGTCGTATTTCCCCCAGCTATTTGTGCATCTGCTCTTCCAAGTGTTCTTCAGCACAGAAGAGATGCCAGAGGAGGTCGATGCCTTCTGGAAGGAATGCCTGCAAGAGCACGGCCTTGCCACCAGCCCCAACAGGTGCTCCATGCCAGTCCTCCTGTCCCTGCCACGTGGCCTGCCAAGGAGCCAGTGCTGCCAGGGTGACCTGACCTTTGCTGTGCACACAGGTTTGCAGTGCAGACCCTGAAGTCCCTGCTCTGCCGAAAGCAGTACAAGGAGGTGGTGGTGTCAGTGGAACACAAGCGTGGCTGGGACACGCTGCTCTGTGCTGACACCCGCCACTATGCCGTGGGTCTGCTGGCCAGGTGAGACTCCCCTTCTTCCCATTGCTCCCGGCATTTGTGCCCTGTGCCCGGGCTGTCCCACACAGTCCCCGTGGCCCTGGGTCACAGGGCCTTGTCACCGAGGGACGGCCAAGCAGACTGGAAAAGGCTGGCAGGGGAGAGAGCACAGGAGGAGACACCTCCTAAAGGGCCCAGGTCCCCTTGCAGGACGGTGGTGAAAGACCAGCAGGCTCTGCCAGCCTGTCCTTGGAGAGATTTGCTCAGGTTCCTGGTCCCTTTTTCGCCCTCCTAGGGAGATGCGCCATGCTTGTCTTGGGTTGGGTTCCAGTATTGCACTCCACCTCCTCTGGCTGCTCAGCACACAGGAGCCACACTGGGATCTGGCCGCCCTGGCGTTCCTTGTGGAGGTGAGCCGGGTGTGCAGCGCTGCCTGGCTGAGCTGCCTCCCAGCTCTCTGCCCTCTGGGAGCCGCAGCCACCTGGGACGCTGCCCGCGCCCTGTGCTGCCTCTGCTGCTGCTGCTGCTGCTGCTGCTGCTGCTGCTGCTGCCTGGGCCCAGCCCTGTGCGGCTCCGGGCTCCTGCCGGCCGGCTCCCCCATCACTGGCCTGTGCCTTTCAGCTCCTCCAGTGCCTGGATGCCAGTGAATGTGGTGCCAGTGTTGTGAAGGTCTCTTCAAGGTACCTGCAGAGCGAGTGCAGGGAGAGGCGTCGCCTGGCGCTCAGGGCCCTGCTGGAGCTCATTGATGATCCCTCAATGGTGAGAAGGGGGCGGTGGCTGAAGCTGCGCTGGGAACGCAGTCACTTGGCCTGGCCTGGGCTTGGGCCGCTGGGGCAGCTGCTCCCAGCTCTCCTGCCTCCCGCTTCAGCTGCCCACGTGCTTCGGGACAGGCCTTTGGCCTCTGGGCCCTGCGGCAGCACGATGGCCTTTCACAGACTTGTGTTCCGCACAGGCCGAAAGAATGTGGAGCCTGACCCAAAGCCTCATGGACCTACTGTGCGACAGTGATGCAGAGATAGCTGGCATGACCCTCATCACACTCAGCTTTCTATTCCTGCACAAATCACACATTCTGATGTCAACCCCCATTGCCCTGCAGCTGGCTGAGGCGCTCCTGCCACTCTTTGACCACGTAAGGCTCTGTGCCCCCAGCCACAGCCACCGGCTGCTGCCTGGAAACTGTGTGCCCTGTGCATTTCCAGCCCTATGCCCAGGGGGGCCTGCTGGAGCCAATGCTGAGCTAGTTTTTCTTTTTATTTTCCTACAGGATAATAGCCAGGTCCAGCTGCTCTCCATCAAACTCTTCCGAGACATGATGGAGTATTTGGAAGAGAGAGAAAACCCTTTGGAAATCCCTGTACAACAGAGCTTGCTTGCACTCTTCTTCCACTGCCATGATGAGAATCAGCGTGTGGCAGAGGTGAGGACTCGTGGGCTGCTGCTGTCCCCCTGGCAGGGGGCTCGGCTGCCTCCTGCCCTGCACCTGCTGGATCGCAGCCTCCTGCAGGCCATGGCACGGGGACGCGGGTGCCGTGCCCTGGGCTGTGGGGCCATCTCCGCGTCCCTGCTGCTCTCCAGGCTTCTCGGGAAGCGCTGCTTTGTGCGCTCAAGTTGATGAAGAGGAGGGATCTCAAGAAGCTGGTGAAGGAGCAGAAACTGTGCAAGTTCAGCGAGTGCCTGGTAAGGAGGGCCTGCAAGGCCCAGCCTCAGGCTGGAGAAGGCCCCTGAGGGCGGCGCTCAGTGTGCGGGCCGGGCAGCTGTGCCCCTGCCCGCTGCGGCAGCCAGAGGCCGCGCGGGCTCCTCTCCAGGCTCCCGAGGGCCCGAGCTGGGTGCCCGTGGAGCCCCGGCCCGGCGGGGCTGCGGGGCGGCACCGCGGCTCCCCGGGCAGCAGCCGGCCCGCTGCCCCCTCCCCTCGGGAGCCCTTGGCCGGCGGCTGCTGGCCGCGCCTCAGGGCTGTGCGGGCAGGGGAGGCCGGGGCTGGGCGCAGGCAGCGCCCGGCCCAGGGGCTGAGCCCGCGCCAAGCCTTCCCTCCTGCCGCTCTCTGCAGCTGGCAGAGGACAGGAGCCGAGCGGCCGAGCACCTGCGCCGGGCCCTGCGCTACCTGCAGAGCCCACAGGAGCCCCTGCGAGAGGCGGCCATCAGCTTCATGGGTGAGCCACGAGCCCGCGCTCCCTCCCCGGCCCGGCCCGCCGCAGCTCGGCCCCGGCCCCGCCTGCTGCCCCGGCAGCGCCAGCCGGGCCCGGCGCCGTGGAGCCCCGCCTGGGCTGGGCATTGCTGCTGCCGCCCTCTGGCAGCCGTGCCCTGGGGCGGCAGCGTGCGCCAAGGGCCGGGCTGAGCCCTGCCGGGCCAGCAGCCCGTGTGGCCACAGCGCCGGCAGCGCCGCTGGCAGGGAGCTGTGCCGCTGCCGCCGTGACAGGCTCTGTGTTCACAGGCATGGCCGGGCGGCGCCTGAGGGGGCAGCAGCGAGAGCTGCAGCTGATCTGCACTGGTGAGTGAGGGCAGCGGGCTGGCAGCGGGGGCTGCCGGGGGGGAGCTGCAAGCCCTGCCCCGGCTGCGGAGGGCTCTGCTCCCGTGGCCAGAGCACACTGAGCTTTCAGGGCCACGGGGGCCATTGGTGGCCCGCAGCTTCGGCCTGATCGCCTTGCTCCCTGCTCCCTCCTGGCCATGGCAAGAGCCGCCTGGCATGGCCCTTGCTGGGGGCTCTCCTCGGCTCCCCGCAGATCTGCCTCTGACCGTGGCTCTGTTGCTCTCTCTTGCAGCCCTTGAAGACAAAACAAATGACATCAGCCTCGCCGTCGGAAGCCTGGCAATTCAAACGCTCTGCATCCTCAAGTCAGGAGAGCGGGCTCCCATCTCCAGCTTCCAGTGGCTCCAAAATCACCTGCGCAGGGCATGGAAGACACGGCCTTGTATGTCACGGCTCGGCTGCCTGCCCTGCTGCAGCTCTGTGGAGAGCTGATCCCAGAACCTGTTTTTGCTGGGCCACCTGAGTCAGGAGGATTTTTCTTTTACTTCAAGAATGTTCTTTTCTTTGTTTTTTTTTTTTCCCTTTACTATGTAAATATAGACTGTGTTCTAATACACAGACTGCCAGGATCTTTCTTTTTCTGCCCAGGCTCCGCAGGGCCTAGGGGAAGAGGGGATAAAGGGTGCTTGTGCTCAGCCAGCTGCCCAGGCGTGCAGTGGGCAAGGGGAAATGGCCAGAAGCCCCTTGGCCTGTGGTGGTTCTGCTGAAGCCTTTGTGCTGCCCACAGAGCGGCTGGGCAGGGGCCGGAGCTGCGGGGATCCCTGCCCGAGCGCTGCCTGGAGATGGCCACAAGCCCTGTGCCAGGCAGGAAGCGCCATCCGTGCCCTCCTGCCCGTCTGCTGCTGGCTGCCTTGCTGAGGGCTCCCGGGTGCCTCTGCCTGGGGCTGCTCTGGAGCTGCTGTGGGGCTGCGGCGCTGCTGCCGGGCAGCTTGGCCGCGCTGGGGCAGGGCCTGAGGGGCTGGGGCGCTGGCAAGCCCTGAGCAATGGGGCTGTCAGAGGCCACAAGCAGCCCCCTGGCAGCCGCCTTCTTCCTGCCAGAGCTGACTTGCCAGGCGGATCCTGGGCACTCTGGAACTAACAGCATCAGTGTTATTAGAGAATGAAATTGATCAAAGATGTCTAAAGTCCCACCATTTCAGAGGTGTTTGAGGGGGAATTTAGGATTTGGGGACACATTCTGTGTGGAGTGCCCCTGTTGCTAAGAGGCAGGAATTTGATCTCACCCTTCTTGTGTTGCTAAGAACTCCTCCCCTGACCCAAACCCACACTCCAGCCCTGGGATACCCTATAAAAACCCCAC
Organism: Agelaius phoeniceus; assembly: GCF_051311805.1. Taxonomy (NCBI): domain Eukaryota; kingdom Metazoa; phylum Chordata; class Aves; order Passeriformes; family Icteridae; genus Agelaius; species Agelaius phoeniceus. The sequence continues at coordinate 19,058,164 of NC_135279.1, read as the reverse complement.
GGCCCTGCCTTTGCCCTGTCTTTCGGGGGTCAGAAATGGACTCTGGAGCTTTCTGAAACCCAGACCCGTCTCGTTTGTTCCTGGCACCGGCAGCTGCAGCCTCCCTGGACACCATGAACTCTGGAGAATGGGGGCAGCCAGTGGGGACGGGTCCTGGACTGCAAGATAAGTGTGTGTTCTGTTTGCCATCTGTCAGTGGTGGGGCAGTTATCTTCTGTTCATTGGGCAGTTTCTCTCTTCCACAACCAATCCTCCCTCTGGGGAGGTGTGTTCCATTAATGGGCCATTAATTATTAATTATCTTCTGGTATTGGGCCACTGAGTGTCACTGCATGGCTGATTAAATGACATCATCCCATTGGGAGATGCTCCGCCCAGGGGGAGGAGCCAAGCATCCCTACCTGGACAGAATCTGAGATTTGGAACACTGTAGGCAGCCTTTTCCTCCTGGATTCCCAGAGGAGCAGCTGTCTTCCTTCTCCACGGGATTCCCAGAGGATCAGCCTTTTCCTCCTGGATTCCCAGAGGAGCAGCTGTCTTTCTTCTCCATGGGATTCCCAGAGGATCAGCCTTTTCCTCCTGGATTCCCAGAGGAAGGAAGATTCCCAGGCCCATCTACAGCAGCCCTGGACCTTCAGAGGAAAACTCCACCCTTCTCCAGGATCCCTGCTCCAACAGAGCCACACCTGGCACTGCAGGAGGGCTGCAGCCACCACTGAATGGGACTGCTGCCAGCACCCTGACCCACAGGGTGTCACGTCCTGTTCTGACTCTGTCTGTGGGGTTTTTTTCGTTTGTACTACTGCATTTATATTTTTAATTTTTCCTAAAAAAGAACTGTTATTCCTATTCCCATATCTTTGCCTGAAAGCTCCCTAATTTCAAAATTATAACAATTCAGAGGGAGGGGGTTTACATTTTCCATTCCAGGGGAGGCTCCTGCCTTCCTTAGCAGACACCTGGCTTTTCAAACCAAGACAATAACAAAATTACTTGAACACCACAGATAGAAAATCCATTTTAATCTCTGCAAAAAGCCAATATTATGTGTCCATAACAATAAACCTCTCGCTGAGTGATGGTAGATGTCAAAGCAACTTTGTTCTAAAGATATAGTTTTTATTTCTGTTGTTAATTAAGCTCAGTGAAATAGCTGCTTGTGTTAAACTGCCTGCTTGGATGGGATAACATCCAATGCACCCAGGATGAGGACACCTGTACAGATCTGCCAACTATCAGCACTCCCTGTCTGAAGTGAGCTACACTTTGGTAACATCTCATGTTTCATGCATGCAGTGGGTGACCAGATGATTTAAAATGCTAATGAAAATAAACAAGAAAGATTTTAAAATGCTAATAAAATAAACAAGAAAGGTCATTTTTGTTCCTCAAAATAACAACAACAACAACAACAAGTTCTGGTTCAATGAAAGGTGGAATCTGTTGCTCTTAAGAGCAAAGATTCATAGCTGGAATAAAGAGTGTTCAGCCCCTCTGTTTCTGCTATGAGGCCGTATTTCATCCCCCCTGAAAGTCCTTCATGTTTGCACAGAAAACTGTCCCTGCACAGCCCAATAAATTCCATCACTTCAGCTGGCCAAACAACCACTGTGGTCAAGTGGGGTCTGAGCAGCTTCCAGGATCCCAAGCAGCTTCAGAAGCTTCATTTTACACCTCCTCTTCTCCCAGTGAATACCCAGCACCACCATCACTGTGGACCCATAGCTATGGATCACTGGCCTGGCCAGCACAGGGCTAATGTTTGCATCAGCCAGGAGGAGCTGCTCTGCCTGGCTGTCTGTCTCAGCCTCAGCCCTGAGACCCCAAATGCCTCCATTCTGGCCCAATCCTTCCTGGTGCTGAGCATAAGAACTCGTGCAGACAAGAGCAGGGAGGGAATCTCCCCAGCCGTTTATCACCTCAGCAACAAGACCTTGGTACCAGGCTGTTATCTGTAGCAGAAAGCAGCAGCAGGAAGGAGGCACCAGATCACCAGCCCCAGGCCATGGCCCTGGTGCTGTCCTTACCAGTGATCAGTGTCTGCAGCTCTCCAGGAGCTCAGGGAGCAGGGATGCTCCTCACCATCTCATCTTACCCATGCACCCAAAGCCACAGCCAGCTGTGTGCTCCTGCCCACCAGCACATGCCAAGGCACAGCGTGGGATTCTTGGGGAGGTGTCCTCTGCAGGGCCAGGAGTTGGACTTGGTGATGCTTGGGGGTCCTTTCCAGCCCAGGATATTTTGTGATTCTAAGGCTTTGGCCAGCCCAGGTTTCAGCCACCTCCCTGATCCAGGTGTGATTGACCCCAAACCAGATCCTGCCTCTGTCTACCCTCCAGTGCAAGGAACATGTTGCATCTACCCCAGCCCCCTGCTTGTGTCTGATGGAGCATGCTGACCTTTTCAACATATTTCTTGGAGTATTAGAAAACATTATCTGACAAAAACCAAACAAACAAACAAAACAAAACAAACCCAAAAAACAAACCAAAAAACCAACAGACCAGCCCAAAGGAAATCAATTTGGGTAATGATGGCCTTTTGTTCCAGTTTATCCTGCACCAAACTCCACAGATGCTAACTCTGAACATTTCCCAGACCTTCACAGCAGAGCTTGGAACTGTGTCTCTGATTTATTGGTTGTTTCATTACACATGCATTTCTCCTATATAATCCCAGTGTTTTGCTTAGAAGCCATATTATAACTGGGAATCAATCTTCTTCATTTGAACATCTAGGACAGATTCACACATCATTTCACCATTAACTAGGACAGACTCAGCCTTGCAGATCTTTCAGGTTTCAAGCCTGGCTGTGTTGTTTCAGTTCTTTGCTGCTGCCTGTGTTTTGTGAAAAAAAAAAAAAATTAAATAACCAGACTTTTGGACTTTCTGTAGTGGCTTGAAGAAGAACAGAGGTTGTTTCATCGCTGTTGTGAGACATGTGTTACCCGGCTCATTAATTCACAACAGTTCTTGTTTTCTCTGCCTTTTTCACGCTGATGTGATACATCTGTGAAGTCCAGGGTTGTACTGCAAGTGATTAATGCTGCAGTGAAGTCTGATAAACTGAGATTCCAACAAAAAAGTATGAAAAATGTAACCTCTAAAGTTCTGAAAGCTCACATGTGACAAAACCCATAAATCACCCCAGAAGCAATCATTATGGTGAGTTACTAACTAGATTATGCAGCTGCATTTGTCATCATTTCCCATTACGTAGAGAATAAACCTGTCAGGCTGATTTATGGCAGAGGGCTCCACAAGATGGGAACTGGCACCTGTACTGTTCTGTGGAAACGATGAGAAATGCTGTGTCTGCTCAAGTGCTGAATGGAAAAGGAAGGAGGGGAGATAACTGTTCTTTGAAGGCACTGATTCAGGGACAAAGGCTTCAGAGAGGAGTCATGCTTACACCCATGGGATGGCAGGAAGAGTATCCACCAACCTGTCCAACAGCAGCAGCAGCATCAGAATGCGTTCTCCACAGGTGGAGGGAAGAGAGGAGAGAGGAGGTCTTTTGAGGGGACCAAAGTCAGTCATGGAGAAATCCTAGAAGCCTGGAATGGTTCGGGTCACAAGGAATCTGAAAAACCATCTTGTTCTAACCCCTGCTGTGGGCCGTGACAAACTGAACAGCTGAATGCCTGGCTACTCAGGGGATACTCAAGGTTTTGGATTCCATGCCTGTGCATCTACCGTGGAGCAGCTGGGTCTGCTGGGAGCAGATGGCATCCAGCTGAGCTCAGAGCAGGCCAAAAGATGGGCAGATGTGGGACTGAGCAGGGCAAGGGACATCCCTGCACAGCAGCGCTCTGACAAGAGCAGCAGTGGCCTCCTCTCAGTGCCCTTCCCCGAGCAGCAGCCGCTGAACACCATGGTGGCTACACAGATGCTTTTGGCTCTGCAATCCCTTTGTGCTCAAAGGCCACGCTGGGCATTTCAGCTGGGCTGGAAGGTCTGGCTGGGCAGGGAACAGGCAAGAGGCACTGCTGGTGTGAGCTCCATCTGTTCACTGGGGACACAAGGAAGATTCTGTTCATCCAAAGAAAAACACAAGCAGCCAGTCCCTGCTAACACAGCAGTGCGACTCTGTCCAGAGCAGCTCAAATTCTCTGCCAGAACCACCCCCCTGCACCTTCTTGATCTGAAGGGGACTAGAAGTGGTTTCACTGCAGTTCTTCATTTCTGCTGTCTGACAATGGGAAGGTTTCACAGAAGTCTTGGATGGACTGGATCAGGGAAGAGTCAAGCAAGAAAAACTGAGCAACCGTCACCCAACCCCACTGACAGAAGAACAAGTCCCATTAGGAAAAGCACCTCAGGTGTTTTCATAGTTGAAAATATGTATCCTACTCAACATTATTGATTATAATCTTTTCCCTTTGGAAACTTATCAGTGGGGACTTCTGCCTGCTTTGTGAAGGGAGCCCCTGGGGCCCATCCCCTCCCAGAGGGGCTGCACTTGCTGCCTGCCGGGGCTTTCATTGCTGGGCCCACTGGGAGCCCTGAGCTGGGCTGGGCACCAAGGGCGGGGCTGGCCCGGCTGTGATGCCTCTGGCCCCTGTGACACCAGGGGCAGCGTGTCACAATGGGGGCAGCTGGAAAAGGCCCCCGCAGGTAACGCTGGCCCAGCACAGCCTGGGCAAGCGGTGAGTGCGCACGTGGCGGGGCTGGGCCGGGCCAGGGCCGGGCCACAAGCGCCACACCCGGGCCTGCATTGTCCCCCTGCACCCAGGGCCAGCCCCTGGGGCCGGTGCCTTGGCCGGGGCACGGGGCTGCTGCTGCTGGCCCGCTGGCACAGGCCCTGCTGCCTGCCAGCTGCCCGGGGCCCTCTGCTTCTGCCCTCACAGCCCTGCGCCTCCGGGCCTCACTTCAGCCCCCACAAGCTCCCTTGGCAGCCCCAGTGAAAGCCTTGTCTCTCTCCTCCTGCAGACCATGGCGCACAGAGCAGTCCTGGCTGGGCTTGTGCTGCTCCTCTTCCTGTTCCCACTTTCCGTGGTGGACAGATTTCACGGGGATGTGCAGCAGCGTGCAGAGGAGATGAAAGCGGCCCCCCCAGAGCCAGCTGAGCCTGGCTGGGGACCCTGGCTCCTGGCTGCCTTGCACTACCTGCACCAGCTCTGGCAAATTGCTCAGCCGCTGCTCCTGCTTTTGGGCTGGTGGCTCAGGCGCAGAAGGGCAGCCACGAGGCAGAGAGCAGCGGCCCAGAGAGCTGAGGAAAAGGCCAGAAGGAGGAAGGTGGAAAGCGAGCGGACAAGGCGGCTCCTTAGGAAGAGATTCAAAGACATGGAGCAAATGCACCAGGCCACGAAAGAAATAGAAAAGCAAATGGCCAGGCTGATTGGAATGAATAGGGATACAAACAGGATGCTGAAGGTAGGCAGGGCAGGCTCTTGGAGGAGCACAGGCAGTGGCTGTGTGAAGAAAAGCTTCCTGCTGGAGATGCTCTCTGGGCCGGCCAAGGCGAGCCGCACATCTTTGTGAGCAGCCGGCGCACAGAGCTGCGCTTGCTGCCCAGCACAGCCCTGCGCCGGGGCACAGGCTCCGGGCTCCTGACACACCCTGCCCCTCTGCCCTCTCTCTCCTCACGGGATCTGTAGTAACTGCATCTATTTTAACCCTTTCCCATACAGAGCCTTTGCATCTGCTCGGAGGAAAGCACCATCTGAAGGCATCGGGCGCAATGATTGGAGATTGATTCAGATTCTTAAATAGTTTTGAAATATTTAAAATGTTTTCTTTAAAAATAGTTGTCTTTAGCAACATTTTCCAAACTTTTTATTACTATAATGTAGATTAATTCTCTTGTAAGAGATCATAAATATTTTAATAATAAGAAGGAATTAAATGATGGCAATTTTCCTTATATTACATAGAACTTATACTTCATCAAAATTACCAAGAATTATTGCAGTTAAGCAAAATTGAAGTATACTTTATTTCTGTTTAAAACAGCAAATGTTGCTTAATCTCCATGGTCCAATAATTATTTTGTGTCTTGTTTAATATTCATATATACAGTACATAGACTGTCGCTACGAATGCCTATAATCACAATTGGTTAATTTAAATTACACTCTCTGCCCTCCTGTCTCGGGAGGGTGACTTCCCTCAGGCAGCTGCAGTCCCTGTCAAGATGCAATAAAGGCAATGCCTGAACAAACGCTGTGTCTGTGAGTGGCCATGCTGGACTCAGGTGTCAGCTGTGGGGAATTCCTGACACAGGGGCACCACAGCAGCCCTTGGCCATGCAGAGGCTCCTTTCCTCCCCTGCAGCAGCTGCTCCTTTGGTGCTGTGATCCAGCCTCTGCTCTGCGCGATGCCAAATGCAAGAAAACCAGGAGTGCCACCACTCAGACTGTCACTCGGGTCCCGGCAGAGCTCAGGAGCCACCATGGCTGTGTAGGTGTGGAACCTGCAGTGGGCCATGACAGCAGCGACAGCAGGGACAGCAGGGACAGCAGGGACAGGGGGACACAGCACAGCAATCACAGCCCGGCTGCCCTGGGACAGGCCCGGCAGGCAGACAGGACACGGGGCAGGCAGGAGTCCCCATCCTCTCTGTGCCCTCCTGAGCACAGGCACATAAGGGATAGGGGCAATGGGGACACAGCCGGCCCCTCTCCTCTGGGAATATCCCACCTGCCCAGGGGCCCTGACAGAACGCAGGGGCTGAAGCTCTGCAAGGGGAACCCAAGGGTGAGCAGGAGGACCTCCAAGTTACATCTGCCCACATTCTGCATGCAAACTACTGCGTGGAGGAGAAAACCAGAGGGGCCTTGCCACAGCAGATCCCATCTGAGGGAAGGTGTTCTCTATTCCTGCACACGGGTGCCCCATGCAACATGGAGCACATGAATGCACTTTGACACCAGATTCTCAGCCCTGCTCGAGCGCTCTGGCACAGCAGGAGCGGCCATTCCCTAATAACACACGGGTTTGCAACTCTTGTGCAAAGCAACACAAATTGTCTCTCTCCTCCTGCAGACCATGGTGTCCAAATCAGTCCCTGCCATGCTGGTGCTGCTCCTCTTCCACTTCCCATGGCCCGTGGTGATCAGTTGGGATGAGGATGCAGAGCTGGGCAAAGAGGGCCTGGAGCAGGCTACCCCAGAGGCACCCGAGCCTGCCTGGGGACCCCTGCTCTGGGCAGCTGTGCAGCAGGGGCCCTACTGGGCTGCTGCTGAGCTGCTCTTCCTGCCTTTCTTCCTCTGCCTCAGGCCCAGAAGGGCGGCCATGAAGCAGAGAGCAGTGGCCCAGAGAGCTGAAGAAGAGGCCAGAAGGCGCGGGATGGAAATGGGGCAGAGAAGGCTTCGCTTCAAGAGGACATGCAAAGACTTGAAGGAGCTGTGGAGGACCATGAAGATGATCAAGAAGAAAATGGCCAGGCTGATTTGAATGAACAGCAAGGTGAGCTGGTTCCTGCTGTGAAGCTGAACTCATTGTGTTCAATCAGATTTCCTCTGCACGGATGTCATTGTAGTCAAATGAGAAATTGGCCCCTTAATTTGAATGCAGTGGTGCATAGAGCTGTAGTCTAATGTTTTAATGTAGCTGACCTGTGCCCTGATAGCAAGGGGTGTTTAACAAATCTGGTATTGCCAGAAGGCTTTTGTTACTCTCAGACTGTGCTCTGCACATGGAGCAGCAGAAGAATTAAGGCCAAATCCTCCCTCAGGATCTGGAGGATATCACACGTGGGTAAGGAGCTTTTGTAAGGGAGAATTGACTGGTCTTCTCTTCCACCAGGTGTCCCTGTGCTCCAACACGGTGATGGAGTTCTACCAGAGAATGCTGGTGCACCTGGAGGGTGTTGGCAAGGGAGGGGCAACCCTGATCATCACAGCCAGGTCCCAGCCCTTGCCTGGCTCCCCCAGGCACTGCCTTGCCCAGGCTTTGCTGGCTGCAGTGCCAAGGAGAAGTGCTGCTGAATGCCCTCATGTTGTGCCAGCTGGACATGAGAACAGCAGTGCTTGGGCAGCAGCCTGTGGTGAAAAGCACCCCTGCTCACAGCCAGCACGGGCCTGGGCCCTCTTCTAAAGGCACCAGCAATGATATCATTGATTGGCCTGGGCTTTGGTGCGTGAGGGGGAACAAATTTCCCGAGGGCCTCCTCTCCTTCTTCCTGCAAGAGGTGGAGTTGTGCTGGTGGTGAGCACCGTGCACTGGTTTGGGCCACACCAAGCAGCTGCTGAGAGTCAGGGTCTGGCTCTGTCCATGAGGGCCCATGGCAGGGGGGAAGTGGCTCCCAGCAAGAGTGGGGAGGGCAAGGTCTGACGAGGGGAAAGCAGCCCTTGATGTGGCAGGTCAGCTCCAGATTTTCTCCTTCCCTCTGCTTCCCATTTTGAGCTTTAATGTTGTCAGAGCTGAGCCCAAAAGTCGTTGTTGCTGCAGCAGAATTCCATGCTGCTGTGCTGCTGTGGGTGTCAGTGTGATGCCCAGAGGGATGCAGCTCCCTGGGGCTGTTCCCTGTCGCAGGCAGAGCCATGCAGGCAGTGCCTGGGCTGCCATTCTGTAAAGCAGGTGGAGCTGGGGCCAGGCAGGGCCTGGAGCTGGGCAGTGGAGGAGCCAGGGAGCTGCAGGGCCTGGCAGGGGCTGATCAGCCCCTCTGTGGGGCAGCTGCTGTCTCGTGCCCTCCAGGGCTGGGGCAAAGAGCTGAGTTCTCAGGCAGGGCAGCAGCACCATGGCAGAGAAGGGAGTCATTTGTACTGAGACACTGGGGTTGTGTGTTCCTTGGGCCTTGGGGAGCCCTGATCCTTGTTGGGAAGGCTCCCCCAGAGCTCGTGGCTCACTGGGACTGTTCCAGGAGTCCTTGCAAGCCTTCTGGGGTACAGGAGGGGCTGAGGCAGCTGTGGGGCAAAGGGCTCTGCCTGGGGCACTGGGCAGCCTCTGGGTGCTGCCTCTCAGGGTTTGGGCCTCCTTGACAAGACGTGTTGGAGTGGGCAGAGGTAGAAGGCAATTTATCCCTGTAGGGCTGTTCAATGTGCATTGGACAGTGACCAATGTGTTCTGCTCCATTGCACAATCTCTGGGGGGAAACGTTCTCCATTCTCTCAGGATCTCTGATTGCCCTGGGGTCATCTCTCTGCCCAGATGTCTCGTTCCTGAGCTCCAAGTGTCCCCCCAGGTGCTGCTGTACGATGAGTGCCACCTGAAGGTGCCCTAGGAGAGGAAGATCCTCATGAGGAATCCCAGCCACCTTCCTGGCTGCTACGGGCTCATTCCCCAGGTTTGGCATCACATCCACCTCCTCCTGTCAAATATTACTGAGGAGATTATTAAGGGAAAAAAGGGTTTGGATAAGACCTTGCTGGTTTCTATTCAGCCTTAAAGATCTGCTGAGAACAGGATCCTACCCGAATGTAAACTTTAGGAGGCAGTTGAAGCTCCTGAGGAAACAGTTGAGGTTCTGGTCTTCAGGGGCTTTTCTTGTGGGAGATCTGAGAGGGTTGTGAAAAGCTGCTGCATCCACAGACACCAGTGCCTGTGCTGGCAGCCTCCTTGCAGGATCCCCTGGGAGTGCTAAGCCTACAATTCTTGCATCTTGTTTGTGCCTTTTACCTTTGTCCTGGGCAGTTGTAAACGTGTGTGTAAGTTGCTGTTGCGGTGCATGTTAAGGAGTCTAAAGTTTCTCCAGAGGTGCCTCTGAAGCTGCATTTCATTCTGTCCCTGCCAGAAACGCAAGGAGGACTCTGCTGTGCTCGACCCCAGCCCCAAGCCCTGTGGGATTGTGCAGCCCCAGAGCTCAGCAGAGATCCCAGCTGTGGTGGCAGTGCAGGCCCTGGGCACTCACGGCCCCGGCGCTGTCACCGGCGTGTTCGGGGATGAGCTGGGTCCCGAGCGGGTGGCTCGGGGATCCAATACGGGGACGCGTCGCTCCGGCAGCCCCGGCAGCCCCGGAGGGCTCCGGCCCCCGCCCGGCAGAGCTGCGGCTGCTGAGACCCCAAAATATCCCCAAAAAACAGGTGAGACACCCCAAAAATATCCCAAAAAATCCAGGGGAGACCCCTCAAAATCCCAAAAAATCCCAGTCAGACCCCCCTGAAAAATCTCAAACAATCTGGGTGAGATTCCCCCAAAAATGACAAAAAATTCGGGTGAGATCCTCCCCAAAAAATCCCCAAAAACCCGAAGTCCAGGTGAGACACGTCCCCAAAAAAATTTTTAAAAATTCAGGTGAGACCCCCCCCCCCGAAAATCCCAGTGAGACCCCCCCAAAAATCCCAAAGATTTTTTTTTCCTGAAGAAAACAAGTGAGACCCCCCAAAAAATCCAGGTGAGACCCCCCCCCAAAAAAACCCAAATAAATCCCAAACCCACCCCAAAAAATCCAGGAGAAACCCTCAAAAAATAAAACAAAAAACAGGTGAGATCCCCCCCCAAAAATCCCAAAAAATCCCGCTCAGACCCCCCTGGATTTTTTGTGTGCAGCTGCTCCTGGCAGGGTGCACAGGGACAGGGATTCTGCCGGGGAAAACAGGCCCAGGCTGCTGGGGAGAAGGACAGGAGGGATGGGAGGCACAAACAGCTCCTGCTGGTGCAGGTGTCCCTCCCTCCCACTGCAGGTCCCTGTTCATGGTTATCTTATTTTCCAGAGATGAGCTTTACCCTCCTGAAGTCAAACCCCACCCACCAAAGGGGAAGAGAAGCAGTTTGGGTTCCTTGGCATCTCAATGGAGGCATTTCAAGGTCAGAAATGTGGAGGAGCCAGTCGCAGCCCTGAAAGAAGTGCAGGATTTTCCCCACTCTTCAGGAGCAGAGGTAGATTTTCTTGTCCATGCCGTGCTTGTGTTCCTCCCCAGCCTGCCAGCACCAAGTCCTGCTCATGCTGAGCTCCCTTTTTGCTGCCCTGCTGGGCTGTGCCCTGACAGTGGGCTGGGCAGCAGGGCCAGTGGCTGGACATGGGCTGAGGGGGAGGGAGAAACAGGAGAGTTTTCCTTGGAGAAGCTGACTCAGATCCTACAGGCCTGTGCTGAGTGTGGGATTTTGTGCCTTGTTTCCTTCCCAGTGTAAGATGAGGCTTTTCCCTGCATCATCCTGGTCAGATCTCCAGCTTCCCTCCCAGAGCCAGCTGGGATGATCCTGATCTCCCTGGAGCCTCTTCCCAAGGCAGCCAGACTCCCTGTTTGCAGGGCTCTGCTTTCCCCCAGAGCTGCTGCTGCCCTGCTGGCCCTGGAGCTGTCTGACAAAGGGAGACTTTGCAAAGTGGCTGTCTCTGCCTCCCAGCACAGAAAATGGCTTGTTTTCCAGGTGCCAGCACCAACTCCTGAGCACCCTCACCTGCCACGAGGCTCGGAGGGGTTCAGGTGCTCCCTGGACGTGGCGCACGCTCCCCTGGGAGCGGAGAAGGCAGGAGGGAATCTGTCTCCCTGCCCATTGTCAGCGTGGCCAGCAGGGCTGGAGCTGCCAGTGCCGCTGGGGGCCCTCAGCACTGGCCACAGAGGGGCCTCCCATCCCTGCAGGCCCATCACAAAGGGCTGCTGGAGCAGCTGCTTGTTGGAGAGGCCGTGCAGGACACGTTGCAGGGCTGCCCAAGGACGCTGGGCAGCACCTGTGCAGGGCACTGCTCCCCCTGGAACTCCTCAGGTGCTCCACAGGAAATTTTGGCAGGAGCTTTTGCTGCAGCACCTTGAGAAAGCAGCATTTAAATCAGAGAGAGAGGGCAAGAGCCTCCGGAGTCAGATGAGCTGGGCTGGACTCCTTCCCTCAGCTCCAGGAGCTCTCACTCTGAGTCTCCTCCTTTTCTAAAAGCAGGAAGCTTTTAAACTTTTTAAAGGCAAGTTGTGCATCAGAGAGAATTTCTACTGCCAGGAGACATCCCAGTTCCCTTTCCTGTCATGTACTAATTAATGCATTGGCCCATGAGTGTGGGAGAAGATTTTCCCCATGGTCCCTGCCCTGGTCAGTGGCATGGATGCAGGATGAGGTGAGGGTGATTCTGGCAGTGTTTGGGGAATAGGCCCCTCTGGCTACAGCTGCCCTTTGCTCCAAGATGCTCTTCTGCATCCATTCCCATGCTCAGCACCTCAATCTCTCCTGTCTTCCACCCAGGCTTTCAGTATCCTGCCCCTGACAGGTGTGCTGCAGCCAGGAGAGAGCCAGCAGGTCTCCTCCACCTTCTCTGGCCACCTCAGCAGCACCTGCAGTGTCCCGGAGCTGTGCCACGTGGAGGGAGGCCCCAGCTACGAGGGGCTGGTGCCCGGGGAGGCCTCACGTGTCAGCTCCTCCCTGAGCCCCCCGAGATCAACTGTGGCTCCCAGGCCCCTCTCAGGGACAGGTGAGTCAGCCTTCCATGGGCTCCTGCTCTGCCATGGGTTATTGTCCCTGCAGGGCTTCCCTGCTCCAAGGACTCTGAGCTCAGAGGTGCTGCACAGCAAAGGCAGCAGCAACACAGGCATGGCCACTCTGAGCTCCCTGGCTGCCAAGAGAGGAAGGACCTTCTCCTGTTGAGACACAACATCTTCTTCTCTATCTGAGTGCTGAGCCCTCCTGGCTCAGCTGCTGCCTGCAGGGAGCTGGGCTCTGGGCTTGCCTTGGCACTGCCTCTAGAGGGGTCTGGAAGTCCATGGTGTTGAGTGGCATCTTCTCCATCATCTCCCTTCTTCACCAAAGCACTGGGATTGTGCTATGGGCAGGCGTGGGGCACAGAGCAAACCTTGCTTTGGGCCCTGCTCCTGCCCCAGATGAAGCCCTTGCACTGCTGATGTGCCAGGGCTCTCCTTATGCTGGGACAGCAGCCAGAAAAGCTCCTGTCCTTTAGGCTCCCCTGCAGCTGCAGCCGTGGGCAAGCACAGGAGAAGCTCAGCTCCAGCAAGGCAGCCCAGCCCAGGACACACAGGCCCAGGCTGGAGCTGGGAGTGGAGGTGCTCCAAGCCAGCCTGTGCATCAGGACTTCTTCAGGCCAGGCTGGAGTTGGTTTCATGGGGAGGAGAGGGACCAGGCTGCTTCCAATGGTTTCCGTGGCAGCCAGCACTGGTTTGCTTGGTCCCAGCTGGGCTCCAGCAGGAAATCTGCCTGACAAGAGCCTGCCTTGCAGGAGAGGAGTTCCTGCAGCCTCTGCTTTCTGACTGACAACATTGTTCTCGTGAAGGAGCAGGCTATGGGTCATTAAAGCCCAAGATCACAGGCAGAGACTCTCTAACTAATTAGAGTTAGACAGTGCTGTGTTTATTAACACCGGCGGGCGGCACCAGGGCCGTCCCTAAAAGGCGCAACCGCGCTGCCCAAGGTTCTTTGCCCTCTCTTTATTGCCCAAGATCTTACATACAATACATCTGCACAAGCCCAGCACCTCCCATCCCTGCTCTGTATTCAAATGAGCTCATTGGTCCTTCACACCTGTGCAATTCCTCCCTTGAATTGGGTCCGTGGTCTCAAATTGGGTCCGTGGTCTTAAGGGATGAAGTCAGGAATGTCTTCATCAGGTCTCTGTGACCCTCTGGCACCATCCAAGGTCCCCTGCTTAGTGACTGATTGACATCAAGCCCAGGTGCTAAACCATTGTTCTCCTGGTTTCAAGATATTCTTCTAACAGTTCACTGACTCCACTTCCTTCTAGAAAGAAGCTCCTCATGGTAAACAATAGAACAATCAGCTCCAGCTTAAGCATCTCACAATCATTAACCTATGGTCTGCCTGTCTAACTTACATCCTGATCAATGGGAATTGCTTCTAAGCCTCAGCTGAAATCTGAACTCTTTACAATCATGCTTCAGCCATGCCCAGGGGGAAGGGGGCTGAATGAGCTGAGTAAGAATTGTAGGGGAGATGAGCAGCTGTCAGCAATCTGTGCTCTGCTCTAAACTGGGAAGCCAAGAGACAAAGGGCGTTTTCAGGCAGCAGCACAGAGAGCTGCTGGATCAGCCTTGGGCAGGGCCTGGAGGGGTCTGGCTGTGCCTTCAGAGGGAGCTGGCACAGTCAAGAGCCTCTGATGGCAAAGCTGAGGTTTGGCTGGGCCTGGAGGTCCCCTTCCACCAATGCCCTCCCTTGGGATGTTCCCAAGCCCTGTGGCTTGAGGAGAATTCACGGGAATGGCCTCGGGGTCAAGGAATGAAGTGCAGGGCCAGCCAGGACTGGGGAGCCCAAGTTTCTGGTGGGGACTCTCAGCCATGGCTTCTGTTTTGTCTGCACAAGGGAGCTGAAGCAGCCGGCTCAAAAGCTTGAGGAGGAGGCAAAAGTCTTAGAGGAGGGAGAGAGAGGGAAGGAGGAAGAGAGGCAGAAGAAGGAAAAGAAGGGTTTCTCTGTGGGGAAGCAACCCCCAAAACCAGAGAAGGGGGAAAGCAAACAACCACAGAAGAAGGAAGCCAAGGCCCCAGAGAAGAAGGAATAGAAAACCCCAGAGAAGAAAGAAATCAAGGCCCCAGAGAAGAAGGAAACCAAAGCACCAGAGAGGAAAGAAACCAAAATCTTTACTCTTTTTCACACAACTCATTTTACACAGTTTGACAGACCCCGTGTGCAACTTTAGTTAGTTCATAGATTTCTTGCAGGTTATTCTATTACTTGTTAATAAAATAGATTTTACTTGTGCATCAAATCTCTCTGTTGTATTGTTTACCTGTTCTCTGCACTGATGCTCACGGACAAATCCCTTGTTGTTGCAGGTGCATTTGTTTTTCACCCTCAGAACAGATTGTTCACAAAGTCTCATTCTCACAAGAGCTTCCCATGGGAACTTGTAACTGCTTAGCTGCACTCAGAAGAGATGGCAGGCCAGCTGTTAATGTGGCAGAACAAGGCCTGATTTCATAAGGCCTTTCTTTTATCATTATCCCACCTGCCTGTGACATCTCCCCCTTCTCGTTCATTTAAAAAAGGCTCCTATGTTCTGATGCTGAAACAGCTCACTCTTGTCAGGGCATTATCTCATCAAGGTTATCACTGGTTATCTGTTAGATATGGGATAAGATGGATAAAAGACCACTTACAACCCACAAAACTTACCAAATTCCATCAAGTCATTGACACAGGGTTTTGCAGCAGGAGAAGACAAAAGAATAATGTCCAATGTCTCTTGGGGAAATGGAAAGAAATGGCCATTGTTTCCAATGAGTTGAGAAGTGTGAGAAAGTCTTTGAGCTGGAAATGTTGATCTTTGACACCACTGAATGTCCCCTGGCAGCTGGAACAGGGAATAACTGGAGAAGGTTCGTAGGAGCTCTGTACCATGAGGATGCCAGGAGGCTTTTGCTGGCAAATTGCCTCTGTCAGTGCCCAGACACAGCCGTGTCTGGCCAGGCCTCCTCCTGCTCCTGCTCTGGCCACAAAGGCTGCAGGGTGATGAGGTTATTTCTCTCTGCACTGGGCCTCATTTCTTCAGAGCTGATCAGTATCTGATGGAATGAACAGGTGACTGCTTTGAGCTGCTGCTGATAAAACACAGGCACATCTTCTCCTGAAGGGAATGAATCAATCAGGCTGCACTGTGGTACACTCCATTGGGATTTAGATGGGATGATCTTGTTTCCAAATTCCTCATGTAAATATTGCATTATTCAAAATGATTCCTTTTCCAAATGTCTCATGTTCATATTGCATTATTTGAACGTTCTTAAGGCGTTCATTCCTCTTCTTTTTTTGTTTTTTAAGAATGAGATGCATGTCTTTTGTTATGAGC
Source organism: Agelaius phoeniceus (assembly GCF_051311805.1). Lineage (NCBI taxonomy): Eukaryota > Metazoa > Chordata > Aves > Passeriformes > Icteridae > Agelaius > Agelaius phoeniceus. The sequence continues at coordinate 19,042,546 of NC_135279.1, read as the reverse complement.
ATGAAGCAACATCACAGTAAAATAATACATGCAGTGGACAAGAAACTTAGAGCAATTAGGAATAATTTGGATACAACAATCAGGAACATTTCAAATAGCAGACAAAGCTAACAACGTAGGTGGAATGAGGTAAATAGCAATCTCTGCAATAATGTACCATCATCCCAGAGTCTGCAAACAGCTGACAAACCTCGATTCAGGGGGAACTTGGATCATTATTTCCAGATAATAATTCCCAAGCTGCCTTTAAAAAGAGTTCAACTGTCATGTCTAGAGGGTCAGATGGTCAAGTCAAAGCAACTCAAATCTGGTTTTGATGCAGAAAACATCTGGGTCTGTTGGCAAATTCCCGTCCAGGCAGAGCCAAGGCCTGGCCCCCACCCAAGCTCTAAGTGGGAGAGAATTCCCTGAACGTCATTGAAAACAAGGCTCTTGGGAACAGCGCTGAGGAGTAAAGGTCTGGGGGCGACAGACTAATGAACCATGCAAGAGCTGTCTCCTCCAAAATCCCCTCAGCACAGAGATGCTTTAAACCCAGCAAACTGTTGGAGTGGTTCTGTAATAATCATTGGGGCTGCATCTGATTGCTGAGAGTAGATGTCACAATGCCATCAGTTTAGAGGAGGCTTCCCACCAAGCTGAGATATCATTTCTTGGAACTGTGAAAAAGACTTAAAAATGACGAGACAGCCCTGGGTCAAAGCATGGAGGATTTTGGTGGGATTTTGGGCAGATGGTTTGGTGTGTATCCAGAGTGACTTTGGGCAGATTTGGGGCCTGCTTGGGGCAGGTTTGGGGCAGATTTGTTGCTGCTGTTGGGGTTTTTCTCCCGTTTCCCCAGCTGCGGGCAGAGCCCCGAAGCACATCCTGTTCCTGCCCCACTCCCTGAGGAGCCCAAGGAGCTGCTGCTCCCCATGCTCTGCACCCAGGGAGATCTGGGGCAATCCCGGCATCCCGGGCATCCCGGGCATTCCGGGCCCTTTGGGCATTGGGGGATTCTGGGGCTTGGGGGGCGAGAGGGGTGAGGGGGGCTTGGGGCTGGATTGTCTGGGGAAAGGATCGGGATTTTGGGGGAATGTCTGCATTTTTGGGAAAGACCAGGGTTTGGGGGGGAGGAAATTCTGGATATTTTAGGGAGGAAATTTCTTGAATTTTGGTGGAAATTTCTGGATTTTTTAGGGAGAATTTTCTGAATTTTTTGCGAGGGTCTTCTGGATTTTTTTGGGGAGGGATTTCTGGATTTCTGGGAATGTTTCTGGAGTTTTTTGGAATGTTTCTGCATGGAGAATGGGGTTGGTTTTGTATAGTTTGGGGAGGAATGTTTCTGGATTTTCTGGGGAAGGTTCCTCATGTTTTGGGAATGTTTCAGGATTTTTGGAGGAACATTTCTGGATTTCTATGGGAATGTTTCTGGATTTTTGGGGGAATGTTTCAGGCGTTCTTTTGAAAACATTTCTGGATTTTTTGGGGAACATTTCTCCATTTGGGGGGGAACATTTCTGGATTTTTGGGGGGGAATATTCCCAGGTTTCTGGGGAACATTCCCGGGTGTCTGGGGAACATTCCCAGGTTTCTGGGGAACACTCCTGGGTGTCTGGGGAACACTCCCGGGTGTCTGGGGCTCTCCTGGCCCCGTTCCCAGCCCAGGTTCCCGGGGTTCAGGAGCTGCCCTGGTGCCCGGGCCCCGCGACATCGCCTGGGTGCACTTGGAGCCCGAGGTGCAGGCGGGCGCCGCCCGCGAGGCCCTGCAGGGCTTCAGCATCACCCAGAGCAGCGCCAGGAAGATCTCCTGCGCCAAAAAGGGACCCAGTTTCCCACCCAAATCCCCTCTCTCCATCCCAAATCCTTCTTTGTGCATTCCAAATCCTTCTTCTTTCACCCCAAATCCCCTTTCCCAGCCCCCAGGGGTTTTGGGGTTCCTGAGGGGTTATTGGGGTTTTTCCCAGCATTGTACCCAGGGTCTCTCTGCAGACGTTGCACCTGGAGCTGCCCCAAATAAACCCCAAATAACCCCAAATTTTGGGACCGGGGGTGGGTGATACTAAAATTCAGGGTTTGGGGGTGTTTGACCCCAAACTTTGGGAATTGGGGGGTTTGATCCTAAAATTTGTGGTTTAGGGGATGTTGACACCTCAGGGTTTGGGGATTTTTGACCCCAAACTTTGGGAATTGGGGACGTTTGACACCCCTGGGTTTGGGATTTGGGGGTTTTTGTTCCCAGGATTTGGGGTTTAAGAGCTTTTGTCCCGAGGATTTGGGGATCAAAGGGGTTTGAGCCCCAAAATTTGGGATCAGGGCGGTTGGACACCCCAGATGTTTCAAACCCCAGGATTTGGGTTCAGGGGGTTTTGACCCCAAAGTTTGGGAATTGGGGGGATTTAACCCCAAAGTTGAGGGGATCAGGGGGATTTGACACCCCAGAGTTTGGGATCGGGGGGGCTTTGACCCCAAAGTTTGGGGATTGGGGGCTTTGACCCCAAACTTTGGGGATGAGGAGGGTTGGACACCCCAGATATTTCAAACCCCTGGAGTTGGGGATTGGGGCTTTAGACCCCAAACTTTTGGGGTTGGGGGTGTTTGACACCTCAGGATTTGGGATTTGGGGGTGTTTGACCCCAGACTTTAGGAATGGGGGTGTTTGACACCCCTAATGTTTCAAACCCCAGGATTTGGGGTCAGGGGGATTTAACCCCAACATTTGCAAATTGGAGAGTGTTTGACACCCCAGGATCTGGGATTTGGGGGGTTTAAGGCGTAAAATTTGGGGTTCGGGCTGGGGGGCGGGGGGGGGGAGGTTGAGATCCCAGAGTTTGGGTCTGGGGGTGTTTGGCCCCCCCCAGTGTTTGAACCCCAGGATTTGGGGTCCGGGGGAGTTGACCCCAGGATTTGGGGTGTTTGACCCCAATGTTCGGCCTCACCTCGGGTTTGGGGTCGGGGTTGAGATCAGGGACATTCCCTGGAGCCAGCGGCGGGATCGGGATCGGGAACGGGATCGGGAAGCGGAACAGGAACGGGGAGGGTCCCTGAGCCAAAGCCGGACCCCAACCCCAGGGAGAGGCCCCGCCGCAGTCCCGGAATGGCCCCATCCCCACAATCCCGGAGCCCTCCCCAGGCCCAGCCCCTCCCCGACCGCTGAACGGAGCCTCCCTCAATCCCAGCCCGCCCCGATCCGGGCCGGAGCCATCCCCAGAGCCTCCCCCATTCCCGGCCCGGACCCTTCCATCCCTTTTTGGGGCGGCTCCTGCCGCTCCCCGCCCATTCCTGGGGGTTCCAAAGGGCCCCGCGGACCCTCCCCATTTTGGGGGTGTTGGGGGGGCCCCAGGGCCGCCCCGAGGGCCGAGGGGGGATCGAAAGCCCCAAACCCGAGGGGCTCCTGGGGGTGCCCAGTTCCTCCCGTCCCCAGCCCGAAACAGATCGTGGCCAATCAGAGCGCGGGGCTCTGATGACGATCCCGTTGCCGGGCAGACACTCGGCGCACTGGCCCCGCCCGGCGATTTCCAGCGAATCAGCGCCCGGCTCGGCTGTGACTCATCGGGTGCCGGGCAGAACCCAGCGCCTCTCGCAGCGCTGGCCAATCAGAGACTGCGCGGGGCCATTCCCAGCCAATCAGAGCGTTTGTCGCTGATGGCTCTCAGTGTCCAGGAGCGGAATTTGGGGCGGGGGGCGGTGACCCCGGCGATGGGGATGGGGCGTGCGGGGGCAGCTGGGGCCGCACTGGTGGCACTGGGGGCGCTGGGAGCCCCCCCGGCCGCGGGGGGAGCGGGGGGCGCGGGGAGAAGGGGGGCGGGGGGGCCCCAAATTCAACCAAAGGGGGGGTCGGGACCCCCAAAGGGAGCAGGAGGGGCCTGGAACCCCCAAAACCAAGCACGGGGGAGGGGATTGGGGACTGGGGGAACGATGGGGAAGGGGCGGGAGAGCGGGGGGAAGAGCGGGATGGGACCCCCAAATTGAGGTGGGAGGGAGCTGTGGACTGGGGCAATGCTGTGGACTGGGGGAAACCCCCATCAAATCCCATTAAAATCCCATAAAAATCCCATTAAATTCCACTCCATTCCCATTAAACACCATTAAAATCCAATAAAATACTATTAAATTCCATTAAAATCCCATGACATCTCATTAAAATCCCATACAATTCCATTACAATCCCATCAAATTCCATTAAAAGTCCATAAAATCCCATTAAAATCCCATTAAATCCCATTAAATTCCTATTAAACCCCATTACATCCCATTAAAATCCTACTAAATTCCTATTTAAATCCATTAAAATCCCCTCCAATCCCATAAAATGATCCCAAACCCACACAGAACTGGCCCTGAATTATCCCCCACACACACGGCCCTAAAAACCCCAAAATGTGAAAAACTACCCCAAATTATCCCAAATTTACCCTGAATAACCCCAAAAAAAACCCCCAAATAACCCCAAAGGCGCACAAAGAACCCAAATCCCCCAAATGACCCCAAATGCCCCAAATGACCCCAATCACATAAATGACCCCAAATCCCATAAATGGGATTGGGAGAGGGGAGGAGAGGGCAGGGAAAGGGGGAGTGGGACAAACTGGGCGAGGAAATCAAACTCTGCAGTCAGACAGAGCAGGGATTTGTGTATCCAGCGCTGGGAGCGAGGGGGATCTCTCTGGCAAAAACCCACTCGGTCTCCTTTAGCCTTCAGCTCCATTTTAAAAGTCACAATTACAACACTTCATTAGCATAGTCACATTTGCATAAAGCTGTGTCCCGGTTTTACAGCCGTGTGTGGCTTCAGCGCCTGCGTCCGTTCCTCCTGTGGCGGCCCTCAGTCTTCTGGTGCTCTTTTGATGAAGGCTTCTGTCGTCCTCCTCACGTTGGAACTTTTTACCTGGACCATCAGCCCATGCCTGGTGCTCCTTGTTCTTCAGTCTAAGCTGGTCTGAGCTGATTTTGCCCTTTGCAAGCTCTGTTCAAACTTGCTCTCTCGCTCTCGCTGCGTTTGTTGTGTCGCTGGCTCTGCTCTCTCTCTTGCTCTGCTGCCTCGCTGGCTTTGCCTGCATGTGAAAAATGCATGTATTTTATGATTGGCTTTTCGCAAATATTAAAATGAATATTATATGTCTGGTGTTAGAAAGCAATGCTGTATTAATTCTCCTAAGTAGTGTGTTAAATATAGTTTTAGGTTATAAAAATTGTTAAAATAGAAACATGCTATCCTACATGCTATGTAGGATTCTTTTTCTACAGAAAGGACTTGCAGTGAGATAGCAGCCACAGGACACCTAAATCTTTCAGAGAAAAAGCATTTATGGCCCTCTTATCAGAAGAAATGAACTTGTTCCCACCGCGAAGGCGCTGTTAGGATTCGGAGGAAGAAGGTGGCACTGCCCAGACAGAATCCTGTGTTTGAATGGAATTTATGCATCGTGGATGAAGTGTATGAATATGCAACAGGCTGTTGTTTTTAAGGGTTAATCCTTTGTTAACGGGTGTCCCTTTTCAGGCTCGTGGTACCCAGAAAAAGGTACCCGGACCTCCATTACCCTTTCTCTCTATTGTCTCATATTGTCCTAATTCAAATTGTCCAAATTATTATTACTCTAATTGTATTGCTATTTTTATAACCATTTTATTACTAATGAACTTTTACAATTTCAAAATCAAGTGATTGGCGTGTTTCACACTGCACATCTCGCTCCAGGGCTGCTTGTGCTGAACCTTTCCTTGCACAGCCCTGAGGATTCCCCCAGCCCGGGCTCCCAGCAGCTCCAGGCCCGGCCAGGAGGAGCAGCAGGGCCAGGGCTGGCCGGGCGTCCCCCCAGATGTGGCCCCCGCTGGTGGCACAGCCGGACCCTTGGGAGGCTGCCTCAGGCTTTAATGTCCACCAGCATCCCAGGAGGGAGCAGAAAATCCTCCTGCAGACGCTGATTCCGGAGGCTCCCAGCGCTTCCTTGTCTCCGGGAGCTTCTGCCAAGCCCCAGGGAAACCTCGGTGCCACATTGTTCCACAGCCTCACAACGCTCTCCTGGCTCCCGTGAGGTCCCTCTGTGTCCGGCTACAGCCTTGGCTCCATCAGGGTCTCCTGGTCTCCATCAGGGTCTCCTGGGTCCCATCAGGGTCTCCTGGCTCCCATCAGGCTCTCCTGGCTCCATCAGGCTCTCCTGGCTCCATCAGGGTCTCCTGGCTCCCATCAGGCTCTCCTGGCTTCCATCAGGGTCTCCTGGCTCCATCAGGGTCTCCTGGCTTCCATCAGGGTCTCCTGGTTTCCATCAGGCTCTCCTGGCTTCCATCAGGGTCTCCTGGCTCCATCAGGCTGTCCTGGCTTCCATGATGCTCCACTCTGTCCCAAGGGGCATCCACAGCTCAGCTTTGGTGCCCTGCAAAATCCAAAGGTTCCCCCAAAAAAACACCAGCCCAGGGACCCCCAGGATATTTGGGCTGAGCTCCCGCTGCCCAGGCACCTGCATGGAACCCAAGTGACCGCTGGGACTCCATGGAATGTCCTGGGACAAACTGTCCCTGGTCAGACAGGGGTGCCATGGAACACAGGTGCCACTGGGACACGGACACTGCCCATGGAACCGAGTGTCCATGGGGACAGAGCCGGGCCTGATGGAACACTGGAGAACATTGTCACCCAATGGAATCCATGGAACCAGGTGTCCATGGTGACACTGGAGAACATTGTCACCCCATGGAATCCATGGAACCAGGTGTCCATGGTGACACTGGAGAACATTGTCACCCCATGGAATCCCATGGAACCAGGTGTCCATGGTGGCACTGGAGAACATTGTCACCCCATGGAATCCCATGGAACCAGGTGTCCATGGTGACACTGGAGAACATTGTCACCCCATGGAATCCATGGAACCAGGTGTCCATGGTGACACTGGAGAACATTGTCACCCCATGGAATCCCATGGAACCATGTGTCCATGGTGACACTGGAGAACATTGTCACCCCATGGAATCCCATGGAACCAGGTGTCCATGGTGACAGAGCCGGGCCCAATGGAACCTACTGGAACACAGGAGAACATTGTTACCTGTTGGAACCCGGGCTGCTGAGAATTTTGGACTTTCTGAGCTGACAGACACTGACCCCCAAGAGAACACTGCATTTGACCTGAGGCTGTGGAGAAGGCTTCCAAAATGGAATGATGGAACTGGGATTATGGGTGTGGAGTTTGAATAGAAGGGTGTAATATCACATGGTGGACAACTTGGAGTTTAAGGTTTTAGAATATAGTAATATATATAAAGCAAGATGGAGGTTTTAGGGTGGAGGCTTCTCCTTTTTATTTGCCTTCTTCTTCTTCTTCTTCTTCTTCTTCTTCTTCTTCTTCTTCTTCTTCTTCTTCTTCTTCTTCTTCTTCTTCTTCTTCTTCTTCTTCTTCTTCTTCTTCTTCTTCTCCTTCTCCTTCTTGTCCTTCTCCTCCTCCTTCTTCTCCTCCTCCTCCTCCTCCTCCTCCTCCTCCTCCTCCTCGGGTTTGGGTGGTATTGTGTAATTGGATAAAAAAGTCCCTTATGTTGGGCACAGGTGCTTGGTTATTGGGTTAAAAGTAAAAATAATTTAGCTGCCATTTCTTAATTGGACAGTTTATCCTCAAAAGACCTTGCAGAGAGAGAGACGGGGCTCCATTTTTACCTTGTTAGTGAAGTGCTGCAGAACTCACAGCTTGTGAGACTGTTCTAGAGACAAGAGCTAATGAACACCTGAGTCCAAACAAGAAATGCTGTCTTGGGATTTCATCCCGACCTTGGCAGAAAAGAAGGAAAAGAATTGACTGTTACCCCACGGAATCTCATGGAACCAGGTGTCCACTGTTTGACGGTGCAGCCTCAGAGAGTGGTGAGACCCTTGTGTCACCATGGAATATCCTGAAACCACGGCTCCCTTGTGACAAACCTGGGCTTTATGAAACCAAGGACACCGCTGGGATGCAATGGAATCTCAAGGAACCAAGGGTCAGCTGTCAACACATCAGCTTCTCAGGAAACCAAGGCAAACACTATGACACAGAGAGGGGCCCTCATGGGACCCAGGAGACCATGGTGACACCGTGGTGGGATCTCATGGAACCAACTGTGAATTGTTGCAGGACCAAAGAGACCATGGTGACACCATAGAATCTCATGGAACCAAGGTCCAGTTGTGACAAAGCTGGGCCTCATGGAACCAAGGACACAGCTGTGATGCAATGGAATCTCTAGGATCTAAGGATCAATTGTCAACACATCAGGTTCTCATGAAACCAAGCAGAACATTGTGACACAGGGGAATCTCATGGGAGCAAGGCTCTGCTTTGATCAAGTGGGGCCTCATGGGACACAGGTGCCACTGGGACATTGTCAGGCCTGGTAGGAACAAGACGCCACTGTGTCAGACCAAGGCCTCATGGGACCTAGGAGAGCCCTGGGACACCATGGAACCTGATGGAACCAAGGGCCCATTGTGACACGGCAGGGTCTCCTGGAACCCCTGTGCCACTGGGACATTGCCAGGGCTGGTGCAAGCAAGGTTCCACTGTGACAAAGGCAGGCCTTGTGGCACCCAGGAGACCATTGTGGGACAATGGAATCTCATGGAAGCAAGGCCCCATTGTGACAAAGCGTGGCCTCATGGAAGCCCAGTGCCACTGGGACATCTCCAGCCTTGGAGGAAGCAAGTGTCCATTGTGACACAGCACAGCCTCAAATCACAGGAGAGCAGAGGGATGCCATGGAATCTTGGGGAACCAAGTGTCAATTCTAAACACAGCGAGGACTCATGGAACCCAGGAGACCATTGTGATGCTGCACTTTGTCACAACGGGGCCGTGCTTCTATGAGGATCCATGGGCCCACAATGTTCTCCTGGGTCCCAGGAGGCCCCGCTGGGTCACAATGGCCCCTTGCTCCCACAAGCCACAGCACGGTCCCCGTTGCCCCTGGGTTCTGTGAGGCCGTGCTGCGTTCACAACTGACACTTGCTTCCATGGGATTCCATTGCGTCACAGTGGCCCCCATGTTTCCATGAGGTTCTGCTGTGTCACAGTGGACACTGGGTTCCACAAGAGCTGGCAATGTCCCAGTGGCACCTGTGTCCTGTGGGCCCCACTTTGCCAAAGCAGAGCCTTGGCTCCATGAGATTCCAGGCTGTCCCAATGCTCTGCTGAGTTCCACGAGGCTGTGCTGTGTCACAATGGACACTGAGTTCCACCTGCCCTGGCAATATCCAAGTGGCCCCTGGCTTCCATGAGGCCCCGTTGTGTTTGCAGGTGACACTTGGTTCCCCAAGATGTCATTGTCACGCCGCTCTCCTGGGCGCCCTGAGGCCTTGCTGTGTGTGAGAAATGACCGCTACTTTTAAAATTTTAAGGTTGATTCAACCTTGAAAAAAATGACAACAAAGGACTGAAACAGGAGAAATCACAGTACTGGGAGCCCTTCCCCACCCCGTGGCTATCAGCCACATGGCTCCTTCACAAATTGGCTGCTCCTCCTTTTAGGCTTTTGGTGTTGCACCAGGTAATCCTAGCCCCACCCAAAGTCTGTCAGGTAACTCTTTGTGGCCGTCCATTGGTGGAGAATGCTTTCTTGCACCCTGACTGGAGAGCAGGTGTTGCCATGCCTGCCTTCCAGTGACAAACCTGCCCTCCCCAAATGCCCCAACCACCAAGGCCATTACAAGGGCAGGGGAAAGAGGACTATGGGGGACAGATGACAATAACATCACTACACATCTTAACACACACATAGGATCTATCTCCTCACTGTGAGACCCAACTATGACATTACTCATCTGTAACACTGTGCAATAATGGAGCCTTGTTCCTAGCAGACCTGGCAATGTCCCAGTGGCACCTGTGTCCCATGAGGCCCTACTTGGTCAAAGCAGAGCCTTGGCTTAACAACTGACCCTTGTTTCCTTGAGATTCCATTTGTGAAAAATGCGTTCACTCTCCTGTGAAAATGTACAAAGTTTAATAAAGGACAATGGGAGAGCAGGACCATGGAGCCAAGGTTATTACAGCCGGGTGCATCTTGGCACTCAGCCAGGAGCACCCTGTTACCTTTGGGGATCCCCTGAAATACCTTTCCCCTTACATCAGCCTGGTGCATATTCATAGACCCTCATGCATATCCATAAACTACTTTACATATTCCAGGAATGATTTTACATGGCCCCTCCTTGGGTCTGCCTTTTCAGAGCATGTGTGTTTCTTGGCTGTGGTTTTGGCTCCTTCTCTTTATCACCTCCAGTTTTTGGGCCTTGGTGCACTCTGCCTTCAGACGGGGAGTGCTGATAGTTGGCAGATCTGTACAGGTGTCCTCATCCTGTGTGCATTGGATGTTATCCCATCCAAGCAGGCATTTTAACACAAGCACACTTCTATCAGCTATTTCACTACTATGTCTAAGCTCAATTAACAGAAATAAAAACTATGTCTTTAGAACAAGGTTATTTTAACACCACACATATAAAATCCATTTTAATATTTGCAAAAAGCCAATATTATGATATTTATCTATAATAGGGTGAAGGAGCCCTGGCCCAGGCTCTGGCCCTGGGGGACACGGGGACGCTGCCGGGGGGTCCCTGTCCCCCTGTGCCTCCCCCAGGGCCCCGGCCCCTGTCCCCGTGGCAGGCTCTGGGGTCGATCTCGTGGAACATCCTCTGGGGGAGGCTGCGGGGCCGGGGACGGGGGGACCCAGGGGGACAGGGGACCCTGCTGTGCACGAGCAGGGTTGGACTGCTCTGGGGGGAGCTGTGAGGGGGCCGGGGCAGAGTGACCTCCCCAGCGACCTCACACAGCCCTCGTGATGTCACACAGCTCCATGTGATGTCACACAGCCCCCGTGATGTCACACAGCCCCTGTGATGTCACACAGCCCCCGTGATGTCACACTGCCCTCGTGATGTCACACAGCCCCATGTGATGTCACACAGCCATCTGTGATATCACACAACCCCTGTGATGTCACAAAGCCCCTGTGATGTCACACTGACCCCGTGATGTCACTCAGCCTCTGTGATGTAACGGAGCCCCTGTGATGTCACAACATTCCCATGATGTCACACAGCCCCTGGGATGTCACACAGTTTAGTAAACCCCATGGAATAACTTCCATTGCTTGATAATAAGGCCAGATAAGTGGCTTTATTAACACAGCCCCTGTGATGTGACACAACCTCCATATGATGTCATTCAGCTGCTATGTGATGTCACACAGCAGATTTGTGATGTCACAGTCACCCTGTGATGTCACAGCCTTCTCTGTGACATCACACAGCTGCTCTGTGACTCTGTGTCACAACCCACATTGTGATGTCCCAGAGCCACCTTCTGTGATGTCACAGCTCGCTCTGTGATGTCACAACCCCCTCAGTGCTGTCACACAGCCCACTCTGTGCTGTCACACAGCCCTTGCTGCCATCCCAGCTGCTCTGTGGCTCTGGGACACAGCCCCAGAGGTGCTGCTGTGACACAGCCCCCACGGGGACATCCCACAGCCCCGGCCAGTGCTGAGCCCCTGGGAGCTCTGTCTGTGCCCTGCTCATGTCCCTGAGGGGCCCTGGCAGTGCCCCAGCCCTGCTGGGCTGTGCACAGGAGCTGCTTTAATCACCCTCTGGGCCTTTGCTGCTCTTTGCATCACACCCAGTCCCTCAGAGTGGGCTCAAAGACTTCTCAAGAGCTCAGAGTGAGATTGAAAGACTGAAGTTTCTTGTACTTTAAAGAGATCCCTGTGAGGGACAACACTGAGAAAGTGTCCCCGGGTTCCAGGGAGAGCAGAACACTGGAGGCACTGATGGCAGCTGGGGACAAACAAGGCAAAGGTGTCTCTGGTGCAGAGCAAACCTGGATTTGTTTCAGGAATGTAAAGGGCCAAGGCCTGAGCCCCAGGGCCTGGCCAGGCAGATCCTGTCCCTCCCTCCTTGCTCAGGGCTCTTCCCGGGATGGGCCCTGGCATGTGGGGATGGGCAATGCCAAGGGCAGGAGCATGGGGCAGCCCCGGCCAGGCTGCTGAGCAGGGACAAGGAGGCAATGAGGCCCCAGGCCTGCAAGGGTCACTTGTCCCCTCCTGGCTCAGGCCCAGGCCCAGCAGCCATGGCCAAAGCGCTGCCCAGGTTGGCTCTGTCAGGGCTGTCTTGCAGCTGCTGCCCATCCCTGTGCCCTGTGCAGCCCAGGCTGTCCCACGGCGTCCCTGCCCTGGCCTCTGTCCCTGCAGGCTCTGGGCATCCCCCGGCTGCCCCACCTGGCTGGGCCCTTCCTTTGCTGACAGCTCTGCCTCCTGCCTGCCCCTGCCTGCCCACACAAAGCCTGGGGCTGCTCCAGGCTCCTGCTGGGGACATGCTGCACCACAGCCCTGCCCTGACAGGGAAATTCCTTTCTCCTGCAGTCACTCTGGGCCTCCCCAGCTGCCCTTGGCATTAATTCTTTCTCTCTCTGGCTGTTTTCCACTATGTCAAAAGGATCCACCAGCCCTGAAATTGCTCTTTAAACACTCTCATGGCTCTACTCCACTGTCCTCAGTCTCCACCCCACTGAGCACAGAGCTCCTTTGTCCCTATACAGTGCTCATGGGCCCAAGGCCTCCAAACCCCCACTCCTTGGGACATCTCTGGGCCCTCTCCAAAGTGTTTCCAAATGAAAACATTCAGCTCAGAGTCTAAGAAAGTCACCAGAGGACAGGGCCAGCCTGACCTGTCTGTCCTGGCTACTTTTGTCTGGGAGCAATCCTTGGATATACAGAATTTGGGAGGCCAAATTCTAATTTTGGCCATGGTCCCTGGACAAGAAGGCCGGTTCTTTTCCATAGGAATGAAGGAACAGAGCCCCAGTGTTTCAGCGGCAGATGAGAGGTGACCACCAGAGGCCAAGGCCAGCCAGACCTGGCAGGTTTTGTTTTGTGAGATACCCCTGTATAGAGGGAATTATTTTGGGCAGAGTACCCGTTTTGGCAATGACCATCTGAAAAGTCAGACAGCTCTTTTCCATAGCAAGGAAAGCAGAGAGCCCCAGTGCTCCAGGACCTGATGAGAGGAAGCCCTTGACATCCCAAGATCAGTCAGAGCTGTCAGGTGGGCCCTGGGAGGTCAAGCCAGCCAGAGCTGTTCCATGTTCCCTGGGTTCCATAGGGCCCCACAGTGTCCCAATGGTCCCTTGCTTCCATGGGGCCCTGAGGTGTCATAATGCCCCCTTGGTGACACAAGGCCCTGAAGGTTGGAATGGTCTCCATGGTTCTACCAGGCCCCACAGAGCCACAATGGTCTCTGGGTCCATGGAGCCCCTCTGTGTCACCATGGCCCCTTGGTTCCCTGGGCTCCAGTGGTGCCACAATGATCCCCTTGGTTCCATGGGCTCCAGTGGTGTCACAATGATCCCCTTGGTTCCATGGGCTCCAGTGGTGCCACAATGATCCCCTTGGTTCCCTTGGCTCCAGTGGTGCCACAATGATCCCCTTGGTTCCATGGGCTCCAGTGGTGCCACAATGATCCCCTTGGTTCCCTGGGCTCCAGGGGTGCCACAATGATCCCCTTGGTTCCATGAGGTCCCCACAGTGTCCCAGGGATCTCCATGGGAAGGAAAGAACCCAGCCCCACTGTTGCAGGCACAGCCTCCAGAGGCCAAGGCCAGCCAGCCTTGACGGTACTGGCAGATTTTGCCTGGGAGCAACCCTTGGATATTGAGAATTTCAGAGGTGGAATCCCAATTTCAGACATGGACTCTGGAGGAGAAGGATGGTTCTTTTCCATAGGAAGGAAAGCACAGAACACCGTTGGTGTCTCAGGGGCAAATGAAAGGCGGCCATCAGAGGCCAAGGCCAGCCAGACCTCTCTGTCCTGGCAGCTTTTGTCTGAAAGCAACCCTTGGATTTCGGGAATTTGGGAGGTGGAACCCCAATTTTGGCCGTTTCTGCATGGATAAGAAGGACAGTTCTTTTCCATAGGAAGGAAAGCACCCAGCCCCAGTGTTTGGACAGCAGGGGAGAGGCAGCCCCAGGAGGCCAAGGGCAGCCAGACCTGTCTGTCCTGGCAGCTTTCACCTGGGAGCAATCCTTGGATGTACGGAGTTTTGGAGGTGGAATCCCAGTTTTGGCTATGGTCAAGATGGGTGGTTTTGCCCATAGGAAAGTAAAGCACAAAGTCCAAGTGTTTAGGAAGAAGATGAGAGGTGGCCACCCTGAGGCCAAGCCAGCCAGCCCTGTCTCTCCTGGCACCTTTTGTCTAGGGGCTTTCCTTGGACATTGGGCATTTTGGAGGTGCAATCTCAGTTTTGGCTGTGGGTGCCTGGACAGGAAGAAAAGTTCTTTTTATAAGGAAGGAAAGCACCCAGCCCCAGTGTTTCAGAGGCAGATGAGGGCCAGCCCTCAGGAAGCCAAGGCCAGCCAGACTTGTCACTCCTGGCAGCTTTTGTCTGGGAGCTATCCTTGGATATAAGGAATTCCAGAGGCAGTTGCCCAGTTTTGTCCATGAGTGCCTGCTTGAGATGGAGGGTTTTTTCCCACAAGAAATAAAAGTGATAGTGGAGCCCTGGAAAATGTTAAAAATAGTCTTTGAAAATATTGGGCTTTGTGTTTTCTCAGTTCACTGCACCTGCCTAAGCAGTATGATAAAAGATATAATTGTTAGATGTGGTGATTGTTTAGTAATTAAATAGAATTATTATATAACCATAAGAAGAATCGTGAGAAACTATGTTGGAAATTTAAAGGGGGCTACGTTTAGCTGAAATCTGTGCATACAATAGAAGAATATAAGTTTAATAATTAACATGAAAGTTATGTAATGATAGAGGATAAAACATGTTCACCTCGAATGTATGGTCGGAATCAGATTTGGGTGGAAACTACCCCGATTCCCAGAGCTCTTGAATAAAAAGCACCGCATATAATCGCTGATGTGATTATGTGTTTCTGAACGCTAACATTTTGGCGACCCCGGATGGGACCCTGCGGGTGCTGCTGAGCGAGTTTTGCGACTCGACCGCGCTCCAGCCGGCACCGAGGGATTCTCGGGGAGCTCGATCGGCCGCGACCGCTTCTGCCGCTCGCAGCGTCCCCGGGAGAAAGGTAAGGTGCTTTTTACTTTGGTTTGGGTGCCTGCCAATGAGACGCAGCGAAAGCTACGCTTGGTTGGGCTAAAGGAATTCCTGCTGGTACAAGCCCAGGCGCCGTTCCATAAGACAATCGCGAGAGTGTTGCAGGTTCCGCAATTTGTGGTATATTTGGAATGGAGAAACTTAAAGGGATTTTGGGCGGCAACGCCTCTATCCCACAAAGTTCTCCTTTGGGGTGCTTACTAGCACATTGGAAACAGGGGAATTTTGGGGAAGAATTACGTAAAGCTAAGTTGATTGATTATTGTAATACATGGTGGCCAGGATATGCCTTGGAGAATGGTGACAAATGGCCAAAATACGGGACTCTGCAATATAACACTATTTCGCAGTTAATGTCGTTTTGTAAACAAGAAGGAAAATGGGATGAGGTTCCGTATGTTGATTTGTTTTTCTATTTACGGGCAAAGCCAGAATGGCAGGATGAATGTGGATTAATGATGGTTAAAACAACTGCAAGCAATAAGTGTGGGGTTTGTGAGGAACGTTGTTTGGAACTTGGCATTGAAAGAAAGCCTGAGTAGGGAAGATTATACAGATATTGATTTACAGGTAGCTCCAATAGGAACAAGAGAACCTAACCCTATCCCACCTGTTCCATCTGTCCCTATCCCACAGCCTGCTCCTACCCCACCTAGTCCTGAACCTGTCTCGTCTAGTACACCCTTCCCTCTTTATTCTCCTCTCCCATCGTCACCTGATCCCTCTTCCTCGGAAGATGAGCAAAACCTAACTGTGGCAGGAAGGAGAGAGAGAGAATCAACTATGGGGTAGCCCCCAGAACCAGGAGTCGGTCTAACCTTGCCCCAGTTATGGATAGAAAAGACATAGGCAGACAAAAACGGAATGTAATTGCCCCCTTGCAACAAAGTGTAGGAGTGGAAGGGCCAGTATTTGTAAAAGTGCCTTTGTCTCCTGCAGATTTAGTTATTTGGAAACAATCAGCCAGAATTTATAGAGAAAATCCTGATAAAATGGCATGAGTATTAAAAATGGTTATAAAAACCTCAAAATCCTGACTTGGATGACATAAAATAATATGTATATTAATACATATATATATATATATATTATATTAATATATCTAATATATATTTATATTTAGTATATTAATATATCTAATATATTAATATTAGATACTTTGATGGATACTACTGAGAAAGAGATGGTACTTAAGGCAGCCAAAGAAAGGGTAAGAGAGGACATCAGAAATGGACTCGTAACAGGGAATTGAGATGAGAATTTCCCAATTGAGGATCCAAATTGGGACCCTAATTTATTTTGCGATATGGGGAAACTACGGAAATATCAAGAGTGGATCCAAATAGGAGTTCAGAATGCTGTGCCCAAAACTATAAATTGGTCTAAACTATATGAAGTTTGGCAGGAAAAGAAGGAATCTCCCACTGCATTTTTGGAGAGCCTTAAGGAGTAGCAAGAAAATATACAGATCTCCAAATGGACACAGAACAAGCAAAGGTTCAGCTCGCTCTCATATTCTTGGGCCAGTCACAGGACGATATTCGTAGAAAATTGCAAAATTAGAAGGGGAAGAACTAAGGAATTTGGATAAGCTACTTGAGGTAGCCTGGAAGGTATATAACAATCGCGAAAGAGAAGCTAGTAAAAGGCAGCAGCAGAATCTGTTGGCAGTAATACAAGGAAAAGGGAACCCAAATTTCAGGGGATGCAACAGGAATAGTCAAAATAGGAGACCAGTCAGGCAGGGGTTAAACCTAAATCAATGTGCGTATTGCAAGCGGGAGGGGCACTGGAAGAGACAATGTCCAGACTTGAACAACCAGTTTCACCAGGGCAATCAGTGCCAGCAGGTTACAAGGGGATGGTTTTGGGGGAGTATACCAGCTGACTAGACATAGAGCCAGTAGAACAAGTTAAGGAACCTGTTATAAATAAACAATTAGGACATAAAGAAGTCAAATTTCTAATAGAAACAGGAGCTACTTACTCGGTATTGAATGATTTGCAAGGACAAACTGGGGACAAGGAAACAACAATAGTCGGTGCTACAGGGAAAGAGGAAAAACGGCCATTCTTGCAACCCCAAGATTTGTGTTTTGGGAACAAAGTTATAACACATGAATTCCTATACGTACCTGAGGGTCCAATTCCGCTTTTAGGGAGAGATTTGCTAGCAAAACTTGATGCGGTAATAACCTTTGAAAATGGGGAGCTTATAATGAAAATACCGGAATCAAAGACGGGACAGATTTTAATGATCAAAGAAAAACCTGTTCCCTCTATCCCTAGGGAGGTAGGAGATGCAGTGATTCCCTCTGTATGGGAGACAGATATACCAGGGAAATCTAAATTGGCCCAACCAGTGCATGTAGAGTTAAAAGAAGGGGCGAGGGCTCTACAAGTCAAACACTATTCCATAAAACCAGAAGCACAGCAAGGAATAAGTAAAGATTATTGAGAAATTCTTGAAATACCGAATTTTAGAAGAATGTGAATCAGAATTTACTACACAATATTTCCAGTAAAGAAGCCAAATGGAGGATATAGATTAGTGCAGGATTTGAGAGCAATAAATAAAATCACAAAGGACATTTCTCCAGTGGTAACAAATCCTTACACATTGCTAACATCCATAAAAGAGATATATAAGTGGTTTACTGAAATTGATTTAAAAGATGCCTTTTTCTGCATCCCCCTTGACAAAAAAAGTAGGAAACTGTTTGCCTGTGAGTGGGAAAACCCAGGGAATGGGAGAAAGACCCAGCTCACCTGGACACGATATAAGAACTCTCTGACCCTATTTGGAAACCAACTGGCAAAGGAGCTGGAGATTTGGACCGAGAGTGGGCAAGTACCAAGAGACCAATACCTGTTGTTGCAGTATGTTGATGATATACTAATAGCTACAGAAGAAAAGCAACCTGTATAAAGGTAACCATTGAGATTTTAAATTCCCTGGGAATGGGAGGTTATAAAGTACCCAGAGGAAAGGCACAAATTGCCCAACAGACTGTGATCTACCTGGGATGTGAAATTTCACAAGGGCAAATGAAAACTAGGCACTAACCGTATCCAAGCTATTTGTGCTATTCCAGAGCCCCAGAATCTACATGAGCTGCGAGTCTTCCTCGGGATGGCAGGATGGTGTCTCCTGTGGATCATGGACTATGGACTGATTGCAAAACCCCTGTGTGAAGCTCAGAAGATGCAGCCATTCACCTGGGGCAAGCCACAGAAAGAAGCCTTCCTAAAATTAAAGGAAGCACTGACAACTGCTCCAGCATTAGGCTTACCGGATCTGTCTAAAGATTTTCAGCTGTTTGTCCATGAAAGGCTGCGCCTAGCACTAGGAGTCCTGACCCAAGGTCTGGGAAGCTGGAAAAGGCCGCTGGGCTACTTTTCCAAACAACTTGACAGCATAAGTGCCGGGTGGCCTCCATGTCTGCGGGCAGTCGCAGCCACTGTGATGCTGATACAAGAAGCCAGGAAGCTCACGATGGGAAGGCACATAGATGTCAATGTACCACACATGGTAACCACTGTCTTAGAGCAGAAGGGGGGCATTGGCTATCCCCAAGCAGGATGATGAAATTCCAGGTAGTCCTGACTGAGCAGGATGATGTCACATTAAAAACAACTAACCTTTTGAATCCAGCTTTGTTCCCAGGTACCACAACTGAGGAAGGCCCATTAGAGCATGACTGTGTGGAGGTAATAGAGTACACCTACTCAGCAAGAGAAGACCTGAAAGACGTCCCACTAGAGCAGCCAGAGTGGGAGCTGTTTACAGATGGGAGCAGCTTCGTGGAAAACGGAACCAGATACGCTGGGTATGCGGTAACAACAGTCAGTACAGCAGTGGAGGCAAAGGCATTACCACCAAATACATCTGCCCAGAAGGCAGAACTGGTTGCTTTAACCAGGGCACTAGAATTAAGTGAAGGGAAAAGGATAAATATCTGGACTGACTCAAAATATGCTTTTGGAGTGGTGCATGTACACAGAGCACTGTGGAAAGAAAGAGGACTATTGTCCTTCTCAGGGTATGCACATTAAACATCAGGATGCAGTCCTGCAATTGATAAAAGCAGTACAAAAACCTGAACAAGTGGCAATCATACACTGCAAAGCACACCAATCAGGAAACTCCAAAATCTGTGAGGGAAATCGAAAGGCAGACTGGGCAGCCCAACAGGTTGCTCGAGAGGTGCAAACAACAATGGCATTGATACCTTTAAAGCTTAATGTATCCCAATTCAATTTGCCTCCAGAACCAAAATATTCAGTAGAAGATGAGAGACTGGCACGTTTGCTAAATGCACAAAAGAATTCAGGGGGATGGTATGTGACTGCACAAGGACAGATAGTGGTACCCCCTTGATAATGAGAGAAGTTCTACAAATTAAACATAACGAATGTCATTGGGGTGCAGAGGCATTGGTAAAATTGCTAAAGCAGAGTTTAATTTCGGTACGGATGTTAACAATGGCAAAATCAGTGTTGTCAAAGTGCGATATCTGCTTGAAAAACAACCCAGTGGCTGGCGACAGGCACAGCTAGGAAGAATTCGGATAGGAATAGAGCCTGGAGACTATTGGCAGGTAGATTTGGTAGAACTGCCAAGAACTCGAGGATACAAATACCTGTTAGTGGGGGTTGACACATTCTCTGGGTGGCCAGAAGCCCTTCCCTGTCGCACCAACCAAGCAAAGGAAACAGTAAAGTGGTTACTACAGGAGATTATTCCCAGGTTCGGGGTGCCCCTAGGGTATCATCAGATAGGGGGCCCCATTTCATAGCTACAGTAGTAAGAGAGGTAAGTAGATTGCTGGGGATAACTTGGGACCTCCACACACCATGGAGACCCCAGTCAAGTGGACAAGTAGAGAGGATGGATCAGACACTAAAGAGGCAAATCAGTAAAATATGCCAAGAAGCCAAATTGCAGTGGCCCCAGGCTTTGCCAATAGCACTGCTGAGGATTCGGATAAAGCCTAGGAGTGGGATGTCAGTCAGCCCTTATGAGATATTGCATGGGAAACCATATGAATCTCCTGAGCCTAACCCTAATGTGCACGTCACAGGAAAGCAGGAAGTGTATAATTATGTTCTGTCTCTCGGGAAAACTTTAGCTCGGCTCCGGAGTATCCTCGTGTGGAATAGACCGCTGACTTCGAGAACCCAGTTCATAACATACATCCAGGAGACGAGGTGTACATCAAGAACTGGAACGAAGAACCGCTGAAAGAAAAGTGGAGTGGGCCCCACCAGGTACTGCTGACCACCTTTACAGCAGCCAAAGTAGCCGGCGTGGACCCCTGGATTCACTACACCCGAGTGAAGAAAATCCATCCTGGATCACGGACTGTGTAAACTGTGGAACCAACAAGGCTGCAGATAAGATGTGTTTAATCACTTTGAGAATGCTATCAGTAATTGTGCCAATGTTATGGTCATTAATGTCTTTGGGATGTGGAATGCAAAAAGATCAACTAACCACTCTTCATTCTAGAATGAAGAGAGAGGTACAAGCAGAAACACAGGTGATAAAGGTTTCTAATGCAGTTTGGGCTGAGAATGTAATGATTGGATTAGTCAAAGCCTTTGCCAAAATGCAAAACACCTGTAGAATAACTGCCTGTATACCAATACCAAAGGGCAGCAGGAGATCCAGTAAATTGGGGAATCATAACATCAAAACTACCTGAAATACAAAAGAACAAAACAATTGCATGCAAACAGGTACCTGAGTCGAGGCAAGTAGTCAAGGAAACTTGGGAGAAAATAGGAACATGGATGAGACCCATGGGCCAGAAAGACTGTATTCTAAGTGATGGCACACTAGGAACCCCTATAGGAGAATCAGGAGGCATCACACAATGGCAATGCTATTTGCCACACTATAAAAAGATTATAGAAAATGTTACAGAAACCACTCCGGTATGGAAGTGTGAGGCCAAGGATCAGAAAGATCAGACAGAGCCTTGGGACAGTGCGTGGTCTGTGAGTATCCTTCAAAGATTCCAATGTATGGCAAACACCCCTTGGTGCATTAAGTGGGAAGGCTCCGAGAATGAAACAGATCCAGCAGTAACAAACACTGCCACCAGTAGCAGAATGAGGGCAGACAAAGTAAGTTGGTGGGCATGTAATAAAACTTATGACTGCACTTCTGATGATGCAGAGATAAAGCAGATGCCACCTCTGGCAATAGCCCTACAAACTGGCTGTGCTTGCAGAGGGATCAAACATAAACAAGGCAGAGTGAATTATAAAGCAGTTGTAGGATGTACCAGGAGTACAGTCCGAGGTCCAGGACAATTTGTATGGGCAGCAAGCGATGGCACCTGGACAACACATCTGCCTGTAGATGGGAAAGTAAAGGAAATTACTTTAGGCCTCCCAACCTCATGTCCAATTTGGAAAAAGTCCCCATTTAACGGAAAACATGAACTTGTGCAGATAAGAGCAAGATGAGAAGTTCTAGACAATGAAAATCCAGATGACACTTGGCAAGAACCCTCTGGTGGAGTGAAATTTGGGTGGGCCCGAGAGTCTTTGCTTGGTCCTATAGCAAACTATCAGAGTAGGGAGATGCTGTACAAACTTACAGGTCAGGTAGATAGACTGGCAAGAGTCACCCGGGAAGGATTTAAAGAATTAAACGTACAATTACAAGCCACCACAAAAATGACTTTACAAAATCGATTAGCCTTAGATTTGTTACTCCTGAAAGAGCATGGAGTATGTGGATTTTTAAAGGGACAAGTTGGTCACTGCTGCGTTCACATCCCAAATGTAACTGCAGATGTAGAATATGACATCAATCAGTTGAAACAAAGAGAGCATGAAGCACAAGAAGAGCAAAAGGATTTGACTACGACCTGGCTAGGCAAAATCTTTAAAGGGTTAGGGTGGAATGTGAGTTCATGGATTAAATCTGTCATTGAGAGTGTGATAATCTTACTAGTTGTATTCTTAGCAATTTGGTTAGTTCACAGCATCTTAAAGGGAGAGATACAGAAGAAAACATCCTGGAACCAGAAGATAATAAAGGCACTGACACGAGATCCACGCCCACCATCTTCTGGTTCTCCAGTTCGTGACAGCATCCACGACAACGTTTACATCAACCATGGACTTGAAGAACATCAAGAATAAATTGAGAAATAAGGGACTGTATCAAGTGAAAACATTTACACCTATAGTGAAGTGAAAATGCTTTCAAAGGAGGGAGAATGATAGTGGGGCGCTGGAAAAATGTCAAAAATAGACTCTGAAAATGTTAGGCTTTGTGCTTGCCAGATCATGTGAAATTGCACCTGCGTAAGCAGAACATGATAAATGATATAATTGTTAGATGTGATGATTGTTTAGTAATTAAATATAATTATTGTTTAATCATAAGAAGAATCATGAGGAACTATGTTAGAAGTTTGAGGGGGGCCACAAGGAGCCCATGCTTGGCTGAAATCTATGTATACAATAGAACAATATAAGTTTAATCATTAACATGAAAGTTATATAAGGATAGAATATAAAAACATGTTCATCCCGAACCCATGTTGGAGTCAGATTTGGGTTGGTACCCCTGACACCCAGAGCTCTTCAATAAAAGCACCTGCATATAATCATTCTGGTGATTATGTGTTTCTGAACGCTAATATACCCAGTAAAGTGTTAAACCCTTCCCAGTTGCTGTGCATGAGGCTCTATGAATATGCACCAGGCTGATGTAAGGGGAAAGGTATTTCAGGGGATCCCTGAAGGTAACAGGGTGCTCCTGCCTGAGTGCCAAGATGCACCCAGTTTACATCTACCAAGAACTGTTTAGCATGGCTCTGCCCTGGATCTGCCTTTTCAGAGCATGCAGATTCCTTGGCTGTGGCTTTAGTCCATTCTCTTTATCGCCTCCAGGTTTTGGGCCTTGGTGCACTCTGCCTTCAGACGGGGAGTGCTGATAGTTGGCAGATCTGTACAGGTGTCCTCATCCTGGGTGCATTGGATGTTATCCCATCCAAGCAGGCAGTTTAACACAAGCAGCCATTTCACTGAGCTTAATTAACGACAGAAATAAAAACTATAGAACAAAGTTACTTTAAAAAACAGTCCCAGCCCATATTTGATCCCAGTCCAGGTGATCCCAGCCCATCTTTGATCCCAGCCCATATTTGATCCCAGTCTGTGGGGTCCTGCACAAACTCCCAGGGTCTGGAATTCCAGTTCCCAGCAAGGAAAAAATGTTCCTGCCCTTGAACTTCCTTCCTATCCTCTCAAAAAATTGCAATAAAATTATAAACAAATATATAATAATTGAAATTAAATAAATTATAATAAAAATGAAATATAAAAATCTCAACTCTTCTTTACAATACTCCAACAATGATTCAACCCAAATCAACAACTATTACTATAATATTACCAATGCATATAAATAAACAAATTATATATCAAGAAATACCTTTTGAAAGTTTTAACTCAATAAGTAATATACTTCAGATAAAAAAATACCTAAAAAACTAACATACAATCTAACACACCTTAGTAAAACAATTCATATTACAAATATACTAAACACAAAACCAAACACCACTACAATTTCTCAGACATTTCAACCAAACAATTAAACTTTAATAACATCCTTAAGTACTCCAAAACAATTAAAATTATTTTTAAAAGGTTTATTGGGGGTGCGTGGTTTTATTTGGATATTGGTTTTTTAATTGTTAGAGGCTAGATGATTTAAAAAATGGGACTTTTATAGGAATTGAATCAGCTGAGAAGGTGGCACTCTGCAAACAGAACTGACTGAAAATGAACGGGACAGAAATCAGTAACTCTGAAAGTTTTATTTGCTATCAAATACATCCTACACACCCAGCCCCACACAATCCCCATCCCATTGCTCCAAATTGGGATCCCACTTCTCCCAGTCCCCTTCTAACACCATCTCACCCTGGTGGCTGTGGAATGGAGTGAGTTTGGCATGGGATTGAGTTTTTTTGAGGAGGGAACAAGGAATTTGAGGTAGGATTGAGCCTTTTTGGGTTAAAATTCAGTTATTTTCAGAGGGATTTGAGTGGTTTTGAAGTGACAGATCCATCACTCTTGGCTTTTGGAGTGGAAACACATGGAGAAGAGAAAAAAATTCAGGCCAAACCAAAGGACAAGCAGCCAGGAGTGTCCCCAACATGGATCACAGGGAATGTGAGTGACCAGGGCTGTGCCCAAAGTGCCTCCTCCAGTGGGGGATGGAGCTGCAGCAGCGCACGAAGCTCTTCCCGCACTCGGGGCACTCGCAGGGCTTCCCTTACCGGTGCCTCCGTTGGTGTCGGGTCAAGTGAGAGCTGCTGGAGAAGCTCTTCCCACACTGGGGACACTCGTAGGGCCTCTCCCCTGTGTGGATGCGCCGGTGCCTGACGAGGGTGGAGTTGTGCTTGAATCCCTTCCTGCAGTCGGGGCATTGGAAAGGCCTCTCCTCTGTGTGACTCTGATAGTGCCGGAGGAGACTGGAGCTGGTCTGAAACCTCTTCCCACACTCGGAACACTCATAGGGCCTCTCCCCTGTGTGGATCCTCTGGTGCGAGTTAAGGTGGGAGCTCTGGCTGAAGCTCTTCCCACACTCCCCACATTCATAGGGCCGTTCCCCAGTGTGGGTCCTCTGGTGCTTGATAAGGTCAGAGCTCCTCCTGAAACTCTGTCCACAATCCCCACACTCGTAGGGCCGTTCCCCAGTGTGGATCCTCTGGTGCCTGATCAGCTCGGAGTTCCACCTGAAGCTCTTCCCACATTCCTCGCACGTGTGGGGCTTCTCCCCATCATGGAGCTGCTCATGGAGCACCAGCTCCGAGCTCTGCCTCCATCTCCGGCCGCCTTCCCGGCCCAGGCTGGCTCTTTCCCCCTCAGGTCCCCGCCATCTGCGTTTGCAGCCCCTCCTCGTGCGGCATCTCCGGGCCTTTTCCTCCCCGTTGGCTTCCTGCGCCGTGGAGCCGCTCAAAACGGCCTCTGCCACCAGGTTCTGCCACGGGCATTTGTCCTCCCTGCTCTCCATGCTCAGCTCCTGCTCTGGGCGAGGAAGGACAAGGACAGGACGGTGAGATGAGGGACTACATTTTGTTCCTCACGAAAAAGAGACCAGTGTGTTACAAGAGTTGTCTGCTGACTATTTCTGTACTACTTCATGAGATATGAGCCACAAGGATACCAGGGAAGGGGTTGCAGGAGCCCACACATAGTCCCACCCAGCAAATGGTACAAACAGATAACTCACAGAAATAACGACCAGGGAAAGGCTGGGGAAAGGGCAGGGGCAGATTAACACCCAGCAGGGAAACCTTTCCCGCTGACAAATGGTACAAGCAGATAACTCACAGAGATAACGACCAGGGAAAAGCTGGGGAAGGGGCAGGGGCAGATAAACAGTCTGCAAGGCAGCATATTTGCTTGCTTAAGCTTGATAGGGCACAGTTTGCAAGGCAGGACATTTGCTTGCTTAAGCTTGATAGGGCACATATTGCGTTAATCATAAGATTTTGGTAATTTTCCACAGAGAAGTCACCAAATAAGGACATAGGGTGAAGAAGACGCGGCTGAGGAAGACTCCGCAGCCTTTATCACCGACCACCAGGAGACAGAAGGATGACCCCCTAGCAACAACCAGCGCAGGCGCAGAGAACTCCGAGATAACATGGACTCCTGAAGGATGGAGAGGATAAAAGGACTGAATCAGAAACTAGTTGGTGCGGCAGTAGGTGGAGCGGAGACTCCCCTGTCGCCCAGCGCTGAGCCTTTGCTTACGTAGTATAACTGCTTCAATAATTAATAAATTCTTTGATTGGAAATTACTCGTTTTGAGTCAATTTTATAACAATGGGGTGTCCAGGGGGTCCCTGTGCCCAGGAAAGGGGGTGCACGGGCCCCGGTGTTGAGGAAGGTGGTGGGTGGGGGCTGTGGAAGGCAGGAGTGGGGGTCCAGGGGGTGCTGGGGTCAAGGAAAAGCGGGGGCTGGGGTGTCTGAGAGGGGGAGGGCCGGGAAAGGGGGTGCAGGGGGGCATTGGTGCTGCATGAGGGGGTGCAGGAGGGTCCCCGTGCTGGATAAGGGGGTGCAGGGGGGGGGTCCCTGTGCCTGAGAACGAAGGGTTTGGGAGGGTTCCAGTCTCAGATATGGGGGTGCACGGCAGTCCTGGTGCAGTGGAATGGGGGCTCAGGGGGTCCTGGTGCTGTATAAGGGGATGCAGTGGGGTCCCGGTGCCCAGGAATGGGGGTTCAGGGGTGCCGGTGCCAGATAATGGCCTGGCTGGGATCTGGTGCTGGGAAAGGGGGTGCAGGGGGTCCCAGGGCCAGATAACGGGATGCACTGGGGTCCCGGTGCCCAGGAATGGGGTTCTGGGGGGTTCCATTCCTGAGTTCCGGGGTTCAAGGGGTCCTGGTGCCTGAAAATTGAGGTTCAGGGGGTCCCGATGCCGGGTAAGGGGATGTAGTGGATCCCAGTGCCCAGAAATTGGGGTTCAGGGCGGTTTCCCTGCCCGGGAATGGGGGCTCAGGGGGTTCCAGGCTGCAGATAAGGGGGTGCAGGGGTTATCGGGGCTGAGGAAGGGGGTACAGGGGGGGTCCCAGTGCCCCGAAATGAACGTTCAAGGGGGGTCTCTTGACCCCCTGGAACCCCAGGGGACCCTCCGGGATCCCCTGGAACCCCTTCCAGGAAGCGCCGGGAATGAAGAACTGGGGGGACACCGAAATTTGGGAGATCTGGGGGTCCAAAAGCCGAGGAAAAGGGCGGGTCTGGGGTCTGGGAAGGACGAGGTGGCCGGGAATGGGCGTGCAGGGCGTCCCAGAGCACTGACGGGGGTGCGGGGGGATCCTAGGCCCAGATTAGGGGGGGCAGGGGGGTCCCAGTGCCCAAAAATTGGGGTTCAGGGGGTTCCCGTGCCGGGGAATGCGGGTTCGGGGGGAGTTTCCTTCCAGGAATTTGGGATTCAAGGGGGTCCCGGTGGCCGGGAATTGCGGTTCCGGGGGCGTCGGTGACCAGAAATGGGGATTCAGGGGGGTCCTGGGGCCACATGAGGGGGTACAGGGCGGTGCCAATGCTGGGCAAGGGGGTACAGAGGGGTCCCTGTGCCCAGAAATGGGCGCTCAAGGGGGTCCGCGTGCTCAGGAATGGGGGTTCAGGGGGATCCCGGAGCTGAAAAAGGGTGCTGAGGGGGTCACAGGACCGAAAATGGGGGTTCAGGGGAGTCCCGGTACCCGGGAATGGAGGTTTAGGGAGTTCCTGGGGCCCAGGAATTGCGGTTCAGGGGGGTCCCGGTGAACAGAAATGGGGGTTCAGGGGATCTCGGTGCCAGATGAGGGGGTACAGGGGGGTCCCGGTGCTGGGGAAGTGGAGTGAGGGGGGGTGGCATGACCCAAAATGGGGGTTCAGGAGGGTTCCCCTGCCCGGGAATGGAAGATCAAGGGGGTCCCGGTGCCCGGGAATTGCGGTTCAGGGGGGTCCCGGTTTCGGGGGGTCCCACTCACCTTTGGTCGCGGCCCCCGGGTCCCCCAGGAGCCCCAGGAGCCCCCGGAGCACCCCCAGCCCCAGCGCTGGGGCCATCGCAGCCGTCCCCGATCGCGGCTGCAGAGACGCGAAAGCGAAAGTGCCCGAGGGAGCGCGGGGGGAGGGGGAAAGGGCGAATTCCAGGGAATTCACCTGGATCCCCTCCTGGCACCCCTCTGGATCCCTCGGCGATCCGCCTGGGACCCTCCAGGGCCGCGCCCTGCGGGACCCCCGGGCCGGGCTGTGCTGAACTCCCGGCCCTGCGCTCAAACTCTGCCCGGACCCCGCTGGGCTCGGCCCAAAGCCGGGCAAGCAGCGGGAGCAGCGGAGCCAATTTTTGCTGCGGGTGCGGGTCCCACCCCCGGCGGAGCAGGGCTGGGCGCTGGGACCCGATCCCTGATTCCCAATCTCCTTCTCTCTCGCTCTCTCTCTGCTGTTCTCTCCCTTTCCTTTGGGGGATCATAAATCCCAGAGCGGCCGCAGAGCCCCGTGCCCAGGCCGGGTTTCCCAGCAAAGGGAGGCTGGGGCTGAGGTGCCCCGGGCTGGCCGGGAATGGGGGCCCGGGGCTCCCTGGGCTCACGGAAATGGGGGATCCAGGGGCTGGGAGAGGAGGATACCCGGGAAAGGGGGTGCAGGGGGGTGTTGGTGCAGGATAAGGGGGTGCAGGGGGGGGTCCCAGTGCCCGGGAATGGGGTTGGGAGGGGGGGGTGGGCAGCAGCTGCTGGAGAGAGACTGGGACAGACTGGAATGGACTGGGACAGACTGGGAAAAGAACCCACTGGGAGCAGAACTGAGGCAGCAGAGATCATACTGGGATATACTGGGACCACACTGAGGGCTACTGGGAACATGCAGGGGACAATTGAGATTGGACTGGGAGGGACTGGGAATGGTTTGGATCATCCTGGGACTGACTGGAATCATACTGGGAGTGATCAGATCTGTAGTAGGGGTGAAGAAGAGAAACTGGAATAATGCAGGGAGCAACTGGGATCATACTGGGAGCAGCTGCCCCATGCTGGGGTCATACTGGGATCATACTGGGACTGATGGGGTGACACTTGGAGTGACTGGCATAGTACTGGGAGTGTCTGGGAGTAACTGGGATCAAACTGGAGGTGACTGGACTTATACTGGCAGCAACTGGGACCACAGCGGGGGCAAATGGCATCGGGTAAGGTGTGACCGGGCTCATCCTGGAAGTGCCTGGGGCCACACTGGGCTCTTCCTGAGAGGGACTGAGAGTGAAAGGAACCATACAGGGCATGACTGGGAGCCGCTGGGACCGTGTCGGGGGCAACTGGGATCCTACCGGGAGTGATTTGGACCATACTGGGAGCGAGCGGGACCCACCGGTGAGGCGGCGGCGGAGCTGGGAGGCGGCCGCAGCGCAGGTGGGAGCCGCGCTGGGTTGTGCGGGGGCTCGGGGCTCGCTGCGGGCCTCGGGGGCGGCAGGGGGCTCAGGCGGGTTCCTTGTGCCGTGTCCGGCCCGTGGTGCCGCTGCCGTGAGGGCGCTGCGGGAGCGGCTGCCCGCGGTCTCCTTGCGGCCGCTGCCTCGGCAGGAGCCGCTGCCGGAGCAGCGCTGGCTCGGCCCGGTTCCTGTGGCTGGCACAGGGGCGGCTGCCCCGTGCCCGCGGCTGTGCGGGGAAATTCACGTGGCCGGAGGTTTCCGTGCCCCGAGGAGACAGAGGAGTCCTGTACAAGTGACTTTATTGCTGAGCAGAGGGAGAGGCCGTGGCGCATTTGCCGTGCGCTCGCTGCCATTGTTGTAGTTCGCAGCCTCCTTTTTATCCTCATTTTCCCGGCTCATCTCCCTCTCCCTTTGCCCACTGGCTGAGGTACTTGGAAGGTTCAGACCTCCCGATCTGCCAACTGCACGTCCTCGTTAATGTGCACCCCCACTTTTGTAGAACAGCCGATATTCACGGCTCTGTTAAGTCTTTTTTGTTCTCGACGTTCAGGAATTTAGCGGGACTTTCTGTGAGCAGCAGTCCATGTTAATTAATAACATTTATTGAAGCTGGTGGTTTCGCCCCTTACTTCCTTATCTACAAGCCCCTGGCCCCTCGCTCAGCTGCTGAATGAGCTGCACTCTCAAGGTGCGGAGCATGGTAAAAAGGTGAGAGTTGCTGTAGCACATCAGAGCAGAAGCAGCATTCGTTTAACCCATGGTCTGCCAGGGAACCACAAAGCCATGTCCCATTCCCATCCTTTCCACGTTTGGACTGATACATGAGCTGCTTTTTTGTTTCCTTTGTTATCTGTTTCACCACTTTTGCTTTGTCATCTATTTGCCAAGACCAGTTTGAGTCATTTGATTTTCCACAAACTCCTCTTTTCTCTGCTAACAGATGATCTGATCCCATCCCATGGTGAAATGTTGTGTTCCTCATTTCAGTGGATTGCTCAGCAGGAAGGTCAGGAGCTGGAGCTGTCTGGTTGGTTATTCCGAGGCCAGCTTGTAATCTAATGGTGCCATTGAAATGAGAAATGGGTTCTGTGGCTCCTGATATGAATTGGTTTGGGTTCCCAGGGGCTGGTCCATGGTGTTGTAGGATTTGTTCTGCTGGCCGTTCATCTTTTCCCCATCTTTGGCCGCTCTCTCCAGCCAGGGCTGCATCAATTGACCATTTGTCTCTAATTAAATCATCAAATACTTGGATTCCCAACTGATTTCCCGGAACTTGTGGTAGCAAGAACATCTCAGTGCTCTAATCCACCCTATATAACACTGACAGTGACAGCACACGTTGGAGTGGGCAGAGGGATGATCCCCCCCCATTTATTTATAGTGAAGTTTTCCCAACATTCTCCACTTGCTGTTTCCCTGTGCAGCTTCACCCGTTTCTGTCGCAGGGTCAGATATCCTCACCCCGGGCTCTGCCTTGAGCTGTGCAAATTCCATCAGTGCAAGCAGGCAGAGCTCGGGGTGAGGGGCAGGGGGAACCAGCCCAATTCCTGCCCCAGGCAAGAGACCCAGGTACATTGGCCAGGCTTTGCCCCAGCAGGGTTCATTTGCATTCCTAAAGCTCCTCTCCTGGCTGACTAAAACCAAAGCTTCTCTTCCAGGGCTGCCATCTGGTGAGTCACATGTGGCCCCCCGGAATCTGCTTTTTTTAAAAAAAGTATTAACTATTTAAGAGTTAAAAGTATCACGGTTAAAGCTCTTCAATTTTGCAAAATGCAACATAAAGGCGAACATGGAAAAACCCAGACCAAAAATTGATTCTCACCCTTCTGTCCCAAACCTGCCTGACAATATAAAGTAGGATTATTATAAAAAATGTTTCTCATGTTGTAATCTTATCACTGAAACTGTAGGGAAAACAAAAACTCTCCAAGAATCTCTTTAGTGTGAGAGAGTCAAGGCATTGCTTGGTTCTGGCCAGGATGGGCAACAGAAATACTTTCATCCACACATAGCCCGGCTGTGCAGAAAACATCATTCCATGACATGTCAGTTTTACCCGATTTTTCCTAAACTTTACGTAGTCTGAACCAATCTAAATACACTGCTTTAATATTCATTGCTTCCAAGTCGTGTAAGTTTTTAGTATTTGGTTTCCTATTAGTCTCGGATTTCTTCCCCTCTGCTGTGAATTCCGCCCACACTCCTGGATTTCCTTCTCAGCCTTTTCCAGACCAGGTGTCTCCAGCTGTGCGGGGGCAGTGTCTGGGGTAGCTGTTGGTTGCTGTTTGCTGCGGGGCGTTGATGTTTTGTTGCTGGTCGTTATCTCTGTGGGTGTCTTTTGGGCTATTCCCAGTCTGTTCGGATGTTAAACTCGTCTCCATTGAGTGGTGCAGATGAGTTTAACATCCGAACAGACTGGGAACCCCTTAAATAAAACCTTTAAAATTTCTTTCCCAAAGGCAAACCTTTGAGTAGAGAAACCTTTCTGAGCAGAGAAATAAGATTTAAAAGAAGCAGGATGGGTACATTTTGCAGCAGTGCAGTCGCAGTCAGCCCAGAGTGTGGGTGTGAGTGAGCCCCAGGGTGGAATTGTGCCGCGGTGCTCCCCAGCAGCTGTGGCAGTGCAGGCCCAGCCAGCGCTGGAGCTGCAGCAGCGGCAGCGAGGCTTGGCCGCAGTGGCTGGAGGTGCCAGGGGAGGGTGGCCAGGATTCCCGAGGGTTTGAGCAGAGGATCTGTGGGCAGGCCCAGGGGCTTGGCCCGCTGTGGAGCCCTGGCTGCTGCTGCGTTGCCTTCAGGGCAGGCTCAGTGGGGCTCCCATGGTCCTGCTGCGGGCGGGAAGTGCAAATCTCCGGGGCTTCAGAGCCCCTGAGGCCAGGCTGAGGGGTCCCCCCGTGCTCAGCTGTGCTGGCGGCTGTTTCTGGCCTCAGGGACACTTGGCGTGGGCCCCTTGGCCACCAGTGGTGCTGCTTTGCACTCCTTAGGCAGGAGCCGAGGTCCTGGCTGGGTGTTGGCAACAGCAAAGTCCCAGGGCAGGCTCTGTGCCAGCCCAGCTTCCTGGGGGAGAGATTCCACAGGAGACAGGATCCTGGCTACAGCCTGCCTTAAATTTACATCCCTTATTTCCACCCTGCACTAGGTGGAGAATTGCCCAGGTAAGGAATTCCAGACATGAATTCCAAGGGAGATAATTGAATATCTGCCTTGGGTCTGGCTCTTTTCCTTGCCAAGGCCAATGGCAAAAGCTGTACCCATAGCATCTTGGTTTCCATCTCCGGCTTCCAAAGGTGTTTCTTTATTTCCCCATTCATTCTTTCTACCCAACCCGAGCTCTGGGCTTGCCAGGGGTTATGGAGGTCCCATTGTATTCCTAAAGCTGCCATAACCCCCTGAAGGGTCTTTCCTGTAAAATGAGTTCCCCATCTGAATCTATTGCTTCCACAATCCGTTATCTTTGAATTATTTCTTTTAGAAATAGGTTAAATAAGTGATCCAGTGATTGCTGAAGCAGTCAGAATTGCTTTTGCCCCCCTGTTAGGTGCCATGGTGTCAGCAGAAGATTTTGAAGCCTTCCTGCTCAGGGCATTTCAGTGCCAGGCTCTTACAAGCACCGAGAGCTCCGCGGGTTGAGCTGAGCATGGGGCGGTGACCTGCGCTTTGTCTGATTCCCCTTCCTTAATAACAGCCTGTCTTGTAGCTCTTTTCCCTTCTGCTGCCCTTGCAGAGCCATCCACAAACACATTGTCTCCCTCAGGCCAGGGAATGTCCCATCAATCTCTCCCAGCCTGGCTCGGGAGCTCTGTCCCTTGGGTGCAGTCCTGGGTTCCTTGCCAGCCCCTCTCCAGGCTGTTCAAACAGGAGGCTGGGTTAAACCCTTGCCCTGTCCTCAGTTCTGAATCCTCCTGTGCCACTGAACAAGTTTCATACTGTAATCACCGAGCCCTGCTCATCCATTTAGAGGCTCTTTTGGTTGTCAAAGCTTTAACTTGATGCCAGACTTGAACTCTAGGAGATCCTCCTGTTGTCATCAGTTTTCAGGCCTCTGCTCCCATGGAAGCTGTGGCTGCACAATTCTGCAGACAATGAGGCTGCTCTCTGGCCACTGGGTTAAACATTTTAGCACAAGAATTCCTTTGGCAAGACCCTGTTTAACGTCCACCTATAATTCAAATTCTTTTTCCCTGTCTGGAAGGCCCAGGCCACTCACCTCAGTTAATCTTAATTTTAACACTTGAAAATTCTGTGTTTCCTCCTTGTGTCCATCCATCCAGTTTGTTGACTGGCAGGATAGGAGTGTTGTAGGGAGACATCCTTGGCTCCAAAAGCACTGCCTTCTACAGGGACTCAATACCAGGCTGTGAGCCCTTCCTTCCCTCTCTTGGAACAGGGTAGTGCTTGTCCTGGTTGCTTTAATTTGTAGAGGCTCCATATCTAATTTTCTGTATTTCCCTGGGGCTGCCCACACTTCTGGGTTCACTTCAGCATAGGCCTTGTCAGACTTTTGACACAGAGGTACAACAGAACTAGCCTCTGTATCCCTTTTTACAGTATTAAAATCCAGCTCTCAAACTCCTTCCTAGTTAATTACAATCACAGGAGGAAGAAAAAGAAATTCATTTATTTCAAACCTATCCCCCACAGCTTCTAATAGTGGTTGAACAAATCATACCTGCTCATCTTTCCCACTCATTCCCTTAAAAATTAAAATATTCCTTTACTATTTTCCCCTTTAGGTCTAAGATTCAGAGCAGATTGAGAGGCCCCTGTGTCCATCAGAAAATGCCTCCTCTCAATGCAGACCCACCTGAATGTTCTCAAGGGCTCCAGTGTGGAGGGTCCCTGGTGTGATGGGAGCTGTGACAGCCCTGCCAATCCATGTCCATCACGGGCTGGACTTGCTGGTCCTGAGGGTGCTGCTGTCTGTGCTTGCAGTGTCCTTGTGCCCTGCAGCCGGAGCCCTGATTCCTTGCCAGGGGCTGTTTGGGTGGGCTGTGCCCTGCCGAGGAGGGCAATGCCTCTGCCGGGTGCTTGTGGCCGAGCCGTGCCCTGGGTGCTGGGGCCCCCTTGGGCCCTGGGGCTGATCCCTCAGGGGCTGTAGGAGCTCTGCCCTGGCCTTTGCCTTCAGCTTGGCCTTTTGCTGCTCCCTTCTTGCATTCACCTGCTGGGCCTTTGTGCCCAAGTGCTGCAGGGCCTTCTTCTGCCCCTCCTGCAGCCCCCCTCAGTGCCTGTGGGTGCTTGTCTTGCTTTACAAGACAGGCGTCTGCTTGGGAAGGCAGAAAAAGCCTCTCTTGGAATGGAGAATGCAAACCCCCTCCCTCTTAATTTTTAGGATAGTGAAATCAAGGGGCTCTCAGGCAAAGATATGGGATTAGGAATAACGGTTCTTTCCTAGTGTGTATAATATAATAATAGTAGTGTGTATCAACAGCTCCGGCAGTGACAACAAACAGAGCCCGGAGCCGGTCCCGGCCTTTCGGCCGCGGCGCTTTCCCCTTGGGTGCAGTTCCGGGCACGGCCGGCAGGGGCGCCGGTGGCTCCCGCGGGGCGGGGCAGCGCATCCCTGCCATGGGAACCTCTCTTAACGGCAATAGAGCAATCCCTTCATCTAACTCTTTCACTTTTTTACCTTCTGTAGCCTTTCTCCCGTGTTTTGAGAAAGAATTTGGAGAGGGCTGCCTTTTAACTGAGCTCCTAGTGTTTCGATAAGGTGCTTCCTGTAGAGAGAGGGGTTTTCCCTGAACAGCCGGAGCTGTGGTTACCAAGGGGACGTAACTCAGAGCAGGAGGGGTCAGGGGAGGATATCCCGCCGAGGCTCGGTGGGAGTGTGGGCAGGGTGTGCTGCCGGAATCGCCAGAGGGGGATCTTCCCGTGGAGGCCGAGCCGGAGCGTGGGCAGCCCCCACATGGCTTATGGCGGCTGATCCGGCAGCTCCTGGCAGAGAAAAGGCAGGTGGGAGACCCCGGCAGCAGCAGCGGCGCTGCCCAGCGCAGCTGGCACGGGCAGGGCAGCCGGGGATGGGATGGCTGGGACCCGCCCTCGGTGCGGTCGGCGCGGTGACCTCGGCCCACGCGGCAGGACAGAGCAACCCCATCTTGCCCAGCATGGCCGGCAGAGCGGCCGCGGGCCGGGCAGTGGGGCCAGGGCACACAAATTCACCGCCAGCGCCGGGGCAGGTGGAGCTGCCCTGGGCAGTGAGCCCGCACCTGGGATGGAAACCGGGGCAGGCGGAGCTGAGGCGGGCAGCGAGCCGGGACCCGGGACAGGCGCCTCGGCCGCCAACGGAGGGGGCAAGAGCTGCAGAGGATCCCACTCTCTTTCTGACTTTTCCTCTTGTTCCCCTCCCTTTCATTTCCCCTTTTTATTTTCTTGGTTTTTTCCTCGGGTGTTTCTGATACTTCAAAGATTT
Source organism: Agelaius phoeniceus (assembly GCF_051311805.1). Lineage (NCBI taxonomy): Eukaryota > Metazoa > Chordata > Aves > Passeriformes > Icteridae > Agelaius > Agelaius phoeniceus. The sequence goes on along the minus strand of NC_135279.1, from coordinate 19,007,133 downwards.
TTATTCTCCTAAAATCTCCTGTCTAACATATGGCATATTCTCTTTCTTCTAGATTAAATGGGTTTTTTTCCAAATAAATCCAGAACCTAACAAATCCAATGCTTGGATATTTTGAAATGGTCGACGAGCTAACTCATGACCTCCTAATGTTGTTTTTCTCATCACCTTTTTATTTATCCTTTGGCAAATTAAGCATCTTTCAGTGACTTGCTTTGCTACACCAAAAATCCCAGTGCACCCAAAATTCCTTAAAAATGATCACACAAAGCTTGAGTACGCCAGTGGGGTTTCTGATGCACGTCTTCTAATCTTTTCCTAGTAAGCACATTTTATTAAGTAATTGTCTTCCATGTAGAAGTTTCTATTTCCCTGATTTATCTTGTTCATTTCCTATCTTGTTTAATTCTTTTTTCTCGGCTTCCCTAAACTTTGGAATTTCCAGTTTTTCCTCGTTTGGAGTTAATATTAACATAACTCTTCCAGCTCCATTTTCTGCTGCATCCTTAGCTTTGTGATCTGCCCCCAGTTTGCCCAGTTTGCCTCTCCTTTGGCCCGGGCCGGGTTCCCCCCGCCCGCAGCGGCTGGGAGCAGCCGAGAGCCCCGCGCTGCCCATGCCGACCTGGCCCGGCTCCATCGCCGCTGCTGCCGCGGGCTGCGAGGGCTGCGGGAACGGGGCACCGAGGGTGTGGCTGCTGCTGGGGGAGGAGGAGGAGGGAGGGAAGGGCAGGGATGGAGGGGGAGGAGGAGGCGGGTAAGGGGGGAGGAGGAGGAGAAGGAATGGAAGGGGCGGGATGGAAGAGGAGCAGGAGGTGGGGATAAGACAGGGGAGGAGGAGGAGGGGGGATGGAAGAGGAGGAGCGGGAGGAGAAAGAGCAGTGAAGGAGGCGGGGTTAGGGGGAGGAGGAGAGGGAGGTGGAGATAAGACAGAGGAGGAGCGGGAGGAAGAGGAAGAGGCGGGACAAAGGTGGATCAAGGCTGAGCTGCAGGAACCACGCGGTCTCGAGCCCTGCCTGAATTCGCAGCCCCCACCTGTGGATCATCGCCCCCCCCCCCATGGCTCCGGTGAGCGGGGAGGGGGAGCCCGGCCCGGATATCCCGGGGGGTCCCTGGGTTGGGTTTTTGGGGGGATGTTTGGAGAATGAAGAAGTCCACGGCTGAGCGGAAAAGGCCCCTCGGGGGGACATTGGGGGGTGGCGGTGGCGGCTGCCGGCAGAGGCAGCCTGGAGGAGCAGAGCCCTGTGTGCCCCAGGAGGCCAAAGTGGGGAGGCCAGAGAGGGGGGAGCGCCGCCATTGGCGGGAGCCTCAAGAGCCTGGAGAGGGGCAGGGGGGACTCCTTGGAGCCGCTGCAGCGCAGAGCAGAGAATGAGGGGAGAAGGGAGCCCGGGAGCCCAAAGAGCCCCGGCATCCCGAAATGGGGAGAGCCAAGAGGGGGCAGTGCGTCCCCAGAGACGGCCTGGGGGGATCTGGTTGCCCTTGCCTGTGGCACGGAGGCAAATCCCATGCTGTCCTTGTCCTTCCTCGCCCAGAGCAGGAGCTGAGCATGGAGAGCAGGGAGGACAAATGCCCGCGGCAGAACCTGGTGGCAGAGGCCGTTTTGAGCGGCTCCACGGCACAGGAAGCCAACGGGGAGGAAAAGGCCCGGAGATGCTGCACGAGGAGGGGCTGCAAACGCAGATGGCGGGGATGTGAGGGGGAAAGAGCCAGCCTGGGCCGGGAAGGCGGCCGGAGATGGAGGCAGAGCTCGGAGCTGGTGCTCCATGAGCAGCTCCATGATGGGGAGAAGCCCCACACGTGCGAGGAATGTGGGAAGAGCTTCAGGTGGAACGCCGACCTGATCAAGCACCAGAGGACCCACACTGGGGAACGGCCCTACGAGTGTGGGGAGTGTGGACAGAGCTTCAGCCAAAGGTCCAACCTGATCCGGCACCAGAGGACCCACACAGGGGAGAGGCCCTATGAGTGCTCCAAGTGTGGGAAGGGGTTTCAGACCAGCTCTGATCTTCTCCTGCACTATCAGAGTCACACAGGGGAGAGGCCCTTCCAATGCCCCGACTGTGGGAAGGGATTCAAGCGCAGCTCTGACCTTGTCAAGCACCGGCGCATCCACACAGGGGAGAGGCCCTACGAGTGTGATAAATGCAGGAAGAGGTTTCTGACCAGCTCCAGTCTCCTCCGGCACTATCGGATTCACACAGAGGAGAGGCCATTCCGCTGCCCCGACTGTGGGAAGGGATTCCAGCAGAACTCCACCCTCGTCACCCACCGGCGCATCCACACAGGGGAGAGGCCCTACGAGTGTCCCCAGTGTGGGAAGAGCTTCTCCTGCAGCTCTAACTTGACCCAACACCAACGGAGGCACCGGTAAGGGAAGCCCTGCGAGTGCCCCGAGTGCGGGAAGAGCTTCGTGCGCTGCTGCAGCTCCATCCCCCACTGGAGGAGGCACTTTGGGCACAGCCCTGGTCACTCACATTCCCTGTGATCCATGTTGGGAACACTCCTGGCTGCTTGTCCTTTGGTTTGGCCTGAATTTTTTTCTCTTCTCCATGTGTTTCCACTCCAAAAGCCAAGAGGGATGAATCTGTCACCTCACAACCACTCAAATCCCTCTGAAAATAACTGAATTTTAACCCAAAAAGGCTCAATCCTACCTTAAATTCCTTGTTCCCTCCTCAAAAAACCTCAATCCCATGCTAAACTCTCCATTCCACAGCCACCAGGGTGAGATGGGGTTAGAAGGGGACTGGGAGAAGTGGGATCCCAATTTGGAGCAATGGGATGGGGATTGTGTGGGCCTGGGTGTGTGGGTTGTATTTGATAGCAAATAAAACTTTCAGAGTTACTGATTTCTGTCCCGTTCATTTTCAGTCAGTTCTGTTTGCAGACTGCCACCTTTTCATCTGATTCAATTCTTATAAAATTCCCATTTTTTAAATCATCGAGCCTCTAACAATTAAAAAACCAATATCCAAATAAAACCACGCACCCCCAATAAACCTTTTAAAAATAATTTTAATTGTTTTGGAGTACTTAAGGATGTTATTAAAGTTTAATTGTTTGGTTGAAATGTCTGAGAAATTATAGTGGTGTTTTGGTTTTGTGTTTAGTATATTTGTAATATGAATTGTTTAACTAAGATGTGTAAGATTGCATGGTAGTTTCTTTAGATATTTTTATCTAAAGTACATTAGTCATCGAGTTAAAATTTTCAAAAGGTATTTCTTGATATATAATTTGTTTATTTATATGCATTGGTAATATTATAATAATAGTTATTGTTGGTTTGAGTTGAATCATTGTAAAGAAGAGTTGAGATTTTTATATTTTATTTTTATTATAATTTATTTAATTTCAATTATTATTTCTTTCTTTATAATTTTATTGCAATTTGTTGAGGGGATAGGAAGGAAGTTCAAGGGCAGGAACATTTTTTCCTGGCTGGGAACTGGAATTCCAGACCCTGGGAGTGTGTGCAGGACCCCACAGACTGGGATCAAATATGGGCCGGGATCAAAGATGGGCCGGGATCAAAGATGGGCTGGGATCACCTGGACTGGGATCACATGGATGGGGATCCTGTGGGTCAGAACCCTCCAGACCAGGATAGCCTGGAGTGGGATTAAATATGGACTGGGACTGTATGGACTGGGATCCCAGGTTTCTGGGACCATATGGATCAGGCTGGGACTGTTTTTTAAAGTAAATTATATATATTTTTTTAATATATATATTATTTATATATATATATATTTAAATATATATGTAAATTATATATATATTTTGTTATATAGTTTTTATTTCTGTCGCTAATTAAGCTTGTTAAAAGGCTGCTTGTGCTAAAGTGCCTACTTGGATGGGATAACATCCAATGCACCCAGGATGAGGACACCTGTACAGATCTGCCAACTATCAGCACTCCCCGTCTGAAGGCAGAGTGCACCAAGGCCCAAAACCTGGAGGTGATAAAGAGAATGGACTAAAACCACAGCCAAGGAATCTGCATGCTCTAAAAAGGCAGATCCAGGGCAGAGCCATGCTAAACAGTTCTTGGAAGATGTAAACCGGGTGCATCTTGGCACTGAGGCAGGAGCACCCTGTTACCTTCAGGGATCCCCTGAAATACCTTTCCCCTTACATCAGCCTGGTGCATATTCATAGAGCCTCATGCACAGCAACTGGGAAGGGTTTAACACTTTACTGGGTGTATTAGTGTTCAGAAACACATAATCACCAGAATGATTATATGCAGGTGCTTTTATTGAAGAGCTCTGGGTGTCAGGGGTACCAACCCAAATCTGACTCCAACATGGGTTTGGGATGAACATGTTTTTATATTCTATCGTTACATAACTTTCATGTTAATGATTAAACTTATATTGTTCTATTGTATACATAGATTTCAGCCAAGCATGGGCTCCTCATGGCCCCCCTCAAACTTCTAACATACTTTCTCACGATTCTTCTTATGATTAAACAATAATTATATTTAATTACTAAACAATCATCACATCTAACAATTATATCATTTATCATGTTCTGCTTACGCAGGTGCAATTTCACATGATCTGGCAAGCACAAAGCCTAACATTTTCAGAGTCTATTTTTGACATTTTTCCAGGGCCCCACTATCATTCTCCCCCCTTTGAAAGCATTTTCACTTCACTATAGGTGTAAATGTTTTCACTTGATACAGGCCTTTATTTCTCAATTTATTCTTGATGTTCTTCAAGTCCATGGTTGATGTAAATGTTGTCGTGGATGCTGTCACGAACTGGAGAACCAGAAGATGATGGGCGTGGATCTCGTGTCAGAGCCTTTATTATCTTCTGGTTCCAGGACGTTTTCTTCTGTATCTCTCCTTTTAAGATGCTGTGAACTAACCAAATTGCTAAGAATACAATTAGTAAGATTATCACAGTCTCAATGACAGATTTAATCCGTGAACTCACATTCCACCCTAACCCTTTAAAGATTTTGCCTAGCCAGGTCGTAGTCAAATCTTTTTGCTCTTCTTGGGCTTCATGCTCTCTTTGTTTCAACTGATTGATGTCATATTCTACATCTGCAGTTACATTTGGGATGTGAACGCAGCAATGACCAACCCGTCCCTTTAAAAATCCACATCCTCCATGCTCTTTCAGGAGTAACAAATCTAAGGCTAATCGATTTTGTAAAGTCATTTTTGTGGTGGCTTGTAATTGTACATTTAATTCTTTAAATCCTTCCCGGGTGACTCTTGCCAGTCTATCTACCTGACCTGTAAGTTTGTACAGCATCTCCCTACTCTGAGAGTTTGCTGTAGGACCAAGCAAAGACTCTCGGGCCCACCCAAATTTCACTCCACCAGAGGGTTCTTGCCAAGTGTCATCTGGATTTTCATTGTCTAGAACTTCTCGTCTTGCTCTTATCTGCACAAGTTCATGTTTTCCGTTAAATGGGGACTTTTTCCAAATTAGACATGAGGTTGGGAGGCCTAAAGTAATTTCCTTTACTTTCCCATCTACAGGCAGATGTGTTGTCCAGGTGCCATCGCTAGCTGCCCATACAAATTGTCCTGGACCTCGGACTGTACTCCTAGTACATCCTACAACTGCTTTATAATTCACTCTGCCTTGTTTATGTTTGATCCCTCTGCAAGCACAGCCAGTGTTTAGGGCTATTGCCAGGGGTGGCATCTGCTTTATCTCTGCATCATCAGAAGTGCAGTCATAAGTTTTATTACATGCCCACCAACTTACTTTGTCTGCCCTCGTTCTGCTGCTGGTGGCAGTGTTTGTTACTGCTGGATCTGTTTCATTCTCGGAGCCTTCCCACTTAATGCACCAAGGGGTGTTTGCCATACATTGGAATCTTTGAAGGATACTCACAGACCACGCACTGTCCCAAGGCTCTGTCTGATCTTCCTGATCCTTGGCCTCACACTTCCATACCAGAGTGGTTTCTGTAACATTTTCTATAATCTTTTTATAGTGTGGCAAATAGCATTGCCATTGTGTGATGCCTGCTGATTCTCCCATAGGGGTTCCTAGTGTGCCATCACTTAGAATACAGTCTTTCTGGCCCATGGGTCTCATCCATGTTCCTATTTTCTCCCAAGTTTCCTTGATTACTTGCCTCGACTCGGGTACCTGTTTGCATGCAATTGTTTTGTTCTTTTGTATTTCAGGTAGTTTTGCTGTTATGATTCCCCAATTTACTGGATGTCCTGCTGCCCTTGGTATTGGCAGACAGGCAGTTATTCTACAGGTGTTTTGCATTTTGGCAAAGGCTTTGACTAATCCAATCATTACATTCTCAGCCCAAACTGCATTAGAAACCTTTATCACCTGTGTTTCTGCTTGTACCTCTCTCTTCATTCTAGAATGAAGAGTGGTTAGTTGATCTTTTTGCATTCCACATCCCAAAGACATTAATGACCATAACATTGGCACAATTACTGATAGCATTCTCAAAGTGATTAAACACATCTTATCTGCAGCCTTGTTGGTTCCACAGTTTACACAGTCCGTGATCCAGGATGGATTTTCTTCACTCGGGTGTAGTGAATCCAGGGGTCCACGCCGGCTACTTTGGCTGCTGTAAAGGTGGTCAGCAGTACCTGGTGGGGCCCACTCCACTTTTCTTTCAGCGGTTCTTCGTTCCAGTTCTTGATGTACACCTCGTCTCCTGGATGTATGTTATGAACTGGGCTCTCGAGAGTCAGCGGTCTATTCCACACGAGGATGCTCCGGAGCCGAGCTAAAGTTTTCCCGAGAGACAGAACATAATTATACACTTCCTGCTTTCCTGTGACGTGCACATTAGGGTTAGGCTCAGGAGATTCATATGGTTTCCCATGCAATATCTCATAAGGGCTGACTGACATCCCACTCCTAGGCTTTATCCGAATCCTCAGCAGTGCTATTGGCAAAGCCTGGGGCCACTGCAATTTGGCTTCTTGGCATATTTTACTGATTTGCCTCTCTAGTGTCTGATTCATCCTCTCTACCTGTCCACTTGACTGGGGTCTCCATGGTGTGTGGAGGTCCCAAGTTATCCCCAGCAATCTACTTACCTCTCTTACTACTGTAGCTATGAAATGGGGCCCCCTATCTGATGATACCCTAGGGGCACCCCGAACCTGGGAATAATCTCCTGTAGTAACCACTTTACTGTTTCCTTTGCTTGGTTGGTGCGACAGGGAAGGGCTTCTGGCCACCCAGAGAATGTGTCAACCCCCACTAACAGGTATTTGTATCCTCGAGTTCTTGGTAAGTCTACAAAATCTACCTGCCAATAGTCTCCAGGCTCTATTCCTATCCGAATTCTTCCTAGCTGTGCCTGTCGCCAGCCACTGGGTTGTTTTTCAAGCAGATATCACACTTTGACATTACTGATTTTGCCATTGTTAACATCCGTACCGAAATTAAACTCTGCTTTAGCAATTTTACCAATGCCTCTGCACTCCAGTGACATTCGTTATGTTTAATTTGTAGAACTTCTCTCATTATGAAGGGGGTACCACTATCTGTCCTTGTGCAGTCACATACCATCCCCCTGAATTCTTTTGTGCATTTAGCAAACGTGCCAGTCTCTCATCTTCTACTGAATATTTTGGTTCTGGAGGCAAATTGAATTGGGATACATTAAGCTTTAAAGGTATCAATGCCATTGTTGTTTGCACCTCTCGAGCAACCTGTCGGGCTGCCCAGTCTGCCTTTTGATTTCCCTCACAGATTTTGGAGTTTCCTGATTGGTGTGCTTTGCAGTGTATAATTGCCACTTGTTCAGGTTTTTGTACTGCTTTTATCAATTGCAGGACTGCATCCTGATGTTTAATGTGCATACCCAGAGAAGGACAATAGTCCCCTTTCTTTCCACAGTGCTCCGTGTACATGCACCACTCCAAAAGCATATTTTGAGTCAGTCCAGATATTTACCTTTTTCCCTTCACTTAATTCTAGTGTCCCGGTTAAAGCAACCAGTTCTGCCTTCTGGGCAGATGTATTTGGTGGTAATGCCTTTGCCTCCACTGCTGTACTGACTGTTGTTACCGCATACCCAGCGTATCTGGTTCCATTTTCCACGAAGCTGCTCCCATCTGTAAACAGCTCCCACTCTGGCTGCTCTAGTGGGACGTCTTTCAGGTCTTCTCTTGCCGAGTAGGTGTACTCTATTACCTCCACACAGTCATGCTCTAATGGGCCTTCTTCAGTTGTGGTACCTGGGAACAAAGCTGGATTCAAAAGGTTAGTTGTTTTTAATGTGACATCACCCTGCTCAGTCAGGACTACCTGGAATTTCATCATCCTGCTTGGGGATAGCCAATGGCCCCCTTCTGCTCTAAGACAGTGGTTACCATGTGTGGTACATTGACATCTATGTGCCTTCCCATCGTGAGCTTCCTGGCTTCTTGTATCAGCATCACAGTGGCTGCGACTGCCCGCAGACATGGAGGCCACCCGGCACTTATGCTGTCAAGTTGTTTGGAAAAGTAGCCCAGCGGCCTTTTCCAGCTTCCCAGACCTTGGGTCAGGACTCCTAGTGCTAGGCGCAGCCTTTCATGGACAAACAGCTGAAAATCTTTAGACAGATCAGGTAAGCCTAATGCTGGAGCAGTTGTCAGTGCTTCCTTTAATTTTAGGAAGGCTTCTTTCTGTGGCTTGCCCCAGGTGAATGGCTGCATCTTCTGAGCTTCACACAGGGGCTTCGCAATCAGTCCATAGTCCATGATCCAGAGGCGACACCATCCTGCCATCCCGAGGAAGACTCGCAGCTCATGTAGATTCTGGGGCTCTGGAATAGCACAAATAGCTTGGATACGGTTAGTGCCTAGTTTTCATTGCCCTTGTGAAATTTCACATCCCAGGTAAATCACAGTCTGTTGTGCAATTTGTGCCTTTCCTCTGGGTACTTTATAACCTCCCATTCCCAGTGAATTTAAAATCTCAATGGTTACCTTTATACAGGTTGCTTTTCTTCTGTAGCTATTAGTATATCATCAACATACTGCAACAACAGGTATTGGTCTCTTGGTACTTGCCCACTCTCAGTCCAAATCTCCAGCTCCTTTGCCAGTTGGTTTCCAAATAGGGTCGGCGAGTTCTTATATCGTGTCCAGGTGAGCTGGGTCTTTCTCCCATTCCCTGGGTTTTCCCACTCACAGGCAAACAGTTTCCTACTTTCTTTGTCAAGGGGGATGCAGAAAAAGGCATCTTTTAAATCAATTTCAGTAAACTACTTATATATCTCTTTTACGGATATCAGCAATGTGTAGGGATTTGTTACCACTGAATAAATATCCTTTGTTATTTTATTTATTGCTCTCAAATCCTGCACTAATCTATATTCACCATTTGGCTTCTTTATTGGAAATATTGGTGTATGAAATTCTGATTCACATTCTTCTAGAATTCGGTATTTCAAGAACTTATCAATAATCTTTACTTATTTCTTGCCATGCTTCTGGTGTTATGGAATAGTGTTTGACTTGTAGAGCCCTCACCCCTTCTTTTAACTCTACATGCACTGCTTGTGCCAATTTAGATTTCCCTGGTATATCTGTCTCCCATACAGAGGGAATCACTGCATCTCCTACCTCCCTAGGGATAGAGGGAACAGGTTTTTCTTTGATCATTAAAATCTGTCCCGTCTTTGATTCAGGTATTTCCATTATAAGCTCTCCATTTTCAAAGGTTATTACCGCATCAAGTTTCTCTAGCAAATCTCTCCCGAAAAGCGGAATTGGACACTCAGGTACGTATAGGAATTTGTGTGTTATAACTTTGCTCCCAAAACACAAATCTAGGGGTTGCAAGAATGGCCGCTTTTCCTCTTTCCCTGTAGCGCCGCCTATTGTTGTTTGCTTGTCCCCAATTTGTCCTTGCAAATCATTCAATACCGAGTAAGTAGCTCCTGTATCCTATTAGAAATTTGACCTCTTTATGTCCTAATTGTATATTTATAACAGGTTCCTTAACTTGTTCTACTGGCTCTGTGTCTAGTCAGCTGGTATACTCCCCCAAAACCATCCCCTTGGTAACCTGCTGGCACTGATTGCCCTGGTGAAACTGGTTGTTCAAGTCTGGACATTGTCTCTTCCAATGCCCCTCCCGCTTGCAATACGCACATTGATTTAGGTTTAACCCCTGCCTGACTGGTCTCCTATTTTGACTATTCCTGTTACATCCCCTGAAATTTGGGTTCCCTTTTCCTTGTATTACTGCCAACAGATTCTGCTGCTGCCTTTTACTAGCTTCTCTTTCGCGATTGTTATATACCTTCCAGGCTACCTCATGTAGCTTATTCAAATTCCTTAGTTCTTCCCCTTCTAATTTTTCAATTTTCTACGAATATTGTCCTGTGACTGGCCCAAGAATATGAGAGCGAGCTGAACCTTTGCTTGTGCTGTGTCCATTTGGAGATCTGTATATTTTCTTGCTACCTCCTTAAGCCTCTCCAAAAACGCAGTGGGAGATTCCTTCCTGTCGAACTTCGTATAGTTTAGACCAATTTATAGTTTTGGGCACAGCATTCTGAACTCCTATTTGGATCCACTCTTGATATTTCCGTAGTCTCCCCATACCGCAAAATAAATTAGGGTCCCAATTTGGATCCTCAATTGGGAAATTCTCATCTAAATTCCCTGTTACGAATCCATTTCTGATGTTCTCTCTTACCCTTTCTTTGGCTGCCTTAAGTACCATCTCTTTCTCAGTAGAATCCATCAAAGTATCTAATATTAATATATTAGATATATTAATATATTATATATAGATATATATTAGATATATTATTATACTATATATAATTTTATATATATATAATATTAATATACATATTATTGTATGTCATCCCAGTCAGGATTTTGAGGTTTTTATAACCATTTTTAATACTCATGCCATTTTATCAGGATTTTCTCTATGAATTCTGGCTGATTGTTTCCAAATAACTAAATCTGCAGGAGAGAAAGGCACTTTTATAAATACTGGCCCTTCCACTCCTACACTTTGTCGCAAGTGGGCAATTACAGCCCGTTTTTGTCTGCCTATGTCTTTTCTATCCATAACTGGGGCAAGGTTAGACCGACTCCTGGTTCTGGGGGCTACCCCATCGTTGATTCTCTCTCTCTCCTTTCTACCACAGTTAGGTTTTGCTCATCTTCCGAGGAAGAGGGATCAGGTGACGATGGGAGAGGAGAATAAAGAGGGAAGGGTGTACTAGATGAGACAGGTTCAGGACTAGGTGGGGTAGGAGCAGGCAGTGGGATAGGGACAGATGGAACAGGTGGGATAGGGTTAGGTTCTCTTGTTCCTATTGGAGCTACCTGTAAATCAATATCTGTATAATTTTCCCTACTCAGGCTTTCTTTCAACGCCAAGTGTTCTAAACAACGTTCCTCACAAACCCCACACTTATTGCTTGCAGATGTTTTAACCATCATTAATCCACATTCATCCTGCCATTCTGGCTTTGCCCGTAAATAGAAAAACAAATCAACATACGGAACCTCATCCCATTTTCCTTCTTGTTTACACAATGACATAAACTGCGAAATAGTGTTATATTGCAGAGTACCGTATTTTGGCCATTTTTCACCATTCTCCAAGGCATATTCTGGCCACCATGTATTACAATAATCAATCAACTTAGCTTTACGTAATTCTTCCCCAAAATTACCCTGTTTCCAATGTGCTAGTAAGCACCCCAAAGGAGAACTTTAGGAGTGTTGCTGCCCAAAATCCCTTTCAGTTTCTCCATTCCAAATATACCACAAATTGCCGAACCCGCAACGCTTTCGCGATTGTCTTATGGAACGGCGCCTGGGCTTGTACCAGCAGGAATTCCTTTAGCCCAAGCAAGCGTAGCTTTCGCTGCGTCTCATTGGCAGGCACCCAAACCAAAGTAAAAAGCACCTTACCTTTCTCCCGGGGACGTGGCGAGCGGCAGAAGCGGTCGCGGCCAATCGAGCTCCCCGAGAATCCCTCGGTGCCGGCTGGAGCGCGGTCGAGTCGCGAAACTCGCTCAGCAGCACCCGCAGGGTCCCATCCGGGGTCGCCAAAATGTTAGCGTTCAGAAACACATAATCACATCAGCGATTATATGCGGTGCTTTTTATTCAAGAGCTCTGGGAATCGGGGTAGTTTCCACCCAAATCTGATTCTGACCATACATTCGAGGTGAACCTGTTTTATACTCTACCATTACATAACTTTCATGTAATTATTAAACTTATATTGTTGTATTGTATGCACAGATTTCAGCTAAACATAGCCCCCGTTAAATTTCCAACATAGTTTCTCACGATTCTTCTTATGGTTATATAATAATTATATTTAATTACTAAACAATCATCACATCTAACAATTATATCTTTTATCATACTGCTTATGCAGGTGCAGTGATCTGAGAAAACACAAAGCCCAATATTTTCAAAGACTATTTTTAACATTTTCCAGGGCTCCATTATCACTTTTATTTCTTGTGGGAAAAAACCCTCCATCTCAAGCAGGCACTCATGGCCAAAATTGGGCAACTGCCTCTGGAATTCCTTATATCCAAGGATAGCTCCCAGACAAAAGCTGCCAGGAGTGACAAGTCTGGCTGGCCTTGGCTTCCTGAGGGCTGGCCCTCATCTGCCTCTGAAACACTGGGGCTCGGTGCTTTCCTTCCTTATGACAAGAACTCTTCTTCCTGTCCAGGCACCCACAGCCAAAACTGAGATTGCACCTCCAAAATGCCCAATGTCCAAGGAAAGCCCCTAGACAAAAGGTGCTAGGAGAGACAGGGCTGGCTGGCTTGGCTTGAGGGTGGCCACCTCTCATCTTCTTCCTCAACACTTGGACTTTGTGCTTTACTTTCCTATGGGCAAAAACACCCATCTTGACCATGGCCAAAACTGGGATTCCACCTCCAAAACTCCGTACATCCAAGGATTGCTCCCAGGTGAAAGCTGCCAGGACAGACAGGTCTGGCTGCCCTTGGCCTCCTGGGGGTGCCTCTCCCCTGCTGTCCAAACACTGGGGCTGGGTGCTTTCCTTCCTATGGAAAAGAACCGTCCTTCTTATCCATGCAGAAACGGCTGAAATTGGGGTTTCACCTCCCAAATTCCCGATATCCAAGGGTTGCTTTCAGACAAAAGCTGCCAGGACAGAGAGGTCTGGCTGGCCTTGGCCTCTGATGGCCGCCTTTCATCTGCCCCTGAGACACCACCGGTGTTCTGTGCTTTCCTTCCTATGGAAAAGAACCATCCTTCTCCTCCAGTGTCCATGTCTGAAATTGGGATTCCACCTCTGAAATTCTGAATATCCAAGGGTTGCTCCCAGCAAAATCTGCCAGTACCGTCAAGGCTGGCTGGCCTGGGCCTCTGGTGGCTGCCCCTGCAACAGTGGGGCTGGGTTCTTTCCTTCCCATGGAGATCCCTGGGACACTGTGGGGACCTCATGGAACCAAGGGGATCATTGTGGCCCCACTGGAGCCCATGGAACCAAGGGGATCATTGTGGCACCACTGGAGCCCATGGAACCAAGGGGATCATTGTGGCCCCACTGGAGCCCATGGAACCAAGGGGATCATTGTGGCACCACTGGAGCCCATGGAACCAAGGGGATCATTGTGGCCCCACTGGAGCCCATGGAAGCAAGGGGATCATTGTGGCCCCACTGGAGCCCAGGGAACCAAGGGGATCATTGTGGCACCACGGGAGCCCAGGGAACCAAGGGGATCATTGGGGCACCACTGGAGCCCAGGGAACCAAGGGGCCATGGTGACACAGAGGGGCTCCATGGACCCAAAGACCATTGTGGCTCTGTGGGGCCTGATGGAACCATGGAGACCATTCCAACCTTCAGGGCCTCGTGTCACCAAGGGGGCATTATGACACCTCAGGGCCCCATGGAAGCAAGGGACCATTGGGACACTGTGGGACCCCATGGAACCCAGGGAACATGGAACAGCTCTGGCTGGCTTGGCCGCCAGGGGCCACCTGACAGCTCTGGCTGATCTTGGGGTGTCAAGGGCTGCCTCTCATCAGCTCCTGGAGCACTGGGGCTCTGTGCTTTCCTTGCTGTGGAAAAGAGCTGTCTGACTTTTCAGATGCCCATTGCCAAAACGGGTACTCTCCCTAAAATAATTTCCTCTGTGCAAGGGTATCTCACCAAACAAAACCTGCCAGCTCTGGCTGGCCTTGGCCTCTGGTGGTCACCTCTCATCTGCCCCTGAAACACTGGGGCTCTGTTCCTTCATTCCTATGGAAAAGAACCAGCCTTCTTGTCCAGGGACCATGGCCAAAATTAGAATTTGGCCTCCCAAATTCTGTATATCCAAGGATTGCTCCCAGAAAAAGTAGCCAGGACAGACAGGTCGGGCTGGCCCTGTCCTCTGGTGATTTCTTTAGACACTGAGCTGAATGTTTTCATTTGGAAACACCTTGGTGAGGGCCCAGAGATGTCCCAAGGAGGGCTTTGGAGGCCTTGGGCCCATGAGCACTGTATAGGGACAAAGGAGCTCTGTGCTCAGTGGGGTGGAGACTGAGGAGAGTGGAGCAGAGCCATGAGAGTGTTTAAAGAGCGATTTCAGGGCTGGTGGATCCTTTTGACATAGTGGAAAACAGCCAGAGAGAGAAAGAATCAACGCCAAGGGCAGCTGGGGAGGCCCAGAGTGGCTGCAGGAGAAAGGAATTACCCGGGCAGGGCAGGGCTGTGGTGCAGCACGTCCCCAGCAGGAGCCTGGAGCAGCCCCAGGCTTTGTGTGGGCAGGCAGGGGCAGGCAGGAGGCAGAGCTGTCAGCAAAGGAAGGGCCCAGCCAGGTGGGGCAGCCGGGGGATGCCCAGAGCCTACAGGGACAGAGGCCAGGGCAGGGACACCGTGGGACAGCCTGGGCTGCACAGGGCACAGGGATGGGCAGCAGCTGCAAGACAGCCCTGACAGAGCCAACCTGGGCAGCGCTTTGGCCATGGCTGCTGGGCCTGGGCCTGAGCCAGGAGGGGACAAGTGACCCTTGCAGGCCTGGGGCCTCATTGCCTCCTTGTCCCTGCTCAGCAGCCTGGCAGGGGCCGCCCCACGCTCCTGCCCTTGGCATTGCCCATCCCCACATGCCAGGGCCCATCCCGGGAAGAGCCCTGAGCAAGGAGGGAGGGACAGGATCTGCCTGGCCAGGCCCTGGGGCTCAGGCCTTGGCCCTTTACATTCCTGAAACAAATCCAGGCTTGCTCAGCACCAGAGACACCTTTGCCTTGTTTGTCCCCAGCTGCCATCAGTGCCTCCAGTGTTCTGCTCTCCCTGGAACCTGGGGACACTTTCTCAGCCCTGTCCCTCACAGGGATCTCTTTAAAGTACAAGAAACTTCAGTATTTCAATCTGACTGTGAGCTCTTGAGAAGTCTTTGAGCCCACTCTGAGGGACTGGGTGTGATGCAAAGAGCAGCAAAGGCCCAGAGGGTGATTAAAGTCCTTGTGCTGTGTCTGTGCTGCTGAGCTGGGCCGGGCTCCTGGCCCAGAGGCAGCTCCTGGCAAGGGCAGCAGAGCTGCAGAGAGACAGCTCTGGCCAGGAGCAGCTCCTGTGCACAGCCCAGCAGGGCTGGGGCACTGCCAGGGCCCCTCAGGGACACGAGCAGGGCACAGACAGAGCTCCCAGGGGCTCAGCACTGGCCGGGGCTGTGGGATGTCCCCGCGGGGGCTGTGTCACAGCAGCACCTCTGGGGCTGTGTCCCAGAGCCACAGAGCAGCTGGGATGGCAGCAAGGGGCTGTGTGACAGCACAGAGTGGGCTGTGTGACAGCACTGAGGGGGTTGTGACATCACAGAGCGAGCTGTGACATCACAGAAGGTGGCTCTGTGACATCACAATGTGGGTTGTGACACAGAGTCACAGAGCAGCTGTGTGATGCCACAGAGAAGGCTGTGACATCACAAATCTGCTGTGTGACATCACATAGCAGCTGAATGACATCATATGGAGGGTGTGTTGCATCACAGGGGCTGTGTTAATAAAGCCTCTTATCTGGCCTTATTATCAAGCAATGCAAGGTATTCCATGGGGTTTACTAAAGTGTGTGACATCACAGGGGCTGTGTGACATCACACGGGCTGTGTGACATCATGGGAATGTTGTGATGTCACCGGGGCTGTGTGACATCACAGGGGCTTTGTGATGTCACAGGCAGCATTGTGACATCACGGGGGCTGTGTGACACCACGAGGGCTTTGTGACGTCACAGGGGTTGTGTGACATCACAGATGGCTGTGTGACATCACGAGGGCAGTGTGACATCACAGGGGCTGTGTGACATCACGGGGGCTGTGTGAGGTCCCTGGGTAGGTCACTCTGCCCCGGCCCCCTCACAGCTCCCCCCAGAGCAGTCCAACCCTGCTCGTTCACAGCGGGGTCCCCTGTCCCCCCGGGTCCCCCCGTCCCCGGCCCCGCAGCCTCCCCCAGAGGATGTTCCACGAGATCGACCCCAGAGCCTGACACGGGGACGGGGGGCCGGGGCCCTGGGGGTGGCACAGGGGGACAGGGACCCCCCGGCAGCGTCCCCGTGTCCCCCAGGGCCAGAGCCTGGGCCAGGGCTCCTTCACCCTGTTATGGATAAATATCATAATATTGGCTTTTTGCAAATATGAAAATGGATTTTATATGTGTGGTGTTAAAATAACTTTGTTCTAAAGATATCGTTTTTATTTCTGTTGTTAATTGAGCTTAGACATAGTAGTGAAATAGCTGATAGAAGTGTGCTTGTGTTAAACTGCCTGCTTGGGTGGGATAACATCCAATGCACACAGGATGAGGACACCTGTACAGATCTGCCAACTATCAGCACTCCCCGTCTGAAGGCAGAGTGCACCAAGGCCCAAAAACTGGAGGCGATAAAGAGAAGGAGCCAAAAGCACAGCCAAGAAACACACATGCTCTGAAAAGGCAGACCCAAGGAGGGGCCATGTAAAATCATTCCTGGAATATGTAAAGTAGTTTATGGATATGCATGAGGCTCTATGAATATGCACCAGGCTGATGTAAGGGGAAAGGTATTTCAGGGGATCCCCGAAGGTAACAGGGTGCTCCTGGCTGAGTGCCAAGATGCACCCGGCCGTAATAACCTTTGCTCCATGGTCCTGCTCTCCCATTGTCCTTTATTAAACTTTCTACATTTTCACAGGAGAGTGAACGTGTTTTTCACAAATGGAATCTCAAGGAAACAAGGGTCAGTTGTTAAGCCAAGGCTCTGCTTTGACCAAGTGGGGCCTCATGGGTCACAGATGCCACTGGGACATTGACAGGTCTGGTAGGAACAAGGCTCCATTATTGCACAGTGTTACAGATGAGTAATGTCATAGTTGGGTCTCACAGTGAGGAGATAGATCCTATGTGTGTGTTAAGATGTGTAGTGATGTTATTGTCATCTGTCCCCCATAGTCCTCTTTCCCCTGCCCTTGTAATGGCCTTGGTGGTTGGGGCATTTGGGGAGGGCAGGTTTGTCACTGGAAGGCAGGCATGGCAACACCTGCTCTCCAGTCAGGTTGCAAGAAAGCATTCTCCACCAATGGACGGCCACAAAGAGTTACCTGACAGACTTTGGGTGGGGCTAGGATTACCTGGTGCAACACCAAAAGCCTAAAAGGAGGAGCAGCCAATTTGTGAAGGAGCCATGTGGCTGATAGCCACGGGGTGGGGAAGGGCTTCCAGTGCTGTGATTTCTCCTGTTTCAGTCCTTTGTTGTCATTTTTTTCAAGGTTGAATCAACCTTAAAATTTTAAAAGTAGCGGTCATTTCTCACACACAGCAAGGCCTCAGGGCGCCCAGGAGAGCGGCATGACAATGACACCTTGGGGAACCAAGTGTCACCTGCAAACACAACGGGGCCTCATGGAATCCAGGGGCCACTTGGATATTGCCAGGGCAGGTGGAACTCAGTGTCCATTGTGACACAACACAGCCTCGTGGAACTCAGCAGAGCACTGGGACACCCTGGAATCTCATGGAGCCAAGGCTCTGCTTTGGCAAAGTGGGGCCCACAGGACACAGGTGCCACAGAGACATTGCCAGCTCTTGTGGAACCCAGTGTCCACTGTGACACAGCAGAACCTCATGGAAACATGGGGGCCACTGTGACGCAATGGAATCTCATGGAAGCAAGTGTCAGTTGTGAACGCAGCAGGGCCTCACAGAACCCAGGGGCAACGGGGACCGTGCTGTGGCTCTGGGAGCAAGGGGCCATTGTGACCCAGCGGGGCCTCCTGGAACCCAGGAGAACATTGTGGGCCCATGGATCCTCATAGAAGCACGGCCCCATTGTGACAAAGTGCAGCATCACAATGGTCTCCTGGGTTCCATGAGTCCTCGCTGTGTTTAGAATTGACACTTGGTTCCCCAAGATTCCATGGCTCCATCCCTCTGCTCTCCTGTGATTTGAGGCTGTGCTGTGTCACAATGGACACTTGCTTCCTCCAAGGCTGGAGATGTCCCAGTGGCACTGGGCTTCCATGAGGCCGCACTTTGTCACAATGGGGCCTTGGTTCCATGAGATTCCATTGTCCCACAATGGTCTCCTGGGTGCCACAAGGCCTGCCTTTGTCACAGTGGAACCTTGCTTGCACCAGCCCTGGCAATGTCCCAGTGGCACAGGGGTTCCATGAGACCCTGCCGTGTCACAATGGGCCCTTGGTTCCATCAGGTTCCATTGTGTCCCAGGGCTCTCCTAGGTCCCATGAGGCCTTGGTCTGCCACAGTGGTGTCTTGTTCCTACTAGGCCTGACAATGTCCCAGTGGCACCTGTGTCCCATGAGGCCCCACTTGATCAAAGCAGAGCCTTGCTCCCATGAGATTCCACTGTGTCACAATGTTCTGCTTGGTTTCATGGGAACCTGATGTGTTGACAATTGATCCTTGGATCCTAGAGATTCCATTGCATCACGGCTGTGTCCTTGGTTCCATGAGGCCCAGCTTTGTCACAACTGGATCCTGGTTTCATGAGATTCCATTGTATCACAGTGGTGTCCTTGGTTCCTGAGGCCCTGCTGGGTCACAGTGGAGCCTTTGTGCCATTCGTTTCCATGGTGCCACAATGGTCTCCAGCATTCCATGAGGCCACGCAGCAAAAGAGTGGACCCTTGAATCCATGAGTTCCCATTCCATCAGGATGATCTCTTGCATTCCATGAGGCCCTGCTGTGTCACTAAGGAGCCTTTGTTCCATGTGTTCCCTTTGGGACACCATGGTCTCCAGCGCTCCATGAGGCTGAGCCGTGAAACTCTGGGCTCTTGGTTCCATGAGATCCCACCACGGTGTCACCATGGTCTCCTGGGTGCTGTAACAATTCACACTTGGTTCCACGAGATCCCACCACGGTGTCACCATGGTCTCCTGGGTCCCATGAGGCCCCTCTCTGTGCCACAGTGTTTGCCTTGGTTTCCTGAGAAGCTGATGTGTTGACAGCTGACCCTTGGTTCCTTGAGATTCCATTGCATCCCAGCGGTGTCCTTGGTTTCATAAAGCCCAGGTTTGTCACAAGGGAGCCGTGGTTTCAGGATATTCCATAGTGCCACAATGGTCTCACCACTCTCTGAGGCTGCACAGTGAAACAGTGGACACCTGGTTCCATGAGATTCCATGAGGTAACAGTCAATTCTTTTGCTTCTTTTCTGCCAAGGTCTGGATGAAATCCCAAGACAGCATTTCTTGTTTGGACTCAGGTGTTCATTAGCTCTTGTCTCTAGAACAGTCTCACAAGCTGTGAGTTCTGCAGCACTTCGCTAACAAGGTGGAAATGGAGCCCCATCTCTCTCTCTGCAAGGTCTTTTGAGGATAAACTGTCCAATTAAGAAATGACACCTAAATTATTTTTACTTTTAACCCAATAACCAATCACCCGTGCCCAACATAAGGGACTTTTTTATCCAATTACACAATACCACCCAAACCCGAGGAGGAGGAGGAGGAGGAAGAGGAGGAGGAGGAGGAGAAGGAGAAGGAGAAGGAGAAGGAGAAGGAGAAGGAGAAGGAGAAGGAGAAGGAGAAGGAGAAGGAGGAAAAGGAGAAGGAGGAAAAGGAGAAGAAGAAGAAGAAGAAAAAGAAGAAAAAGAAGAAAAAGAAGAAGAAGAAGAAGGATCAGCCTCCACCCTAAAACCTCCATCTTGCTTTATATATATTACTATATTCTAAAACCTTAAACTCCAAGTTGTCCACCATGTGATATTCCACCCTTCTATTCAAACTCCACACCCATAATCCCAGTTCCATCATTCCATTTTGGAAGCCTTCTCCACAGCCTCAGGTCAAATGCAGTGTTCTCTTGGGGGTCAGTGTCTGTCAGCTCAGAAAGTCCAAAATTCTCAGCAGCCCGGGTTCCAACAGGTAACAATGTTCTCCTGTGTTCCAGTAGGTTCCATTGGGCCCAGCTCTGTCACCATGGACACCTGGTTCCATGGATTCCATGGGGTGACAATGTTCTCCAGTGTCACCATGGACACCTGGTTCCATGGATTCCATGGGGTGACAATGTTCTCCAGTGTCACCATGGACACCTGGTTCCATGGATTCCATTGGGTGACAATGTTCTCCAGTGTCACCATGGACACCTGGTTCCATGGATTCCATTGGGTGACAATGTTCTCCAGTGTCACCATGGACACCTGGTTCCATAGATTCCATTGGGTGACAGTGTTCTCCAGTGTTCCATCAGGCCCGGCTCTGTCCCCATGGACACTCGGTTCCATGGGCAGGGTCTGTGTCCCAGTGGCACCTGTGTTCCATGGCACCCCTGTCTGACCAGGGACAGTTTGTTCCAGGACATTCCATGGAGTCCCAGCGGTCACTTGGGTTCCATGCAGGTGCCTGGGCAGCGGGAGCTCAGCCCAAATATCCTGGGGGTCCCTGGGCTGGTGTTTTTTGGGGGGAACCTTTGGATCTTGCAGGGCTCCAAAGCTGAGCCACGGATGCCCCTTGGGACTGAGTGGAGCATCATGGAAGCCAGGAGAGCCTGATGGAAACCAGGAGACCCTGATGGAAGCCAGGAGAGCCTGATGGGAGCCAGGAGACCCTGATGGAGCCAGGAGAGCCTGATGGAAGCCAGGGGACCCTGATGGAAGCCAGGAGACCCTGATGGAAGCCAGGAGACCCTGATGGAGCCAGGAGACCCTGATGGAGCCAAGGCTGCAGCGGGACCCAGAGGGACCTCACGGGAGCCAGGAGAGCGTTGTGAGGCTGTGGAACCATGTGGCACCGAGGTTTCACCGGGGCTTGGCAGAAGCTCCTGGAGACCAGGAAGCGCTGGGAGCCTCCGGAATCAGCGTCTGCAGGAGGATTTTCTGCTCCCTCCTGGGATGCTGGTGGACAATAAAGCCTGAGGCAGCCTCCCAAGGGTCCGGCTGTGCCACCTGCGGGGGCCACATCTGGGGGGACGCCCGGCCAGCCCTGGCCCTGCTGCTCCTCCTGGCCGGGCCTGGAGCTGCTGGGAGCCCGGGCTGGGGGAATCCTCAGGGCTGTGCAAGGAAAGGTTCAGCACAAGCAGCCCTGGAGCGAGATGTGCAGTGTGAAACACGCCAATCACTTGATTTTGAAATTTTAAAAGTTTAATAGTAATAAAATGGTTATAAAAATAGCAATGCAATTAGAGTAATAATAATTTGGACAATTTGAATTAGGACAATATGAGACAATAGAGAGAAAGGGTTATGGAGGTCCGGGTACCTTTTTCTTGGCAGCACAAGCCTGAAAAGGGACACCCGTTAACAAAGGATTAACCCTTAAAAACAACAGCCTGTTGCATATTCATACACTTCATCCATGATGCATAAATTCCATTCAAACACAGGATTCTGTCTGGGCAGTGCCACCTTCTTCCTCCGAATCCTAACAGCGCCTTCAAGGCGGGAAGAAGTTCATTTCTTCTGATAAGAGGGCAAGAAATTCTTTTTCCCTGAAAGATTTAGGTGTCCTGTGGCACCTATCTCACTGCAAGTCCTTTCTTTAAAACAAGAATCCTACATAGCATCGTTTCTATTTTAACATTTTTTATAACCGAAAACTATATTTAACACAGTACTTAAGAGAATTAATACAGCATTACTTTCTAACAGCAGACATCTAATATTCATTTTAATATTTGCAAAAAGCCAGTCATAAAATACATGCATTTTTCACATGCAGGCAAAGCCAGCGAGGCAGCAGAGCAAGAGAGAGAGCAGAGCCAGCGACACAACAAACGCACCGAGAGCGAGAGAGCAAGTTAGAACAGAGCTTGCAAAGGGCAAAATCAGCTCAGACCAGGTTAGACTGAAGAACAAGGAGCACCAGGCATGGGCTGATGGTCCAGGTAAAAAGTTCCAGCGTGAGGAGGACGACAGAAGCCTTCATCAAAAGAGCACCAGAAGACTGAGGGCCGCCACAGGAGGAACGGACGCAGGCGCTGAAGCCACACACGGCTGTAAAACCGGGACACAGCTTTATGCAAATGTGACTATGCTAATGAACTGCTGTAATTGTGACTTTTTAAATGGAGCTGAAGGCCAAAGGAGACCGAGTGGGTTTTTGCCAGAGAGATCCCCCTCGCTCCCAGCGCTGGATACACAAATCCCTGCTCTGTCTGACTGCAGAGTTTGATTTCCTCGCCCAGTTTGTCCCACTCCCCCTTTCCCTCCCCTCTCCTCCCCTCTCCCAATCCCATTTATGGGATTTGGGGTCATTTATGGGATTAGGGTCATTTGGGGGATTTGGGTTCTTTGTGTGCCTTTGGGGTTATTTGGGGTTTTTTGGGGGTTATTCAGGGTAAATTTGGGATAATATGGGGTATTTTTCACATTGTTGGGTTTTTAGGGCCGTGTGTGTGGGGGGTAATTCAGGGCCAATTTTGTGTGGGTTTGGGATCATTTTATGGGATTGGAGGGGATTTAAATTGATTTTAATCGGAATTTAGTAGGATTTTAATGGGATTTAATGGGATTTAATGGGATTTAATAGAAATTTAATAGGATTTAATGGGATCTTAATGGGATTTTATGGATTTTTAATGGAATTTGATGGGATTGTAATGGAGTTTTATGGGATTTTAATGAGATGTCATGGGATTTTAATAGGATTTTAATGGAATTTAATAGGATTTTAATAATGTTTAATGGGAATTGAGTGGAATTTAATAGGATTTTTATGGGATTTTAATGGGATTTGATGGGGGTTTCCCCCAGTCCACAGCATTGCCCCAGTCCACAGCTCCCTCCCACCTCAATTTGGGGGTCCCATCCCCTTCTTTCCCCCGCTCTCCCGCCCCTTCCCCATCGTTCCCCCAGTCCCCAGTCCCCTCCCCCGTGCTTGGTTTTGGGGGTTCCAGGCCCCTCCTGCTCCCTTTGGGGGTCCCGACCCCCCTTTGGTTGAATTTGGGGCCCCCCCGCCCCCCTTCTCCCCGCGCCCCCCGCTCCCCCCGCGGCCGAGGGGGCTCCCAGCGCCCCCAGTGCCACCAGTGCGGCCCCAGCTGCCCCCGCACGCCCCATCCCCATCGCCGGGGTCACCTCCCCCCGCCCCAAATTCCGCTCCTGGGCACTGAGAGCCATCAGCGACAAACGCTCTGATTGGCTGGGAATGGCCCCGCGCAGTCTCTGATTGGCCAGCGCTGTGAGAGGCGCTGGGTTCTGCCCGGCACCCGATGAGTCACAGCCGAGCCGGGCGCTGATTCGCTGGAAATCGCCGGGCGGGGCCAGTGCGCCGAGTTTCTGCCCGGCAACGGGATCGTCATCAGCGCCCCACGCTCTGATTGGCCAGGATCTGCTTCGGGCTGGGGACGGGAGGAACTGGGCACCCCCAGGAGCCCCTCGGGTCTGGGGCTTTCGATCCCCCCTCGGCCCTCGGGGCGGCCCTGGGGCCCCCCAACACCCCCAAAATGGGGAGGGTCCGCGGGGCCCTTTGGAACCCCCAGAAATGGGCGGGGAGCGGCAGGAGCCGCCCCAAAAAGGGATGGAAGGGTCCGGGCCGGGAATGGGGGAGGCTCTGGGGATGGCTCCGGCCCGGATCGGGGCGGGCTGGGATTGAGGGAGGCTCCGTTCAGTGGCTGGGGAGGGGCTGGGCCTGCGGAGGGCTCCGGGATTGTGGGGATGGGGCCATTCCGGGACTGCGGCGGGGCCTCTCCCTGGGGTTGGGGTCCGGCATTGGCTCAGGGACCCTCCCCGTTCCTGTTCCGCTTCCCGATCCCGTTCCCGATCCCGATCCCGCCGCTGGCTCCAGGGAATGTCCCTGATCTCAACCCCGACCCCAAACCCGAGGTGAGGTCAAACATTGGGGTCAAACACCCCAAATCCTGGGGTCAACTCCCCCGGACCCCAAATCCTGGGGGTTCAAACACTGGGGGGGGCCAAACACCCCCAGACCCAAACTCTGGGATCTCAACCTCCCCCCCTGCCCCCCAGCCCGAACCCCAAATTTTAGGCCTTAAACCCCCCAAATCCCAGATCCTGGGGTGTCAAACACTCTCCAATTTGCAAATGTTGGGGGTAAATCCCCCTGACCCCAAATCCTGGGGTTTGAAACATTTGGGGTGTCCAACATCCCCCGTTCCTAAAGTCTGGGGTCAAACACCCCCAAATCCCAAATCCTGAGGTGTCAAACACCCCAACCCCCAAAGTTTGGGGTCTAAACCCCCAATCCCAAACTTTGGAGTCAGATCCCCCCGATCCCAAAACCTGGGGTGTCAAATCCCCCTGATCCCCCCAGCTTTGGGGTTAAATCCCCCCAAATCCTGGGATCAATCCCCCCATTTCCCGAACTTTGGGGCCAAAACCCCCTGACCACAAATCCTGGGGTTTGAAACATCTGAGGTGTCCAACCCTCCTCATCCCCGTAGTTTGGGTGTCAAACCCCTTGATCCCCAAATCCTGGGGAATAAAAACCTCTTAAACGCCAAATCCTGGGAACAAAAACCCCCAAATCCCAAACCCAGGGGTGTCAAACATCCCCAATTCCCAAAGTTTGGGGTCAAAAATCCCCAAACCCTGAGGTGTCAAAATCCCCTAAACCCCAAATTCTAGGATCAATCCCACCCAACCCCCAAATTTTAGGATCAAACCCCCCAATTCCCAAAGTTTGGGGTCAAACACCCCCAAACCCCGAATTTTAGAATCACCACCCCCCCCCCCCCCACGCCCCCAGTCCCAAAATTTGGGGTTATTTGGGGTTTATTTGGGGCAGCTCCAGGTGAAATGTCTGCAGAGAGACCCTGGGTACAATGCTGGGAAAAACCCCAATAACCCCTCTGGAGCCCCAAAATCCCTGGGGGCTGGGAAAGGGGATTTGGGGTGAAAGAAGAAGGATTTGGAATGCACAAAGAAGGATTTGGGATGGAGAGAGGGGATTTGGGTGGGAAACTGGGTCCCTTTTTGGCGCAGGAGATCTTCCTGGCGCTGCTCTGGGTGATGCTGAAGCCCTGCAGGGCCTCGCGGGCGGCGCCCGCCTGCACCTCGGGCTCCAAGTGCACCCAGGCGATGTCGCGGGGCCCGGGCACCAGGGCAGCTCCTGAACCCCGGGAACCTGGGCTGGGAACGGGGCCAGGAGAGCCCCAGACACCCGGGAGTGTTCCCCAGAAACCCGGGAGTGTTCCCCAGACACCCGGGAGTGTTCCCCAGACACCCGGGAGTGTTCCCCAGACACTTGGGAGTGTTCCCCAGACACCCGGGAGTGGTCCCCAGACACCCGGGAATGTTCCCCAGACACCCGGGAATGTTCCCCAGAAACCCGGGAATGTTCCACAGACACCCGGGAATGTTCCCCAGAAACCTGGGAATGTTCCCCAGAAACCTGGGAATGTTCCCCAGAAAAACGGGAATGTTCCACAGACACCCGAAACCTTCTCTGCCCCATTTCTATCCTGCGCCTTCTGGCCTCTTCTTCAGCTCTCCAGGCCTCTTCTCTCTGCTTCATGGCCGCCCTTCTGGGCCTGAGGCAGAGGAAGAAAGGCAGGAAGAGCAGCTCAGCAGCAGCCCAGTAGGGCCCCTGCTGCACGGCTGCCCAGAGCAGGGGTCCCCAGGCAGGCTCGGGTGCCTCTGGGGTAGCCTGCTCCAGGCCCTCTTTGCCCAGCTCTGCATCCTCATCCCAACTGATCACCACGGGCCGTGGGAAGTGGAAGAGGAGCAGCACCAGCAGGGCAGGGACTGATTTGAACACCATGGTCTGCAGGAGGAGAGAGACAATTTGTGTTGCTTTGCACAAGAGTTGCAAACCCGTGTGTTATTAGGGAATGGCCGCTCCTGCTGTGCCAGAGCGCTCGAGCAGGGCTGAGAATCTGGTGTCAAAGTGCATTCATGTGCTCCATGTTGCATGGGGCACCCATGTGCAGGAATAGAGAACACCTTCCCTCAGATGGGATCTGCTGTGGCAAGGCCCCTCTGGTTTTCTCCTCCACGCAGCAGTTTGCATGCAGAATGTGGGCAGATGTGACTTGGAGGTCCTCCTGCTCACCCTTGGGTTCCCCTTGCAGAGCCTCAGCCCCTGCGTTCTGTCAGGGCCCCTGGGCAGGTGGGATATTCCCAGAGGAGAGGGGCCGGCTGTGTCCCCATTGCCCCTGTCCCTTATGTGCCTGTGCTAAGGAGGGCACAGAGAGGATGGGGACTCCTGCCTGCCCCGTGTCCTGTCCGCCTGCCGGGCCTGTCCCAGGGCAGCCGGGCTGTGATTGCTGTGCTGTGTCCCCCTGTCCCTGCTGTCCCTGCTGTCCCTGCTGTCATGGCCCACTGCAGGTTCCACACCTACACAGCCATGGTGGCTCCTGAGCTCTGCAGGGACCCGAGTGACAGTCTGAGTGGTGGCACTCCTGGTTTTCTTGCATTTGGCATCGCACAGAGCAGAGGCTGGATCACAGCACCAAAGGAGCAGCTGCTGCAGGGGAGGAAAGGAGCCTCTGCATGGCCAAGGGCTGCTGTGGTGCCCCTGTGTCAGGAATTCCCCACAGCTGACACCTGAGTCCAGCATGGACACTCACAGACACAGCGTTTGTTCAGGCATTGCCTTTATTGCATCTTGACAGGGACTGCAGCTGCCTGAGGGAAGTCACCCTCCCGAGACAGGAGGGCAGAGAGTGTAATTTAAATTAACCAATTGTGATTATAGGCATTTGTAGCGACAGTCTATGTACTGTATATATGAATATTAAACAAGACACAAAATAATTATTGGATCATGAAGATCAAGCAACATTTGCTGGTTTAGATAAAAATAAAGTATACTTCAGTTTTGGTTAACTGCAATAATTCTTGGTAATTTTGAAGAATTATATAATTAATACAATTAATTATAAATTAATTATAATATATTATTATATGTAATCTAAAGAAAAGTGCCATTATTTATTTCCTACTTACTATTAAACTATTTATGATCTCTTACAAGAGAATTAATCTACATTATAGTAATAAAAAGTTTGGAAAATGTTGCTAAAGACAACTATTTTTAAATAAGATATTTTAAATATTTCAAAACTATTGAAGAATTTGAATCAATCTCCAATCATTGGCCCGATGCCTTCAGATGGTGCTTTCCTTCGAGCAGATGCAAAGCCTCTGTATGGGAAAGGGTTAAAATAGATGCAGTTACTACAGATCCCGTGAGGAGAGAGAGGGCAGAGGGGCAGGGTGTGTCAGGAGCCCGGAGCCTGTGCCCCGGCGCAGGGCTGTGCTGGGCAGCAAGCGCAGCTCTGTGCGCCGGCTGCTCACAAAGATGTGCGGCTCGCCTTGGCCGGCCCAGAGAGCATCTCCAGCAGGAAGCTTTTCTTCACACAGCCACTGCCTGTGCTCCTCCAAAAGCCTGCCCTGCCTACCTTCAGCATCCTGTTTGTATCCCTATTCATTCCAATCAGCCTGGCCATTTGCTTTTCTATTTCTTTCGTGGCCCGGCGCATTTGCTCCATGTCTTTGAATCTCTTCCTAAGGAGCCGCCTTCTCCGCTCGATTTCCACCTTCCTCCTTCTGGCCTTTTCCTCAGCTCTCTGGGCCGCTGCTCTCTGCCTCATGGCTGCCCTTCTGCGCCTGAGCCACCAGCCCAAAAGCAGGAGCAGCGGCTGAGCAATTTGCCAGAGCTGGTGCAGGTAGCGCAAGGCAGCCAGGAGCCAGGGTCCCCAGCCAGGCTCAGCTGGCTCTGGGGGGGCCGCTTTCATCTCCTCTGCACGCTGCTGCCCATCCCCGTGAAATCTGTCCACCACGGAAAGTGGGAACAGGAAGAGGAGCAGCACAAGCCCAGCCAGGACTGCTCTGTGCGCCATGGTCTGCAGGAGGAGAGAGACAAGGCTTTCACTGGGGCTGCCAAGGGAGCTTGTGGGGGCTGAAGTGAGGCCCGGAGGCGCAGGGATGTGAGGGCAGAAGCAGAGGGCCCCGGGCAGCTGGCAGGCAGCAGGGCCTGTGCCAGTGGGCCAGCAGCAGCAGCCCCGTGCCCCGGCCAAGGCGCCGGCCCCAGGGGCTGGCCCTGGGTGCAGGGGGACAATGCAGGCCCGGGTGCGGCGCTTGTGGCCCGACCCTGGCCCGGCCCAGCCCCGCCACGTGCGCACTCACCGCTTGCCCAGGCTGTGCTGGGCCAGCGTTACCTGCGGGGGCCTTTTCCAGCTGCCCCCATTGTGACACGCTGCCCCTGGTGTCACAGGGGCCAGAGGCATCACAGCCGGGCCAGCCCTGCCCTTGGTGCCCAGCCCAGCTCAGGGGCTCCCAGTGGGCCCAGCAATGAAAGCCCCGGCAGGCAGCAAGTGCAGCCCCTCTGGGAGGGGATGGGCCCCAGGGGCTCCCTTCACAAAGCAGGCAGAAGTCCCCTCTGATAAGGTTCCAAAGGGAAAAGATTATAATCAATAATGTTGAGTAGGATACATATTATCAACTATGAAAACACCTGAGGTGCTTTTCCTAATGGGACTTGTTCTTCTGTGAGTGGGGTTGGGTGATGGTTGCTCTGTTTTTCTTGCTTGACTATTCCCTGATCCAGTCCATCCAAGACTTCTGTGAAACCTTCCCATTATCAGACAGCAGAAAGAAAGAACTGCAGTGAAACCACTTCTAGTCCCCTTCAGATCAAGAAGGTGCAGGGGGGTGGTTCTGGCAGACAAATTTGAGCTGCTCTGGACAGAGTCGCACTGCTGTGTTAGCAGGGACTGGCTGCTTGTGGTTTTCTTTGGATGAACAGAATCTTCCTTGTGTCCCCAGTGGACACATGGAGCTCACACCAGCAGTGCCTCTTGCCTGTTCCCTGCCCAGCCAGACCTTCCAGCCCAGCTGCAATGCCCAGCGTGGCCTTTGAGCACAAAGGGATTGCAGAGCCAAAAGCATCTGTGTAGCCACCATGGTGTTCAGCGGCTGCTGCTCGGGGAAGGGCACTGAGAGGAGGCCACTGCTGCTCTTGTCAGAGCGCTGCTGTGCAGGGATGTCCCTCGCCCTGCTCAGTCCCACATCTGCCCATCTTTTGGCCTGGTCTGGGCTCAGGTGGATGCCATCTGCTCCCAGCAGACCCAGCTGCTCCACGGTAGATGCACAGGCATGGAATCCAAAACCTTGAGTATCCCCTGAGTAGCCAGGCATTCAGCTGTTCAGTTTGTCACGGCCCACATCAGGGGTTAGAACAAGATGGTTTTTCAGATTCCTTGTGACCCGAACCATTCCAGGCTTCTAGGATTTCTCCATGACTGACTTTGGTCCCCTCAAAAGACCTCCTCTCTCCTCTCTTCCCTCCACCTGTGGAGAACGCATTCTGATGCTGCTGCTGCTGTTGGGACAGGTTGGTGGATACTCTTCCTGCCATCCCATGGGTGTAAGCATGACTCCTCTCTGAAGTCTTTGTCCCTGAATCAGTGCCTTCAAAGAACAGTTATCTCCCCTCCTTCCTTTTCCATTCAGCACTTGAGCAGACATAGCATTTCTCATCGTTTCCACAGAACAGTACAGGTGCCAGTTCCCATCTTGTGGAGCCCTCTGCCATAAATCAGCCTGACAGGTTTATTCTCTACGTAATGGGAAATGATGACAAATGCAGCTGCATAATCTAGTTAGTAACTCACCATAATGACTGCCTCTGGGCTGATTTATGGGTTTTGTCATATGTGAGCTTTCAGAACTCTAGAGGTTACATTTTTCACACTTTTTTGTTGGAATCTCAGTTTATCAGACTTCACTGCAGCATTAATCACTTGCAGTACAACCCTGGACTTCACAGATGTATCACATCAGCGTGAAAAAGGCAGAGAAAACAAGAACTGTTGTGAATTAATGAGCCGGGTAACACATGTCTCACAACAGCGATGAAACAACCTGTGTTCTTCTTCAAGCCACAACAGAAAGTCCCAAAGTCTGGTTATTTAATTTTTTTTTTTCACAAAACACAAGCAGCAGCAAAGAACTGAAACAACACAGCCAGGCTTGAAACCTGAAAGATCTGCAAGGCTGAGTCTATCCTAGTTAATGGTGAAATGATGTGTGAATCTGTCCTAGATGTTCAAATGAAGAAGATTGATTCAGTTATAATATGGCTTCTAAGCAAAACACTGGGATTATATAGGAGAAATGCACGTGTCATGAAACAACCAAGAAATCAGAGAGACACTTCCAAGCTCTGCTGTGAAGGTCTGGGAAATGTTCAGATTTACCATCTGTGGAGTTTGGTGCAGGATAAACTGGAACAAAAGGCCATCATTACCCAAATTGATTTCGTTTGGGCTGGTTTGTTGGTTTTTAGTTTGCTTTTTCTTTTTTTTTTTTTTTTTGTTTGTTTGCTTTTTGTCAGATAATGTTTTATAATACTCCAAGAAATATGTTGAAAAGGTCAGCATGATCCATCAGACACAAGCAGGGGGCTGGGGTAGATGCAACATGTTCCTTGCACTGGAGGGTAGACAGAGGCAAGATCTGGTTTGGGGTCAATCACACCTGGATCAGGCAGGTGGCTGAAACCTGGGCTGGCCAAAGCCTTAGAATCACAAAATATCCTGGGCTGGAAAGGACCCCCAAGCATCACCAAGTCCAGCTCCTGGCCCTGCAGAGGACACCTCCCCAAGAATCCCACGCTGTGCCTTGGCATGTGCTGGTGGGCAGGAGCACACAGCTGGCTGTGGCTTTGGGTGCATGGGTAAGATGAGATGGTGAGGAGCATCCCTGCTCCCTGAGCTCCTGGAGAGCTGCAGACACTGATCACTGGTAAGGACAGCACCAGGGCCATGGCCTGGGGCTGGTGATCTGGTGTCTCCTTCCTGCTGCTGCTTTCTGCTACAGATAACAGCCTGGTGCCAAGGTCTTGTTGCTGAGGTGATAAACGGCTGGGGAGATTCCCCCCCTGCTCTTGTCTGCACGAGTTCTTATGCTCAGCACCAGGAAGGATTGGGCCAGAATGGAGGCATTTGGGGTCTCAGGGCTGAGGCTGAGACAGACAGCCAGGCAGAGCAGCTCCTCCTGGCTGATGCAAACATTAGCCCTGTGCTGGCCAGGCCAGTGATCCATAGCTATGGGTCCACAGTGATGGTGGTGCTGGGTATTCACTGGGAGAAGAGGAGGTGTAAAATGAAGCTTCTGAAGCTGCTTGGGATCCTGGAAGCTGCTCAGACCCCACTTGACCACAGTGGTTGTTTGGCCAGCTGAAGTGATGGAATTTATTGGGCTGTGCAGGGACAGTTTTCTGTGCAAACATGAAGGACTTTCAGGGGGGATGAAATACGGCCTCATAGTAGAAACAGCTGGGCTGAACACTCTTTATTCCAGCTATGAATCTTTGCCCTTAAGAGCAACAGATTCCACCTTTCATTAAACTGTTATTTCCAGAGAGACCAGGATCCGCCTGGCAAGTCAGCTCTGGCAGGAAGAAGGCGGCTGCCAGGGGGCTGCTTGTGGCCTCTGACAGCCCCATTGCTCAGGGCTTGCCAGCGCCCCAGCCCCTCAGGCCCTGCCCCAGCGCAGCCAAGCTGCCCGGCAGCAGCGCCGCAGCCCCACAGCAGCTCCAGAGCAGCCCCAGGCAGAGGCACCTGGGAGCCCTCAGCAAGGCAGCCAGCAGCAGACGGGCAGGAGGGCACGGATGGCGCTTCCTGCCTGGCACAGGGCTTGTGGCCATCTCCAGGCACCGGTCTGGCAGGGATCCCCGCAGCTCCGGCCCCTGCCCAGCCGCTCTGTGGGCAGCACAAAGGCTTCAGCAGAACCACCAAAGGCCAAGGGGCTTCTGGCCATTTCCCCTCGCCCACTGCACGCCTGGGCAGCTGGCTGAGCACAAGCACCCTTTATCCCCTCTTCCCCTAGGTCCTGCGCACCCTGGGCAGCAAAAGATAGATCCTGGCAGTCTGTGTATTAGAATACAGTCTATATTTACATGGTAAAGGAAAAAAAAAGAACATTCTTGAAGTAAAAGAAAATTCCTCCTGACTCAGGTGGCCCCAGCAAAAAGAGCTTCTGGGATCAGCTCTCCACAGAGCTGCGGCAGGGCAGGCAGCCGAGCCGTGACACACGAGGCCGTGCCTTCCATGCCCTGCGCAGGTGATTTCGGAGCCACTGGAACCTGGAGATGGGAGCCCGCTCTCCTGACTTGAGGATGCAGAGCGTTTGAATTGTCAGGCTTCCGACGGCGAGGCTGATGTCATTTGTTTTTTCTTCAAGGGCTGCAAGAGAGAGCAACAGAGCCACGGTCAGAGCCGGATCTGCGGGGAGCCGAGGAGAGCCCCCTGCAAGGGCCATGCCAGGCAGCTCTTGCCATGGCCAGGAGGGAGCAGGGAGCAAGGCGATCAGGCCGAAGCTGCGGGCCAGCAATGGCCCCCGTAGCCCTGAAAGCTCAGTGTGCTCTGGCCACGGGAGCAGAGCCCTCCGCAGCCGGGGCAGGGCTTGCAGCTCCCCCCCGGCAGCCCCCGCTGCCAGCCCGCTGCCCTCACTCACCAGCGCAGATCAGCTGCAGCTCTCGCTGCTGCCCCCTCAGGCGCCGCCCGGCCATGCCTGTGAACACAGAGCCTGTCACGGCGGCAGCGGCACAGCTCCCTGCCAGCGGCGCTGCCGGCGCTGTGGCCACACGGGCTGCTGGCCCGGCAGGGCTCAGCCCGGCCCTTGGCGCACGCTGCCGGCCCAGGGCACGGCTGCCAGAGGGCGGCAGCAGCAATGCCCAGGCCGGGCGGGGCTCCACGGCGCCGGGCCCGGCTGGCGCTGCCGGGGCAGCAGGCGGGGCCGGGGCCGAGCTGCGGCGGGCCGGGCCGGGGAGGGAGCGCGGGCTCGTGGCTCACCCATGAAGCTGATGGCCGCCTCTCGCAGGGGCTCCTGTGGGCTCTGCAGGTAGCGCAGGGCCCGGCGCAGGTGCTCGGCCGCTCGGCTCCTGTCCTCTGCCAGCTGCAGAGAGCGGCAGGAGGGAAGGCTTGGCGCGGGCTCAGCCCCTGGGCCGGGCGCTGCCTGCGCCCAGCCCCGGCCTCCCCTGCCCGCACAGCCCTGAGGCGCGGCCAGCAGCCGCCGGCCAAGGGCTCCCGAGGGGAGGGGGCAGCGGGCCGGCTGCTGCCCGGGGAGCCGCGGTGCCGGCCCGCAGCCCCGCCGGGCCGGGGCTCCACGGGCACCCGGCTCGGGCCCTCGGGAGCCTGGAGAGGAGCCCGCGCGGCCTCTGGCTGCCGCAGCGGGCAGGGGCACAGCTGCCCGGCCCGCACACTGAGCGCCGCCCTCA
This sequence comes from Agelaius phoeniceus, assembly GCF_051311805.1. Classification (NCBI taxonomy): domain Eukaryota; kingdom Metazoa; phylum Chordata; class Aves; order Passeriformes; family Icteridae; genus Agelaius; species Agelaius phoeniceus. The sequence goes on along the minus strand of NC_135279.1, from coordinate 18,973,556 downwards.
GGGGCCTTCTCCAGCCTGAAGCTGGGCCTTGCAGGCCCTCCTTACCAGGCACTCGCTGAACTTCCACAGTTGCTGCTCCTTCACCAGCTTCTTGAGATCCCTCCTCTTCATCAACTTGACCGCACAAAGCAGCGCTTCCCGAGAAGCCTGGAGAGCAGCAGGGACGCGGAGATGGCCCCACAGCCCAGGGCACGGCACCCGCGTCCCCGTGCCATGGCCTGCAGGAGGCTGCGATCCAGCAGGCACAGGGCAGGAGGCAGCCGAGCCCCCTGCCAGGGGGACAGCAGCAGCCCACGAGTCCTCACCTCTGCCACACGCTGATTCTCATCATGGCAATGGAAGAACAGTGCAAGCAGGCTCTGTTGCACAGGGCTTTCCAAAGGTTTTTCTCTCTCTTCCAAATACTCCATCATGTCTCGGAAGAGTTTGATGGAGAGCAGCTGGACCTGGCTATTATCCTGTAGGGACAAAAAAAGAAAACTACCTCAGAATTGGCTCCTGCAGGCCCCCTGGGCACAGGGCTGGAAATGCACAGGGCACACAGTTTCCAGGCAGCAGCTGGCGGCTGTGGCTGGGGGCACAGAGCCTTACGTGGTCAAAGAGTGGCAGGAGCGCCTCAGCCAGCTGCAGGGCAGTGGGGGTTGACATCAGAATATGTGATTTGTGCAGGAATAGAATGCTGAGTGTGATGAGGGTCATGCCAGCTATCTCTGCATCATTGTCGCACAGTAGGTCCATGAGGCTTTGGGTCAGGCTCCACATTCTTTCGGCCTGTGCGGAACACAAGTCTGTGAAAGGCCATCCTGCTGCCGCAGGGCCCAGAGGCCAAAGGCCTGTCCCGAAGCACGCGGGCAGCTGAAGCGGGAGGCAGGAGAGCTGGGAGCAGCTGCCACAGCGCCCCAAGCCCAGGCCAGGCCAAGTGACTGCGTTCCCAGTGCAGCTTCAGCCACCGCCCCCTTCTCACCATTGAGGGATCATCAATGAGCTCCAGCAGGGCCCTGAGCGCCAGGCGACGCCTCTCCCTGCACTCGCTCTGCAGGTACCTTGAAGAGACCTTCACAACACTGGCACCACATTCACTGGCATCCAGGCACTGGAGGAGCTGAAAGGCACAGGCCAGTGATGGGGGAGCCGGCCGGCAGGAGCCCGGAGCCGCACAGGGCTGGGCCCAGGCAGCAGCAGCAGCAGCAGCAGCAGCAGCAGCAGCAGCAGCAGCACAGGGCGCGGGCAGCGTCCCAGGCGGCTGCAGCTCCCAGAGGGCAGAGAGCTGGGAGGCAGCTCAGCCAGGCAGCGCTGCACACCCGGCTCACCTCCACAAGGAACGCCAGGGCGGGCAGATCCCAGTGTGGCTCCTGTGTGCTGAGCAGCCAGAGCAGGTGGAGTGCAATACTGGAAGCCAACCCAAGACAAGCATGGCGCATCTCCCTAGGAAGGCGAAAAAGGGTCCAGGAACCTGAGCAAATCTCTCCAAGGACAGGCTGGCAGAGCCTGCTGGTCTTTCACCACCATCCTGCAAGGGGACCTGGGCCCTTTAGGAGGTGTCTCCTCCTGTGCTCTCTCCCCTCCCAGCCTTTTCCGGTCTGCTTGGCCGACCCTCGGTGACAAGGCCCTGTGACCCAGGGCCACGGGGACTGTGTGGGACAGCCCGGGCACAGGGCACAAATGCCGGGAGCAATGGGGAGAAGGGGAGTCTCACCTGGCCAGCAGACCCACGGCATAGTGGCGGGTGTCAGCACAGAGCAGCGTGTCCCAGCCACGCTTGCGTTCCACTGACAGCACCACCTCCTTGTACTGCTTTCGGCAGAGCAGGGACTTCAGGCTCTGCACTGCCAACCTGGGTGCACAGCAAAGGCCAGGTCACCCTGGCAGCACTGGCTCCTTGGCAGGCCACGTGGCAGGGACAGGAGGACTGGCATGGAGCACCTGTTGGGGCTGGTGGCAAGGCCGTGCTCTTGCAGGCATTCCTTCCAGAAGGCATCGACCTCCTCTGGCATCTCTTCTGTGCTGAAGAACACTTGGAAGAGCAGATGCACAAATAGCTGGGGGAAATACGACGTCACTACACGAGGCACATGGGGCTCCTGGAGCATCTTCCACATCACCACGGTTGCCTGCAAGGGACAAAGCCCCCCAAGACAGCGCTCAGTGCCCAGGTGTCCCTGGGGCAGGGCCCGAGCAGGGCAAGGAGAGGCCCACAGAGACCTTGGCAGGGGGAGCACGGGGCCTGGTGGGCCTGAGGCTGCCCCTGGGCCAGGTTTGAGGCCAGCGCCTGAGGCAGGGAGATGCAGTGGGGGAAGGAGGATGGAGAGCTGCTGGAGAGGCAGCCATGGGGCCAGCAAAGGCCACTTGCAGAAACTCACAGCCAGGCCAAAGACACCCGTTTTGTCCCCATGGGAGGTGCACGTGCTGCACTCTGGCCAGCTGCCCAGCACATCCAGGAGGATCAGCAGCACTGGCTCTGCAGTCCTGGACGAGCACATGATGGTCTTCCACATGGAGATGGCAGCTCTGCGGGGTTAGAGCTCTGTCTCAGGGGGGTCTCAGACACAGCACCGTGGCCTGGGCATCCCTAGGGGCCCGGGCTGACCGCTGGCTCTGCCTCTGCCCACTGGGCCTGGCCAGCAGCAGCCAGGCAGCCCAGCCCTGTGGGGACAGGCCCCTGAGGGGCGGCAAGGGAGCATGGCAGCAGGCTCGGGGGCTGACGTGCCAGGGCTGGGAAAGGCAGCAGCCAGAGGGCCCTGGAACTCTCTGTTGCTCAGACACCTGGGCCAGGCGGTACAGGGTGATGGGCTGGGGAGGCCTGAGCCCTCTGGGCAGGTGGGCCCCATACCTGTCACAGGACGGGGCCGCACGCAGGAGCGTCACCACTGCCTCACCCGGGTGTGCTCTGGTGAGATTCAGCAGGGCCTTGTCCAGCCTGTGCTGGGCAGAATCATTGGCCAGGAGGCATCGGTGAATGGACCTCACCATGGCGGGCACCTGGAGAAGGCACAGGGAGACTTGGAAAGCTGCCAGAGGGAGCGGTGTCCCCAGGGTCCCCAGAGAAGTGCTTCCCTTGCCAGCGCACTGCCATGGCCTCAAAGGCTCCCAGGGACCAGCAGGCGTGGCTGGGGAAGCCACGGGACTCATGGGGGAATTGAAGCCTGGCCCCAGGCTGCTCACTTGTTCTGGCCTGGCAACACCCTTCTCCAGGAGCAAATGCAGCAGGGCGGCACTGGTCTCATGACTGAGGAGCTCTGAGTGAGCTCTGAGCCCAGTGCCCATGGTGCTGGTCTCTTCCTGCCCAATGCTCCGGATAAAGTCGCAGACGAGCTGTAGGAGAAGGGCAAGAGGCCGGGGATGTTGCATGGAGTGCTGCACACACGGTGCTGGGCTGAGCAGGGACAGCAGGCCCAGCCCAGGTGGGGGTGGCTGCAGGTACCTGCGCTGTTCTGCGGAAGCGGCCACGGCTGGATTCCTGCTCTTGTGTGCGCTCCAGGGCTGCATCTGGCAAAGAGCGAGCACAGCCAGAGCTGAGGGGCTGCGGGAGAGGCCGGAGAACAGAGCCCAGCCCTGCACTGCCCAGGCAGGGAGAGCCCCGGGATGCCCCAGGGGATGGAGCACGGCCACTGCAGGGTGTCTGCCCGGCCCCTCTTCCCTCCTGTCCACGGGCATTTCCCCAGGGGATGGCATGGCATGGCATGGCATGGCATGGCATGGCATGGCATGGCATGGCATGGCATGGCATGGCATGGCATGGCATGGCATGGCATGGCGCCAATTGGCTGCAGGCTCCAGCCCTGCAGCCCAGCTCTGCCACTCACCCTCCTGTGCTGGATGGAATGGCACCACCTCTTCTGTCTCCTGTGCTGGGGCAGCTCCAGGGCCTTCTTCTTCCTCCTCCTCCTCCTCCACCCAGGCCAGCTTGGGCACTCTCGGGGGTCTCTGCTCCATGGCTGTGCCTGGAGCTACTTGCAGGAGAGATGCCTTGGGAAAGCTCCGGGGCACCAAGTCCCACGCTCTGCCCTTGAGGGCAGCTGCAGAATAGAAGCCTCAGGAAGGCCACGGGTCAGCGAGTGCTGTGCTCTGGCCTCGAGCTCAGCTGCAGGAACAGCGCCGCGGAGAAGCTCCGGGTCAGACAGGAGCGAGTGCGCTGTGCGGGGGCTCCTCACGGCACTGCTCTGTCCCGTTGTGCCCCGTTGCGTGTTGCCAGCAGCCGGGCAAGCTTCTATTTCCCACGTGTCACAAAGGGGCCTTGGACACCGGCTTCCGTTCCATGGCACGGTGACCGTGCTGCAGCGTGCCACCCAGGGCCCTTGCACACACTGCCTCCTGCCCCGGGGCTGCCCCCGGCCCAGCCAAAGTGGCCCAGCTCGGAAGGAATCCCTGGCCCCAGGTGTCTGAGACAGCCTGCACAGGATCTTTAGGAAGGGCTCAGAGCATCAGCAAACACTGCCCGGCTCTGTGGGCTCAGTCCTATCCCCATATCTTTCCCTGAGAGCATCTGAATTTCTAAATGAGAATCATTTGAAGGGAGGGGATTGACATTTTCCATTTCAGAGAAGGCTTCTGCCTTCCTTAGCAGACACCTCTCTTTTCAAACCAAGACAATTGTTTATCATCTTGCAGATCCGCACTTGCTGGGCAGCCCCGTTTTACACCCAGCGCCTGGAGAACCATTCCCAGCAACTGGGAAAATCCTGGCTGCTCCATCCTCCCAGAGACGAGGTCTCCAAATTTGCCCCGAAAGTGGGTCCAGCTTTTAGAGGCCAAAAAGAGCAAGTCCCAGTGACTTGATGATAGTTTTAGCCCAGAAAGCCCTGCAGCTGATGGCACACTTGACAATCAGCAGGGGACACAGCTAGGCCAAAGCCCAGAGCTCTGCCGGGAGCCTTTCTCCTCAAATACCCTTCAAACAAACCTCCATGCAAGTCAGTTGGGAAAGTTTCTTCAAATGATCCATTTCTGGCACCACAGAACTGCACAGGGTTCTGTGAAAGATTCTAAAGCAGCTGCTCTGGAGTCCAAGAGCCAGCACTAAGAGTCCTTGACACCTATTTGTAGCTAAATCGCACTTTGGGCGATTTGAAGGAGTTTGGAAGGAGCTAGAGAGCAGACCTCTGAGTTTTTCAGATGATGCCATTGCTTTTTCTTCTCTTCTCCATAGACAGGAAGGGTGAGTTTGGCTCACATCTGCACCGCATGGTTCACAGGGCCACAAGACTTGTAGTTACAAGAGCTTTGAAGGATTTCTTGGTCAAGAAGACACGACCAACAAGGATATTTATGTTTTGGTGCCACTCCTTCAGTATTTCGTCTTACGGACTCATGCTCTCGGGGTCTCTGGCTGGTCAGAGTGAGCCCGAGATAAGTTCCAAAGTCTCTTTTCCCAGCCCGGCGCTCGAAGAAGGAGTCAGAGCTCTTCATTTCTGGCTCTCAAGGTTGTTTCTTGTATCTTATCTATAAAATTCTTTCTCCTGCCCCAGGGCAGTGTTATCTTTTAATCCTAAAAATTACCTGTACAATATTTACAATGACTTTCCAATACCTATCACCTAGACAGTGAGCTTCTACTCTAAACCAATCTAAAAGTGCCACCATCACAGCAGAAGATGGAGGCCAAGAAGAAGGAGAAAGGCTGGACATGCCCAGATTCCACCATCTTGGCCCCTGAAGCCCCATTCTAGAAACCCCAACAATCTATTTTTCACCCTGTGATAAATTCACTATCATTCTACTGAAACTGTCATGGCTCGCAATTCTTCATATAAGGTTGTTCTTTCCAAGGGCTAAATCAAAGGCACAGGAGTCTTGGGCTCTGTGCCAGGGTCTCTGAGCCCCCTGGGCAGGGGCTCGAGTCCTCCAGGGCAGCCAGAGGAATTTCCTGGGTTCTGACAAGTAGCCCTGTTGTAGTCCCTGCGTACAAGAGTTTACTTGATCCCTTTGATGCCAGAGAGCACCAAGAACTTGAACCTTGCTGGAGTCCAGCCCTGCCTGCCTATCATGGAGAAGAGGGAAAAGATGAAGAACCTGGGCGGTGGTTGAGCCAAATTGACATTTTTCCATTTCTGATTTCCTCCCAGCTTTTGCAGCAGGGCAACAACCCCATCACTGCAAAGCACTTCCTTTTGCAAGGCACACACTGACCTTGGTGGAAGCTCAGGGCTCTTGAAGGGGCTGCTGCAGTTGGCAACGGGAGCTGTTGTTGAATTTTTCACTTTGCTTAACCCCCCCTGCCAAATGCCATCAAGCGGTTGAGGAAGGAGAAAAAAGATTACCCTGGAGGAAGGGAGGCCAAGAGCTTGGAAAAGGAGGAAAGAAAAGCTCTGATGATGAAAATGACAAAAAAACCCAATTTATTTTTGACAGCAAATGAACACCGGCCGCCCTCCAGCCCTCCCAGCCTGGCAGGCCGAGCGGTGCCGTTCCCATGGCAAAGCGCCTGGACTGTAACCAAACGTATCTTCTGAGAGGTACACACAGAATGTGTGGACATAACAAAGGCACCAAGATAAAAATGCGGGCCTAGCGTGTGCAGAGATTTAGAATGTGTAAGTGCAACATGTCAACAATCAACGGCTTCTGCTTAATCCTCTTGCTCTGTTGTCCTGGAGTCCTGAATTTCCCACAAGGAAAGCCCTACTAAAAGGGCTCTGATTTTAATGATAGTTGCTGTCTAGACGATGAATAATGGGAAGAGTTCTTTCAAATCCTTCCCTCGCTGACATCTGTAAGTTTCATCTTTTCCTGATTGTACTGGTGGCTATACATTAGTTAGGACTAGAAAGGAATGAGTTTTAGGGATATGTGGCAAGGAAATTGGTAGCTCTGCTTCCATTTCCATTGTCTAAGAAGAATTCTGATTAGTTTTGGACTTTTCATAGACCTCTGACTAGATTGCATTTGTCTTTGATTGAGCCCGTAAATTTTAGGCTACTAGGCTTGACCAATGAATAGAAAAGGGAAAGTCACACAGCTTAGGTGGTTCTCTTGTCAACAACTTCTCAATAGTAGGGCGATTTCTGTCCTCAAGTTTGTTACTTCAGCTAGCAGATTATGCTCACTCCAAAAGAAGGTGAGAAGTTTGCTACCATAATTGGTCCGAGAATTCTTCCTGCTTCTTTGTGACTCTTTTGTATGACTGGATTCTGTATTATTGGAGTTTGTTATAAAAAGTTGGATTAAATTGCGTGCGTCCGCTCTTGGGGGAAACAGAGTATTTAGCCAATAACATCTAGGCTTTTATCGACCTGAGACTGTCTGAACGGACCGGACGCTTTAAACACAGTAATTCCTGCTAGTTCCAATTCCATTTATAGACTCGACAAACCGAATGGTAAACCTGCACCAGTAGGGAGGGACATTGGACTTTCTCCTTTTTAGAGAGAAACTAATGAAAAAGTTTCAGCAGAATCATAGCAGGCTGTAAAATAAGAAAGGCATCATGAAAAGAGGCCAATCCTATCCTCTTAGATATGGCTAGTTGTGATTGGACATGAATGAAATATGTCAACTCTGTGTTCCTGGGTATCACATCAGTAACAGCTACTTCAACTGCTGTAGTTGTCTCCTAAAGCTAAGAACAGAATCCAAAGAATTGTGATTCCATGGTCCCAATTCACCCTGTGATGGTGACAGGTGAAAAAGGAGTGGAAGGTGCACGGGGAAATTAACTTGAATGGCCTATCTAAATCAGCAGCCACTGATTTCCTGAAAACTTCAACAGGTCAGTTGACCTGTTGGGATTCTTTTAATCCATGGTCATGTTTTTCTTGGGATTCTTGTAACCTTTCCCCATTCGTTCAGCCTTTGCTGACATTTCAAGTATCTCGACAAGCTGGACATGTGTTGTCTTTCTTTATCATGTCATAATTCCCTTCAAAGGCTTGTTTGCCTCAAGTCTTATTTTTGCTGGTTTTCTGCTAGTTGATTGTCAGAGGGCAGCAGGTGCTTTGTAAGAGCAAGTACACAATCCTATAGCTTGCTTTTCTTTTGATTTGGCCTGTCTAGAAAACTGAATGACTGAACATTTCCGACAGAATTTTCTCTCCCCATTACGTTTCACCGGAAGGGCAGAGGCAAATCATCTACTTAAACTCTTGGCACGGAAGAAAATAGTGGTTTGCTGCTGCATATAGGTAGAAGCTTACAAAAGGAAGGCCTTGGGCTGAGGTCCGTTACTTTGGCTAAGTAGAAAAGGACTATGGGAAGGTGAGGCCGCTGAATCAGAGGTAGATCAACAAGTTCTAGAATCGTCACGTGTTCACAGCGTGGTGTATGATGGTTGGTTGAATGAATTTTGTTATGGCTTAAAGCTATGGAACTGATAAAGGCCTGAGTGCTTCAAAAGCCTGGGTTTTGCAAAAAAGCAGCTCCCCTCTGCACTTGCCTGGGGACTCTGCATCACTAGGGATCCTCACTCCCAGTTTGCCAAGGAGATGATCAGTAGGAATGTTGCAGAGCTGCTGTGTCCATATGAACGGAATGGCAAAGAGTGAAGCGGTGGGTATTTTTGGGCTTTAATACAATGCTGCTGCATTGGTGCCAGTTTAGTCGGTTTTCCATCAGTGGCCTTTCTGTCTAGAAGTACACTGCCCAGAGTCTTTCTAGCATGTGATGCCATTTTCTTCCTGTTGTTTTAATACCTTCCTTCAGTTGAAAGGATGATACAATCTTTACATTTTGAAGATCCCTGTTAGGAAACACTATGCCAGAGGAGTCATTGCTCCCTTTTCTTCTGCCTCCTTTGTAATTTTCAGAGACTCATTTCAAATTTCTGCTAACGTCGAGAAGAATACTGAGACTACTCAGCAGGGTTGAGGCTCTCAGCTGCTTTCCTCTTTCATACTGCTTCATACTGTATGTGACTTAATGGCCTGGTTTTGTCATCCGCATTTTGCTGTGATCTGTGAACACAAAAAGAAGTCTTTGTTTTTTGCAAGAACTACCCCTAGGAGGATTTGTGTTCCTTTTGATTTCTACGGTGTTAGCCCTGTTGCAGAAAAAAAGGAGATTGTACCCTCTTCTTGTGCTCTCATTCCCTCCTCTCTGCTTTGCATGTCCTAGTTAATCTACTGCCATGACTCATTTGGCATCATCTCATCATGCAAATTCTGCACAGTTGCATGGACTTACAAATGCCAGTTGCCAAGGAGCTAATATAACCATTCAAAGATTAAAGAATTGTAGGGCTGGGCAAGTTCAGCTGCTGAAACTGTAAGTGGTCAAGTCATGCCATATTAAAGAGACAGAGCAAAGCAGTTCATCTAGGACTTTCAACTGGACACCTCTGAGAATAACAGCTTGACAGCAATGACACAGCCATCTTCCTAGCTGTATTCCAGAAAGAGAAAAGGGACACCTTCAATGGTTAAGATGTTTGGCATGAGAAAACAGCAAGAAATGTAGCACAAAATACTTGAGCCAGATAAAGTGCGTTTTTCTCGTGAGAATTTTGCAGTTGTTCTTTCTTGTCTGTGCCTTTACTTTTCACAGAAGACAGGGAGGGCGTTTAATTATTATTGTTCTTTTGTTTTCTATTCTTGGCCTCCCTCTTTCCACCTGCCATTAACAATTTTGCCTTTCTTGACTGGCTTGTCTTTCTTTACTTCTAGAAGCTTACATGAGGTCCTCCAACCTTGTCATAAACATTCGCATACAGTGGAAAGGAGTAGAAGGTACATCTAAATGCACAAAACAGACTCAGAAAAATAGAGTTTTTTTACAGTCTTCTGTGAGAACAAGATATCTTTGAACTGAGTAATGCTTTAACTTTTAGTCCACTCATTACTATTATTACAAGTGTTTGGCCTTTAGTACATAGCCTTTGAAATCATCCAGCCCAATATTTTTGGCTAATTTTGTTTTAGTTCTCTTGGGGACTTTGTTTCTTAAGGAATAGTCCAGAGCGAGAGCGTCCACGGTAGAGTTATGCTGCCATAAAAAAAGCGTCGTAAATTCTGGTACAGTTTGTGCTGGTAATAGGTCTAGGAAAGAAAGGTTTTACATCTTTTTTGACTTTCAAATGTAACCATTATTTGAAACAGTTAAGAGTCGGGCTTTCCCCCCCTCCAAAATACTTCTCTCTGGAATGTTACTCAGGGATTACACATAAAAGCCCACCCCGTAAAATATGTTGCGGATAATCTGCAGTAAGCGCAGCTTAGCAGCTAGAGATGATTATGTGGGTTAAATGACATTCCTTCCTTCTGCGGTGATGGAAACTCTGTCTAGGCAGACATACTCAACAAAAGTTACCATGGCTTAGCTCCTCTCCTAAACTTCATGTGCATTTTAAAACTTTCCAAGAAGGTGAATTCAAGCTCCTTCATTGCTCTGTGCTGGAGTCCCAAGAAAATATCAGTGTGCTTTTTGTCATTTACAGCTGTCATTGCTTAGCTCTTGAACATGAGACTCTCTCATGACTGATGAAAGTTGTCTAGTTAAGAGTGGGTCAAAGACACGCTCCTGCTCTAGAAGGAGATGAGAAGGTTTCTGCAGTCTTTGTCATCTCTACTGCTTGTGATTTCTATACAAAACCAGTGGGAAGTTTTCTGAAGGCAGTCCAGAAGCTGGCAATATGGACAGCTTACAACCAAACACTTGCTGCACTGCTACCACGGTGATACCAGGAAGGACTTAAAAAATTTAGAAGGGCAAACAAAGCAGTTGGAAGGAAAAGAACATTAACCATTATTCCAGTCTTCTAATATATCCTCCTTTAAGTCATCATTTTCATGCAGTTTAATGGCTTGCCTTGGTATCCCTCAAAAGGAATCTGAGACAGAGTAAGCTTTTTAATGCAGTAGATGTGACACGTGCAGGCCAAGTTGCCTTTGTTGACATCAAATGCCAGTTATGCTTGAGCTACCCTTTGCTTAAGGTACTTTGCTTACACTAAGAATTTTACTCCTCATTGAGCAAATTTTGCTGTCATGATTGAGTAAATTTTATTCATGATAGAGTGAATTTTACTGTCAGAATTTTACTGTCATGATTGGCAGTGAAACTTTTCAAGGAAAGCTCTGGATAGCAATGTTTGTGTAAAAATAGTATTTTATCTCCTGTATTTGTGTGAAGCAGGTAAGCCTTTTGCTGTCACCAGTGTTGCTTACCCTTTCATGTCATATCCCTCTTCATATCCATATTCTGCTGAAGGCTTATTAATCTACTTTAAAATTGGCACGTGGAATAAGACTCCTTTTCCTTTTTGAAAGCTAATGTCATTTGACCTAGTGACAGTAAATAATTCATGAATTGTAAGTCCCCAGCTAGCATCTTTTACGCATATTCTAACCTTCTAAAGAAGTAACAAAAACACTCTCCGATACTTGACTTTCTTAAGCACACAAAATGCTTCCCTCCTTTGCAGTTGGCATCTGTAAAATGAACCACATCTCTGCAGTATTTTAACGTGCACCATATTTAGCGAAGTAATTCAAAAGAAATAAAAAGCAGCCCCTTCAATTTGGAAATATTTTTGAATTGTTTTTGAATATACAAACCATACCCTTACCGTACGCATTGCAGGCAGATTTAATCGTCGTGAAAGCAAACCCTATGTTTCTGTTGGGATAGCACGGTTTTCCAGTTTCCACAATTGTTCTTGGCACAGTTTTCTACTTATGTGACTGTTAGGACACTCACAGGTACTTCTAAGGTACTGTAGTAAGAGGAAAAGGAGGAGAGGTTGTGCCTTATTTCTGGCTTCCTTTGGTTTTCTTTTTGGTTTTCTTCCTCTTGCTCTTTTTCATGTCACCTTTCTAGATACTGTGGTTTAGATTTGCAGTTTACTAAGCTGTGCTTTCTGTCTGGAATTCTTTGAAATTCCGAGAGGAACCCCACCGGTAAATATGCATCTTTTTTATGATTTGCTAGCTTCATAGAAAATCTTCCTGCTGCTCTAAAATGCTTTTATTTGATATGCATTTTTATCACCATTCCAATGAAAAGAAAAGTTCCTCTATTCACTGCTTTTGTACGGGATTCACTTCAATGTGCGCTAACGGTGCAAAAAAGTCCTGCTGGAAGAAAGGATCTGCATACCAATTGACCAAGACATGTGCTACAAGGGTCTTGGAAAGGTTCAAAGTTTCTCTACCTTTCTGGCAGTCTGTCTTCACAGCAGGACTTGATGAGGGATTTTGCTGGCGTTTCTTTGACAGAAAGCAATAACAAAGCAAGCAAAATGGAGCAGCAAAAGAAGATAGTAGCAAAAGGTACATTATCCCCTCTGTTATTATCATTGTTGAAAGAGATTTTTTCTCGCCATGTTACATCAAATACCTTAGTAGAGCTAAAGACTAAAAAAACGCAGCTCTGTTCTGGATTCATTAAAAGCAAAGCCATCTGTGGACAGAAGTGCCCAGCGTGATGCTGGGAACTCCTAGCTGGTTTCAGGACGCTGTCTGGAGAACGGCATTTTCGGTGGGCTTTACTAGCGTGTCTGTAAGGAGGGGGAGTTTATGTGCAGCTTTGAGCCCTGAGAGTGCCATAGGCAAAGAGACCCATCGTGTAGCTCTCTGACCAGCCACAGCACACTGAAGCATGATGGATTACTCCCAGAGTTCACGTGGTAGAAAGGTTTTCTGCCCCCGTGAAGGACGACACATCCATTTTCTTGAATAGAGCCATTCTGTATGTTACAATGGTAACTTGAATTCATCAAGTTTGTGCTATTTGTCCAATGGCAGTGAGCTTGGATTCTTAAGCTTCTCGTGTTTGACCTGTTTCCTGTTTCAGTAAATAGCAAAACTTCCAAGGACTGCAGCGACAAGAAGATGAAGTTGCTAGTGTATTTCAACTGTTTGCCTAATAAAATGGTGATTTTTGCACGTATTCGCAATGGAAATTTACGGTACCGAAACACCAGCTCTGCTCAGGGCAATTCTGAAATTGACTTGAGCTCTTTTCCCTGTTTCTTAGCAGGTGAACTGAGATACTTTTAGCTTCCAAGGCAAGGCGTTTGACAGCAGCTTCAAAAAGGCCCAGGCTGTTGGATGAAAAGGTGAAAAAACTGAGGGAAATGGGGGGAAATTTCACTTCTGGTTTATGTCATAGATTCAGCCAGATGATCAACAAGCATTAGTTTTATGAGGTACCAGTGTAGTCTTTCACTCTTGCAGATCCCCAAAAGCTTAACCATCCAGCAGCTTCTTCCTTGCAACAAGTGCCACAGCCAAAGGCCAGGCCTGGCTGTCACCTTCTCCTCGCAGCCTACAAACTCTGCCAAACGTGATTCTCACTTTCCTTCTCAGCTACATGGACAAGCACATCCTCTCCATGTCTCCGAGTCCTTAGTGAAACCAAACAGCGGTTCACCTTCAAACAGCTCAGTGTGCCAGGACAGAAAGATTTCACTGGCCTGTCCCCTTGCTTTTTCCTTGCAGCCTTTTATTTTCAGAGCACACACCGAGGCATTGCACTTTGCTTCTCAGCTGAGTGCATTGCCATATTGCTGGAGTCCCACACGTCCATCTCCTTCTCGCACTAACTGCTTCTGTTGAAACATGCTGATGTGATGTGCCTTCCTGCTCAGCTATTCACACAGTCACATTCTATGTCCTGCTTGCAGTCTGAATCTAAAAGGAGACGTTTCTGACTATGTCTCGCACACACAGATGTACCAGGATGAAAAGGTTGCTTGGACCTTGCCACTTATGTTCGAAAACATCCATTCACTCCACAATCAAGAGACACCTTTCTTTGCTTTACATCCTGCAAACTTCACTCACACACACACACACACACACACACACACACACACACACACAGAGACACGAGAGCTACGCACTTTCTTTCTTTCTTTCTTAGCTGCACACACTCACCTATTTCCCAGCTTGACCTCTCTACCACTTCTCCTTCAGCCTTGCTGTGCATGGACATTTCCTGTTAAGATACCCATTGTGTTGCCTATCCCTCCCCCACATTGCCTTGCATTTCCTACCCAATCTTGCATTTCCTTGTCATTGCTGACAATTCCTTTCTTTTCCCTTGCCTTCCTGACCCATGCATGTCCTTCCCTTGCCCTTCATACCAACCCAGTGCCTTGTATTGACTTGCTCACCTATCCTTCTTTTCCTTCCCATTTGTCCAGCTCCAATCTTTCATTTCCTTCTCCTTCTAGGACTCTTATTGCCTTGTCTCCCTCTCTTTTGTGTTGCCTGGCAAAGCCACCACTTGTCTGGCCTTGTCCTTGAACCCCTTCCTTGCCTTGCATTACCTTGCTCACCAGTCCCCCACCTGGAATTCACCACCTCTCTTCTTGTGGAATCTCTTCAACATGCATTGCCCTGCCTGCTTCTCCTAGGATTCTCCAGGCTTCCACTGGCTTTTTTTTCTCAGGGCCCCAGCGTTTCAGGAGCTTGTGAGAAGAAGCCTGGAGGAGGCCACGGGCAAGCACACCTATCTGTCCTGACAGCTTTCTTCTGACATCTATGCTTCCATGTCTTGAATTTTGGACACAAAGTTCATCTTTCACCCTTGGGCTTCAGGGGCAGAATGACAGTTCTTTTGCATACAAAGGAAAGCAGGAAACCCAAGTGTCTTAGGTGCAGATTAGACATGACCCATGCAAGATCAAGGCTGGACAGAGCGGTCCGTCCGGGCCGCTTTTGTGTACCAGCAATCTTTGAATGGACCTGCCACTTGCCTTGCATTGGGCAACCAACCAGTTTCCTTGCCATGCCCTGCTCATTCTCCATTGCTTTGCATTCCCTTGCATACCCATGCCTCACATTTGACCTGCCTGCAGTTTTCCTACAGGGCTTGGCCTTGCCTAGCCCTTCCGGTTACCATTACCTCCTATGCCCAGCCTTGCCTCTAACTTCTGGCACTTGTCTCACCTACCACTCCATTTGCTTTCCCCTCACGGCTTCAGTCTTGCCAACCTGTCCCTTGACTTGCCTACAATTGCCTACACTTGCTTTGCATTGCCTTACCTGCATGGAAGGCAAGGCAAAGAGTGGTAGACAAGGCAAAGCAAAGCCAGGAAGTTATTGGAAGGGCTAGGCAAGGCAGACATAGGCAAGCAAGCAAAGCTAGGGTAGGGTAGGCTAGGAAAACTAGGCATGGTACTGGAGGCAAGGCAAAGCCAAGTGACTTGGAGTGCCTTTCCTTGCTTGGGAAGTAAAAGATACGGTGGCAATGTTGGTAGGGCTGATGATAAGGTATCATGGGAAGGTATAGTACAGCAAGACATTTCTGTCCTGGTCCTTTCTGTGTAGGAGCCATTGTTGGACAGAGTCAGTACCGGACGTGGTATGCAACTTTTGCTCGGTAAGTTCCTGAAGGAGAACAGCAATGCTTTCTCATGGGAAGGAAAGAACTTAGCCCCAGTGTTGGAGGTGCAGATAAGAAGCTGTGTCGTGCAGCTTAAGGGCGGCAGCAACTTTCTATGCTGGCATATTTGGTTTGGAAGCACTGACTCAATTTGTACAATCATGGAGTCGGTATCCATCTTTGGAAGGCAGTCTCCTTCCTGCAAGAATCCATTTGGCATGTGTTTTCCACTTTCTCAAGGCAGCCTTCCTGAAATTCTGCCAGCACACTTCTTTTGGACAAGGTAAAGAGCTGCGCTGGGTCTTGGTGTGCAGCCTAGCTAGTGCCCCGCACAGGAAATGCCCAATAACAGTGGTCTGACACCTTTGTAGAGGATCAGGCCCTGGATGCTTTGGATTTTGGAGGAGGGGATGCCATTTCTTTTGAGATGGGCTTCTAGTTCCTCCTCCCTTTGGCAAAGTTTGGGTGGCCACTTTGGGTGGTCTCAGTGAATTGAAAGGCTTTTCCCAATAGGCAGTTCTCTGGGTTCGAGTTGTTGAACTGTCAGTGGCAATGCAGAGGCCAGGCCAGGCCTCTGCAGGACAGGGTTTTGTCCCTTGTAGCTTTAGGGACTGTGTGAGCAGTCCCTGGTGCCATCCCATTTGGATCCTGACTCTGAGAGATTGAAGGCTTACCGTGGTACCTAGAGCTGAGAAGGAAAGTGGCGATAGCAGGGTGCACGTTTATAGTTTGATGGGTGCAATTGAAATTGTAGGCAGCAAAGAGCTTTCTCCACCAACAGTTTTGCAAGCTCGGCCAACATTTTCAAGTTTGTTACCAGGCTCTGTGAGAGAGAAAAAGTTTGTTAGGGCAGAAGATCTGTGTCGGCCTTTGAGTGTGGGGTAAAGAAGAGTATCCACTTGGAAGGGGAAGATCAGTGACATCTTTTTGTCCTGACACAGTTGATTGGAGAGCAGGGACATTTCTGACTTGGCTGGGTCCTGGGGGTGGTTGTGAGCTGGGCTCGGTGCGTGTCCTGGTTTTGTGAGTTGACAATGCTGTGGTGTGGTTATTTAGAAGAGCGCTGACAGTGCCCAGGAAAAAGACAAGCACTTTTCTAGCCCAGCCCCGTTCGTGTGGGAGCAGTGGAGGGACAAGAGCTCCGCTGTGGATCCTGGCTCTCGGGTACTGACAGAATGGGATCCTGCATGTAGCCCAGAAGGAAGAAGAATTGTCGTGAACGGCGGGAGAAATGCGACACACCATATGCGTGAATGGCAAATCCCGAAGTTTATTGAAAACTCAGACATATTTATATTGGTGTTAATGAAGCTTATACATATTGCAAAAGCTGAGTTCATTATTGGTTAAAGCACACTTGGATCAACCACACCTACTTCTATCTTCTAATAATTATTTTGCTTCTATGTTTGCATTCTTCCAGCTTCTCTACCTAAGATATCCACATTTTCTGGCAAGCGATTTTCTCCCCCGTCTTCCCGTTTCAGAGAAGGTCACTGTGACCTTTGTCAGTGATTGGACACTGGTTGCTTAGTTCCCAGCTTGTATCCCCTATCCTTATCCATCGGTATCACATCGAAATGTCCTTTCTCAGCTAACCAATTATCCAAAAAGCTCTCTACAAAGAATCATTTCATTGTTGGCTGCACAGTTTAGAAGCTTCAAAATAAAAGGCAATTGCAGCATGGCCTCTTTATTTTAGAAAGTTTTCTGGGCCATCAGCTGCTCAACATGTAACTTGCACCCACTGAACTGCATTCAGCTTCCTGGAGATATGCACTTTCCCTCAAGATCTAGGTACCATCTTGCACTCGAACGCTTGAAGATCCCAAACCGCTTCAAAATGTCCAGCGGCTGCTCTCAAAGAAAAAGTCCTACAACAAAAAGGCAGTGCTGGCCATAACGGTCCCTTTGCAGTCTGTCAACCAAACGAAACATACTAGCGATTCTCACGTACTTTCTCAATGATACATATACGTGCATCAGCACATTCTCTCAAAGTGACAGAGACTATCGCTACAGCCAAGCATTTTCAGCTGCACTTCTGACTGACAGATGTGCCAGGACAGAAGGCATTTGCCAACCTACCCTCTTTCCTGTGCAACCTGACATTGGCAGCGCAAATATTTTCACATGCTTTCATTGTGGCCATGCCCAAAGCAGCTAAAGATCACACAGGTGGAAGTGTCAAGACAGAAGATGTTCTCAAAGTAACTCCTTTTTTTTCTAAACAGCTTTTAAACTGCGCACAATGCTTTGTATCTTCTTTCCCGCATAGACCTGCCCTCACTTTTTCACACTCACATCTTTGTTGCAAACATCCAGCAGCTCTTTGCGTAGAAAAAGGCTCTAGAAAGAAAAGCGAGACTTGGGCTGCACCTTCTGCCTGCCCTGTGTAAGCCACATCAAGCTCACCAGTGCGCTCTGTCCTTCCCTTTTCCGCTGCAACTACCATTGTGTTCTCTGGATCTCGGAACCTAAAGGTAGGCACATTTGTTTCCACAGAAGGGCCATAGGTAGCAGCACAAATAGCTCACTGAACTTTAATCCTTACCACTGCCACCATGAGTTTGGTTGGTAGGCCAGTAGGAGTCATGCTCCTTTTACAGCTGGTATGCGGCAGCCACCAGCCCAGTGCTCTTCGACTCTTGTAACCAATCCTGCTTTTACTCTCCCGGAGGGGATTAGGCATCTGTTTCTCACACAGATCATTGTGGCAGCAGCCAACGGCTCTAGTGCACTGCTTCTGCCAAAAGACACTGGGGCCAGGCACTTACCTTCTCAGCACTACGCAGCCCTGTATTCTGTGCCTCTTGTCGTCCAGATCATACTGCAAAGCGTTTCACAGAGAAAAAATGTGCCAGGACAACAAGCTTGGCTGAAGTGTACCCCTGAAACTGGTGGAAGTTTGTATTTGCACCACATTCAAGGGGCAGTCCTCTTTCCTATACAACCTGCAAACTGCTGTCTGTTCGCAGTGCCCTCTGCCCTCTCCTTCTTACCTTGAAGTACCATGCCAAAGAGGGCTCTGTGCTGAGGTCTCAGAAGAAGAGGGAAGCAGATGTGTTTGTAAAGTGGACTGTCTGTTAGTCACTTCCCTCTTCAAAGCAGCGTGTTCCATGCCAAGCAGACAACAAAGCAACAAAAGATGAGTGTGACTCTGCAGTCAAATCCTGCAATCTTCCCAGAAGTGAATTTCTCTCTTCTATAGGACTGACTTGTATGAAGTGGCGTGGTTGTTTCCTTCCATTAGAAGGGAAACTCATCTAGCCAGGCTTCATCACCCCCTGCATCTTTTGGGGTAGTTCTTGGAAGAAAATAGAGAGCAACTTTTCCAATCCACATGATTCATGTTTCATTCTCTTCCTTCTGTACTTCAGGGAACAAGCTATCAATTCCCTACTCTTTCTATGAAAAGGCATGAAGCTATTACCTAAATTCCCATAGATATAATAAGGAATCAAAGTCTTTTATGCCTGAAGGGCAGGCCCTTATGGTATGAAAAGTATGGATTGTCAAGGGTGGAAGAAGATCTGTATGAAAAGGGAGAAAGCCCAGAAGCATGCAGGGATTTTCAGGTATGAAAGGGAAAACGACATTAAATTGTCAAGGGAAAGAAATTGAACGAGGGAGGAGGGAGAAGGGAGGCGGAGGAGGCAAATGCTGCCTTTGAGGCAGCTGACACAAGGACCGTCGGCCTCATGAGCAAACAAGAAAACCAAATGAAACTTCACAGCAATCTCATCCACAACTTAGTGGACAAATGTGCAAACCCATTTCTTCATTTATTATGTGTCTAATATATAGAGAGATGTTCTTCATTCTGACAGAATTTTCAGGGAGCAAGCTAGTGTAAGGCACCTGGAACCAATGGTGTATTGGAAATGGCCAACATGCAGAACACGCTCCATCCTGAACGCTACCACAGCAGAATCACAGGATCATAGAATGGCCGGGGTAGACAAAGACCTTAAAGGCCATCTAGTTCTCTGACATGGGGGGGGACCCCTTTTACTTGCTCAGGTTGCTCAGAGCCCCATCCAGCCTGGCCTTGAACACCAGGTTGGGGTGTCCATAACTTCTCCAGGCTCTCTGTGCCAGTGCTTCACCACCCTCACAGGGAAGAATTTCTTCCGAGTATCTAATTTCAACCTGCCCTCTTTCATTTTGAAGCCATTGCCCATTGTCCTGTCTCCAGAGTTGCTAATGAAGAGTCCCTCTCCTGCTTCCCTTCAGATATTGGAAGGTGTTGTGAGGTCTCCATGCAACCTTCTCTTCACCAGGCTAAACAGCCCTCATTCTCTCAGCCTGTGTGTCATGGCTTGACACTGGGACAATGCCAGTGCCCCCATGAGTATACTCTCTCCCTGGTTTCTGCTGTGAGATGTGACCAGGAATAAGCAAAGCAGGCTCCCACTTAGGAAAAAAAAAAAATTATTAACTAAACTACAAGGGAAAGAAAAAAAAAAAAAAAAGAAACACACAAGGAAAATGAAAACTTCACAAATACATCTCCTCCTCCTCCTCCCCAAATTCCCAATACAATACATCCCCCAAATCATCGACTCTCGGTCTAGCACCACCCTTCAGAATACTCAATCCTCAGTTCATCAAGAGGAGAAGAAGTCTTTCTTGTGCCAATGGTGACCTCTTCCTTTCATGTCCACTGCTCTCACCACTGAACACAGACCAGAGCTGCTTCTAGGGTCGACTTTTAAGGATGCTTCGTCCCACTGCAAAAAGGCACAGTCTCAACTTTGGGACATCTGTCCCCCCCATATTTTTCACCCCCTGGGGCCGAGGGGTACCCACACCGAAACCTCTTGGTCCTGAGGCATTGCCTCCCCCTAGAATGCAGTCCCTGTATCACAAGGAAACATGGCTCTGTCCATGGCTACACACAAAGAGTCCAGCATAAGCTACTCCATCATCTCTTCCACCTGCCTTCTTCTCTATTTCTCTCGTGGCCCATTTCCTCTTATCTCCTCTATATCTCTCTTCTCATTCAACTCCAGGAGGATTAGCATTTTTCCATCATCCAAGAAAAGGGTTAAAAATCTGAGGCTCTGTCTGTCCAGAACTCCCATGGCTGCCCTGCCAGGCACCTTCTTGCACTCCCCTCTTCTCCTTCTCGGCCGGCCAAGAACAGGCACCAGCTCTCTCTCTATCTCTCCTGGGGGGGCGGGGACGGGCTGCCCGATGCCTCTCAGTGCTCCTCCACCCTTCCATCCTGCAGGGGCCTTCACCTCCCTTCTGGCCAGGCCCCAGCCTACCTCACCTGGCCAGGTGGCTTCCCCTGCCCCGCCCAGCCTGCAGCCAGGCAGGGGAGATCTGAACCTTTCCCTGATCGGAACCCAAGAGAGCCTCCCAGGGGAGAGCCCTGCTTTTAACCCTGTGTTCTCAGAGGCGCATCCAATGTCCCAATGGCCACATTAGGTGCCAATATTAAAATCTGAACATCCATTGGCCTAACCACAGCATCCCAGAAAACACATTTCCTGTCAAACCACCACACTGTGGGATATGCTCTTGTCCTGAATACTGAACTGCAGTATTGTCCGATGATTTTTTGAATTCTTTGAAGGAATTTTGAATTCTTTTTCAGCCTTAAATTAGACTAAATAGCTTTGATTTGTGGGTATTGAGCAACAGAAATCACTGCCCTGGCTTGCCTTTTTTACAGCTCCTTTCCGTGGGAGACTCGCTGCAAACGTCACAGCTGGTGAGACAGTGGGCACACCATCATTCTGAAAGAGCTTTGCACAGTAAATATAGAGGAGGATTAAATATTGAAATGCAGATGACAGGAGCTGCCCAATGGACTCTGCTGGTGGAAATCAAATACTAGTCTAGTCTTTTGAATGCAAATAATTCCTCCCAATGAGGCCAGACAGGCTTGTTTGCCTTTGAATCTGAGCATGTGGACAGTAGTGGATGGTCTACAGGTTGAAAACAGTGTAGATACTTCTCCTTTTTTTCAATAGTGGCTCAGAAACTGAAAAGGCAGCTACAAAATGGTAAATACATCCCTACAGATTCAAAAATGGTTGTTCTTAAGTTGCATCTCCACCATAACAACAAATTGTTAGAGCTAAAATACAGATGGGAATTTTATAGCTTCTCAGAAATGAAGCAGGAATTGGCCAATGGGCCTTAGCAGTAGCTACAAGTTTTTCAGCATGAGGCATCTCAAAAGTATTTTAACCGTACAGAACTTTTCTGTACTTTTGGCCTTTTATCTCAAGGATGCATCAAAAAAAAAAAAAAGGAAAAAAACCCCAAGAAAAATAAAAAAGAACAAACCCTACCAAATATATATATATATATATTACATGACTAAGATAATAAGCACAATCAGTAACATATATAGAAACAGAACTCAATGTTTTTAACTTTCAACCTTGTCTTCTCAACACACTCTCGAAAATGGAATTGTTTCCCTATCTGCCTTGAAACATTTTGGAGCAAAAAACACTCTAAGGTCCTGATAGGTGTTTTGGTCAAAAATCCCTTCTTCTGGTTTTCTGTCCAGAAGCAGAGTAATGGAGGGGAAAGCTGGTAGCTGGCCAAAGGAGGTAGGAAGAGTAATCATCATCCACAACACTGGGGCTAAAGAAATTTCCACAGAAAATTACCTGCCTTATTACTTGTTCATGTGGTGGGTTGAAAGCTCAGAATCTGTTTCCATGTTTCCCATCCCTCGAATGTTCTATTTCACAGAATTCGAGCCCCTCAAACTTCAGTCCTGCCAGAACAGCCTGCCACGTGCTGTCATAGGGGATCTGCTGATGCCCACTGACTCTTACCAGTCTAGTGCTCGTCACTGTTGCAGATCAAGAACTACTGAATAGTTCTGATTAATGCTCTTAGAGTGATTGAAAACAAGGAAAGAATGACTAGACATTTGTATGACCAAATCCCCTGATGGAATAAAAACATGCCAGGACAACAAGCTTAATAAATGTATTCATTGTCATAAGAAGGGAGATGAAGGGTCCAAAAGATTACTTGCATACTTACTGTTCTAAATCCCTTGTTATCTGGTAAATTGCAAAGGATGCCCGGCTTTCACCAAAATGCAAATCAGATTAAAATGTGAAGCCTTACACTTTACTGGATATAAAACTTCATCATCCATTTTTAAATCTTAGAGATTGCGATGTTGTCCTGGTTTAGGGCAAATTTGGAGGAGAATTTCCAAATTAGGGCCCCTCCCCGCAACTGGTTCGGGAAGGATTCCTCAGAGAGAAGTGGAACGAACCTGTTTATTTAATAGGCACAGCACCCCCCAGCACGCAAAAGGAACAATTCCGGATGACACCGCTCTGAAAAAGATGACAAATTCAGAAAGTCTCTCTTGGGCGGGTGCTCACTCTCTTCTCAGTCCCTCCGGCGCTGGGGCAGCTGCTGCAGGCCACAAGGTGCAAACTCTCGGTGTTTCCCAGGTCCCAGTCCGGAGCAGGTTCAAAATGGTCAGTAAAAGGAAAGGAGAAATGGTCCAGGAAGAAATTTGGACAGTTTAGCTAAACTAGCTAATGAGCAAAAGCAAGCAGAAGCAAAGCAAGCAAGAGTAAGAGAGAGCAAAGCGAAAAGCAAAAGCAGGAAAAGCAAAAGCTGCAGTCTCTGTGTCCCACCAGGCTGATAAGAAAACCAAAACAAAACATTCCCTCTTCAGAGCCAGTCTTAAAGGTACAGAACATAATATCCAACATTCACAGAACACATGAATGGGGATACAAGCATCATAACGTCACCCTAGGACAGATGTATTTCCTATTAATACCTTAATATTAGTAAGGTTTAGAGCTGGAATTCAGAGGGAAAAGAAAGCTATTTTGAATTCATTCTATTCAATCATCTTGTCTGGACTGTCTCTTCCTGCTTTTCCCTTCTGAAACTCTGTATGAAAGGCATAGAGTTCTGGATTAATTCTTTTCAACAGTTTCCCCTGTTATTCTTCTTTAAAGGCAAACCTGAAAAATCCACACTTTCTTTCCCAACCACTTCTAAAATTCCATTGAGAAGCAAAAAACAACCCCATCAAACAACTAAATCTCTGCTCCAATTTGTAGGAAAAAAACCCCATGCCATTAACTGCTTTCCTAACATTTTCTTTCTCTTGTATTAATATGGCAACCTTTTCTTGCTTTTATAGATTAGAACCAAATTCTTAAAGCTATAAGGAAACACAGGTTTACTGTAGCTGATTCTGAGATACAGTAGTCCAGCAAGGAGTTCAGACCTCAAAAGAAGAGTCGGTACAACAAGATTCAGCACAACGTTGAGACATATTAGCTATTGTTCAAGAAAAGCCGCCAAAATGAAACTGCTTAGACTTCTATCCTATCATGGGTGCCTGCTTCCAGAACCTGACCTAAGTTGCTGGAAACTAGCTGCAATATGACTGCAAACAATGCTGCGAATGTAGGACATTGTTATTCTTCTCTTCCATTGAAAACCACAAGTGGAGTTGCGTCATTTTCTTAAAAATTCTCTATTTCCTTCCAAACTGGTAAAATAATGATAAATAAAGTGTTCTGTTCATACAGTTTAAATCTAATAATGTTCAAAATGAAAAACAAAAAAAAATTCATTCAGATATGGTCTGCAATAATACAGCCGAGAGAAGAGGAACCAGTCTGGCCTACAAAATAAAGTGAAGCAGAATTTGGGAATTTGGAACACCTTACGATGTAATATTTAAAGAAAAAAAAGAAATAAAATGTAACCTA
The DNA here is from genome assembly GCF_051311805.1 of Agelaius phoeniceus. Classification (NCBI taxonomy): domain Eukaryota; kingdom Metazoa; phylum Chordata; class Aves; order Passeriformes; family Icteridae; genus Agelaius; species Agelaius phoeniceus. Next base: position 18,949,566 of record NC_135279.1, on the reverse strand, counting down.
CCCAAACTCAATCAGTGATGCACCGACAGAGAAAAAAGAACTCATTACTACTAATATTTCTTTCATTCTCAGACAAGAAGTTAAATTATCCTCTTGAATGCACGGAAGATTGTTGCGAAAGACAGCAGCCTTCTTCTTTACAACATATTCTTCAGAACTCCAGGAGACAAATCATTAGAGCTATGAGGCTCTTTCTCTCTGTAAAACTTCCAGAGCATAGCCAATATTATATTCCTTTAGAGATCCTCACCGCCCTGGGCGACTGGTGGATAGTCTACAGCTCCAGTACATCAGCCAGACGCTCTGCCTTATTTAGCATGGCTACTGCAGCAAGGACATCATCTCTACTGGCTTTCTATCCAAAATATATGCAAGGCACAACAAAGAATATACCCAAAAGACTGAGCACAGCCTATGGCCTTCAAAACAAAAATCTCACGATGGCAATACTGGATCTTCTGATCCAAACCATCGGGAAACATTTCTTTAGAGGCGAAAAAAGCTCCTGTTGATTGTACAAAAAATAGTGATGTAAACCAGAGTTGCATGACCCAGTATTTCTATTGAACTGGAACTATTTTGATCAATATTATGGATCCATTTCTTTTCAGGGCATTTGGTAAAAAATGTAAAGTATAGTTTAAAAGGAATTATTGGATGCGTACTAAGTACTAGGGATTAGTTAAGGTGTTGGTTTTGCATGGCTTGGTTTTTGGTGGGGAGGGAAGAAGCCAGCCACAGAAGTGAATCTTTTGTGAAAAGCTCCTAGAAGCTTCCTCCATGCCTGGCAAAGTGAATCCCTGCTTGGCACTAAGAACAGACATGCTGCTAAGCCAATTAGACAAGCAGTAATATATTTCAGAAGGAAATCAAAACTGCGGCCAGTTAACTTTTAAGTTTGCTAATTTTTTGGTTGGCACCTCTTCTGGTTTGAAAGCAAAACCAGCAAGAGATGCTGTTGCTGTTGCAGTGTGTGTTTTTGATTGTAATGCAGTTTGAGTAGTCAGTTTGATAATACTTCCTGCTTTGTGCTGTTGGAGCATATTTTATTATTAAGGGATTCTTCCTTTCCCCCCCTGTTGTTAGTTTTTGCCCTAGTTGTCCATCTCCCCAAAGACCTGCCCTTTTGTTCCCTTTTCCTCCTCCCACTGAATGTCAATCCCTGCCCCTTTCTCTAGAAACTTCCCTATCAATTTTATAGTCTTCAAAACCCCATTGGTTTGTTTAAGTTATTCTCCTCCCCTGTAGTCCCCTATTGGTTTAAACATTGTATTCCCCGCCTTGTGGTCCACCCCCAGTTGCTCCCAGTGTGTTCAAGATTGTATCCTCCTCTGGGACCTCTCCCCATTTCTAAGTTGATGTATGCATTTGGGTCAGTGTCTTTGTGTCCCTGACCCTCCAGGGAAGAAACTCCTTTGGAAAACATACAGAAGACCTCTCCCTGTTCCTTGTCCCTGCCCTCGGCGCAGTCCTATCCCCAATGCAGTCCACCTGTGCCATAGAGCAGCTGTGCCCTACAGCTGCAGCCTGGATTCGACAGCTTTCTGGGGGCAGCCCACTCTGGCTGTTGGTGTCAGGAGCTAGTCGGTCTGAAGAAATCCAGCATGGCAGCAAGACTCCAAGTCAGAAATACAATTTATTAGGAAAAGGGGAAAAACCAAATACATGCAATAATACAAAAGAAAAACCACGGACAGAATACAACCTGTCACCTTGCTAGTTAGGGTGGTGGCAGCAGTCCGGATGAAATGGTCTTGTTGAAGTAGTGATCCTGTAGAAACCATCTGGTAGCTCTTGTCCTCTGAAGACCCAGTGGGTGAGGGTGGCCGTTCCTCTAGGAAGCCAGTGGAAAGACTGCTTGTGGTGTCCCAAAACTCAGATTATATCCAGCTGGGGATGCTTAGCTCCTGCCCCCTGGGCAGAGCATCTTGTAATGGGCTCAAATGGTTCTGAGTCAGGCGGTGGTTCCTTGATTAGCCTTTAAACAGAAATGGCTCCTGCAGGGAGTCATCTCTGAATCATGTGGCAAGACATGGATGGCCCCGTTAAGAGATAAGGAGATAAGGAAAAAACGATGCCCCTCCCGGTTTCAGCAGCTCTTGAGGTTGGGAGCAGAAAACATTTTTATATTGTAGCCTAGGACAATACAGGATGAATGCTTTTGCATTTGCAGGAAGTTTGTGTGGATTTGAGAAGCATCCTTATAGCAGAGGCACAAAAGTATTCTCCTACCCTTTTAAATCATCTTCAAACCAAGCAATTCTCACAATAAGGTAGCGCATGAATGACTTGCAAGTGAGTTGAAGAAACACGGCAAAGATAAGTAGTGTTCAACTGCAGAGAATCGTTTAGGGACACCATACCTTTATATACCTTTATATTTTACATCAGGAAGCATGGATGGACCGTTTTTTTCCCCTTAGTTGACTACAGAACCAGCGGTCCCTTGCAGGAGGGTGTTTGGATTCAAGATGACACTGGCAGCTAAGAGCATGGCTACATAGAAGGTGCTACTTTGAGACCAGAACATTCAACTACTTAAAGGCAGATAGGAGAATAGCTGACTAGTGACAGCTCTGAGCAGAAGAGTCTGTGGCTTATCCTGTGGGACCAATAGTAAGACATTTCAATTGAAAAACCCCATTCATTTCCAAGGAGCAAACATCAGTAAAAATAAAAGGTCAAGTAAAGACACCCTAGTGCTCTTCTTATCAGAAGCATGTTCCTCCATATGAGAGTATTTAGGAAAGGACAGTCCATTCATAAAGAAAGGTGTGCCAGTTAGAAAACCTGTAGAACAATACAAGACAAACTCACACAATATACATCCTCAAATGCAAAATGAAGAAATAATCATTTCAAGCTTCCGTGGAATTAAATGCATTTTATTTGTTCTTTTCATTTCAGCTGCTATCAAGTTATTTTTTAAGACTGAATTTTATGAATTCAGCAAAGCTCTCTTTTTGAATGTCTGCATACCCCTATAAAACACTGAGGTGACAAAGAGAACGGCAGTGGAAGGAAACCTGGTCCACCTCCCCCTCCTTGAAGCTTTAGGCCAGCGAGTGATTAGAATTTAGTCACTTCATTTGCTTTACCAAGAGAGAATGTTTTCCAGCCTTTATCTTTCCTTTTGGAGCTGATCCACTTTGTAGTCATAAATTCTTGACTCAGTTGGTGAGAAACAATGGCATTACAGCCGTGGATGTTAAAGTGCACTGATGGGAAATGAAGCTTTCATCTTCAGCTCCTTGCTTCAGTAAATATTCCAAATTCATCAGAAAGAAAGTTCCCAGACCAGTAATCCCCACTCAAATGACCTAATTCAAATAGTCTGTAGGTATAAGAGGCATCAAGCAGGTGCTGTCATCTGTTAGGGGAATACCCAGCCAGTACATGATTGTCTAGTTAGGCGGCAACAATTTTGGAAAGAATTTAGTTTTTTTGTATTGCAAGTGAATGGTCAATACATTTTCTTAGTGGATACGGGTACAAGAATGTCTTCTGCATCCTTTCAGAGGGGAAGCTTCCCTAGATCTAAAGCTGCTCAGCTCCACGATAGGATGCTTTGTCTGAAAAGGGAACTCAAGTCTTTGTCCTTTTGGATTGCTTCCATAGTTTTTCACTCACTCTTCAGGTACCTGTTAATATGTTCTGTTATCCCTTGCAAACTTTTATGGGCATAGTCACTGAATTGGTACGTATTCCATGAAGTCCACGGGCCCTGTTGAGATGCAGCCACAGGTCTCAAGGGTGTTAGCAGATGTTATTCTGAGGCCACTCCTAATGATGTTTGATGGATCATAGTGACTGAGGAAAGTGCGCAAAGACTGGATGAAAGCAAATGTCACCCATCTTGGAAAAAGGCAACTTAGGAGGACTTGGAAAAGTACAAGCCAGCCAGCCAGCGTCATTTTTATCCCCAGGAAGTTGATGGAGCAGCTATTGCTGGAAAGCATTGCCAGGCACATGAAGGAGGACAAAATAACATAGTCAGCATGGATTTACCAGGGGAACTTGATGCTGAACAACTTTTTAAACTCCTCTGATGAATCAACTTGCCCGGTAGATGAAGGGAATATTGTCTGCCTGGGCTTCAGGAAGGTTTTTGACATTTATCTACGTGGCAGCACACAGACATCCCAGAAGTGTGCAAAGAGGAGGGAACCAGTGTCTTTTCGAGGATGCTCAGTGAAAAGACAAGAGGCAGTAGGCACACACTGAAATACAGGAGATTGCCTCTGCACATCACCAAATGATTTTTTACTGTGAGGGCGACTGAACCACGGCACAGACTGCCCAGAAAGATGGTGGAGCCTGGATCTTTGAAGACATTAAAAGTACACCCAGATATAATCCTGGGCAAGAGGCTCTAGGTATCCTGGTTTAAGCAGGGGGGTTGGACCTGGTGAGCCCCACTGACGCCGTCCACTCTCGTTCATTCTGTGCTAGTGAATTCTCTTAGAGATGCATTTCAAGCACTGGCATGACAAAGATCTGTGCAGAGAGAGATCCAAATGGACATGGGATCTAAGTTCCTTAAGTAGCGTTCAAGAAGAATGCAAAACTCTGGGATAAGTGTCTCTTCCATAACTGAATCCCTTTCACGGGAAAATTCCCCAGCTATAGAAAGATCTTCTGATAGGCATGCTTAAGACTGACACTGGCTGAGCAAATTTCTCCCTATGTGTGTTTAAGACCAGTTAGGATCTTCACCAAGAGTGTTGTCAACATAGTCACAGAATGTATATTGTTAAGAAGGGACAACTTACATCAGAATGGCAAATTTTGGTCCACAAAATGTATTAACGTATGGGAACTATCTACTTGGGTTGAAAATAAAAAGAAAGAGTTAGTCTTTATTTATCAATTCCATCGCAATATTGATGAGGTAAGAAAAAGACCTTAGTCCTTAACCTTCTTAACTCAAGCAAAGATTTTTAAAAATTCCTTGTAAAAAATGTATCCTAATTATCAGACTATGAAACAATTATAGTTGGGAAAAAAGTTCCAAAATTGTGTAGATAGTGGTAAAGAAGCCAAGAAAATAGGTAAGAAACAAAAAGAGAGCAAAAGAGTCAGCTTCAGTCTGCAAGCTCGTTCTAGAAGTAATCTGGTAGAAAAAGGAACCCCCAGTTGAATTTCCAATGGATTCATGCACTTGATTCAGTAACTAGTCAATGTAAAAACCAATCCTTTTGTACAACTTCTCCCAGCAACAAAAACCCCAACAGCTTGACACCACCATCATGCCTGTCCCAGATGTATTTTAAAAGAAATTATCCTTTCTTGAAACTCTATTTGCATAAAAGTTGCAAGACATTGGAGGGATTCTCCACATTCTCATTTCTCCATGTGGCTTGAAAGTCTATTTGATAAAATATGCAACAAAGCATATGATTTATAAGGTAGGGTAAAATGGATGATTTGGGAATTGATCTCTTGTTGATATTAAACTTCATATCCACTCTCTGTGAAGTTCTAAAAGAAATGATGGAGCTGAGGCATGAATCTGCCACAACAAGTGTTAAGCAAACATACACACTCCCCTTCACATGCCCCCCTTCCACACACACCTAGGCCCACACAGAGGTCAGCATAGCAGATGATGAACACCTTGCAAAAGACCGAAATGCTAAATACCTCTCTTTGGGGGCAAAATAGCTGGTGCAACAATTCAAATATCTGGTGTAAAAATTCTGTTTAATATCTACTTCCTATTTAAAACACAGCTCTTTATTTAATTATATGTAGGGAATATTTCATATTATTTGTTTCATTACAATTACTTTGTTCTCATGTGTTGTATGTCTAGGAATATTTTCTTCTAAAAATAGAAAAAAATAGATAATATCCTTTCAGAAGAAAACATTGGTTTATACAATTTTAAACCATCATGGTATGGAAGAATTCTTTTGTCCCTCACTAAGGTGGAAGAACTATTTGGATCACAGATCATTTACAATGAAATACTTTACCTTTTTAAGATGCTTTCAGTCAATTTCATATCCTCATTGCTTATTCATTGTAAACAGTAATTTTTCAGGGAAGGGAAAGTGTGTGGTATATCTACATTATGTTCAAACCCAATTCCTACTAAAGGCCAGGCTGAGCTCCAGTAAATAATGTCCTGAATGATATTTTGCCGCCTTCTTTGGCACTTCATGATATCCTACCATGAGGAAGTGTTGAAATACAGATATTTTGTCCCGTGTAGAAACCCATCCCATGTATTTTATGCTGTAATTCTTCTCTCTTTTAAAATTTGCTATCTTCTGCATAGTTTTCATTAACCTGTTACAGTAGGGAAAATCACAGATCAAGGTAATTTTGTAACACTTTGATTTTACCCCAAGAGCTGAGGGAAAACTTGCTCCTATACTTCAATCTGAGTTTCTTCTAGATTCCAACTTTGTTTCTCTACCATCAAGAGTCTCCTGTGTTGCTGCTCAAAGCCCCATCCAACCTGACCTTGAATACTTTCAGGGATGGGACACCCACTACTTCTCTGGGCAACCTGTTCCAGTGTTCCAGCACCCCCACAGTAAAAAATGTCTTCCTTTCATCTAATATGTGTCAGAAGTATTAAATCTAGGCATATAAACTTTGAGGAAAGGTTTGAAATTCTTTTGATTTGAATCACATTTTATATGAATACTGACTTACAGATGACTAAAATATGTTGATGGGCATTTGAGCTGACACTTTTTGAAAAGGTGCATGGAATTTAAAATTAAAACCAGTGCCATTAAAAACTTCGTGCCGTTTTCTTTTTCCTCTGGTATTCAAAATTGCATATATCAAATATCTGTGCTTCGTACAAAGCTCTTAGACACTCTCAGAAAAAGCTTTTCTTTCAGACTAAGTTGCAGTTTACGTAGAACACTAGTACTAGTGAAGGTTTTTCTGGGCATAGGGGGAACACCTTCTCATTGGATTTGTGTGCAGAATGCATTTTATCCAAACTGGAAAATTGATCCCAGCTGTGTTCTAGTCATCATTCTTACTGCATCAGGCCTGAAAATTCTGTGAAAAGTAGCCTGTGGACCTTGAACATAGCTCATGTGAAACAGATGAGAGGCGATGGAGAAGTTGAGGGAGAGAATAAAGAGCAAATGGCCCAGTACAGACTAACAATTGTTTGGCACCCTTTAAAGGCTGTCTTTGACAAGCAGGGCTGAAGCAGGTCTGCAAAATATCCGGGAGATCAAAATCCATTGAAGCAAATTGCCCTGGCCAGTCACCTTGCTGCCGATAATTCACTCTCCATACCAGCTGATCAGGCCTAACAATGCTGCTGCAGAAGTATTGTGAAAAAGGTAGGCATATTTTCACAGATGCAGGGGAAAATCCCCTTGGATGATGGTTCCAAGGGATTACTTGATGGAGCAAGTTATGTACCCTTATCTACCGTGCAATATCTAAGTTGGTGAGTTCACTATCTGTCAGCATCACTTTCGAAAATAAATGTTTGATCCACAAAACAATATTTCATATGTCCTGTCTACCTGCTTCATTTCAACCAATGAATAGGCTACGTTCCACCAGCAAAGGGTTTATGATCCTATGTTTCTTTAAACTGTGATAATTCTTTATTTTTTTCTAAATCAGACACTGTCTGTTCATAAGATTCAGATGTCCATGGCAGGGGTGTAATTAAATTCACATGTTAAAAAATAACCTTCTTCTTGTTATCTTTTTATTAAATTACTGCCATGTAACATCAGTCTGAGAGCTGAAGAAAACCCCTTCATTTGCTGTTTGCCAAGTATCATCTATGTGATACAAATTCAACTTGAGAAATCACACCCATACATTGCCATGTAGCACTATTAGTAATGCTTTCACAACCTTTTCTTCATCATTAGGTCTTTTGGTGAAGTGAATGATTAGAACATAAGCAAGGGCATTTGTTCAAGATGCTCCAGAAAGAGCTGTGGTCTGTTCTCTTCTTTGCTGCCTATGTTAGCACTGAGCTGCAAAAAAGGAAAGATTACTAGGAAAAGTGTTACTTTCAGTCTAAACTTGTAAATGATGTTTGGAATACCCTGTTAAATAACAAGGTGCTCTTTTAAAATATGGCATCTTAAGGGAAAATGTTAGCTTTAAAAAGGTTTTGAGACAGTTGCTTCTGGAAAAAAAAAAAAAAAAAGAAAAGAATTGGAGGCTTCTAAGGTCTTTAGGCATACTATTTTGAAGATTGGTTCAAAACACAGTTTCTTCATATAGGAAGAACAGAGGACCATAGATGCAACCCATTTGAAAATGGATTTCTATATGTTTCTGGTTGGGATTACCAGACATCATTTCTTGTGAAGTCGAGGGACTGCAGTTAGCACTCCAATAATTTCCTTCCCTGAAATTCATCTGCATTTGGTCCTTTTTCCAGAGTCCCCATTTATTAGTGAAGGTATACTCTATCTATGCATTAGAATATTCCATTAGAGTGTGTGACTCATACTTGCTAGTTAAAATTAGCTGGAGCGGAATGGATAGTTACAGTTGCGTGTATACAATAGTCTTATTTTGGCAAGTTTTCTTTAGACAATGTTGAAGCAGCACTAGCAACTAGGAAGTACAGCTTGCAGCAGGGAAGGACACTCTTCTGCTTTCTCAAGTTTCCTGTAGTTAAATAGACGCCAAAAGGCTTTTCCTAGTACTACTACTGTCTTGTAGGAATACTTGATCTAATCCTATCTTTGATCAAATTCCTAATGGGTTACTTTTCTACAAGGCAGAACATTTTTCTTTTAATAATATGTATTTTGTAAGTTGGAAACATGAACTTGTGCACCAGTCACGTGGACTGTACTCCTCATTAAGTTTCACAACCTTCTTTAGAAAATATTGACTGTGTGTAACTTCAAAAGAAGAACTCTGGGCATCTTCATTCTATTGATGTAATTGTTTTTCTGCCATGCTGGTATTGTTTTCTATCATTTTTACCAACAGAAATATTTTTCCCTGACACCTATGGAAAAGACCTATGTTTACTCAACAGTGCAGCATCAGTCCATTGTTTAGAATGATTTCAACATGGTCCCAAACATATCGGACAGCTAGACAGCAGAGGTTAGCAACAGGGAATGGGAATAACTTCTGAACCGTTTCAGTAGATTTCCCAGGAAGGGCTTGCTTTCTGCCACTGCATCAAAAGAGTATTTTTTGCCCAAACCTTGGGGCAAGCTCTGTCTCGGATTTACTAGTGAATGCAAAGAGGGTGAAAGTGCTGCTTCAAAGCCCTCTGTGCGCTTTCTGTACCAAGAGGGGGGGTGACCCCAGAAATAAGTTTTGATCTCTCTTCAGAACACAAGGCATGTCATCACCTCATTCATCTTCTTCTGGGACTCATAGCGTCTTAAGACTAAGAAGCTCTCTTGCTTGCTGAAGTGCGTTCAGCAAAAAAACCTTGTCTCATCAGCAGATTTGAACACAACTACAGTCGAGTCAATTCCAATGCTGGCAGGGCAATACTCTACCCCACTAGTAACATGCCACTATTAGAAGACTGTGTAAAACTATTTCTGTACAAAGTAATCGGAGGGAAAAATAGAATTGGGAAGAACTGCACATTGTTCTGGAAAAAGCCTCCTGCCTCAGTCTTACAGACATCATTTGCTGGTATCATTTTTAATAGTTGGGGTTTTTTAAATTTTGTAGAAGAAAAAATATTACTGCACCTTTATCTTTCCTTAATAGAAGTACAGCCATTTCTTAATAGAATAGAAGTAAGCCATTTGGATATGTACAAATGGTCTTTTCAACTACATATGCTATAGCACACTGTGAAAGTAATTAGCTATAAAGAGAAATCTAAAGGTTTAAAAAGATTTTGGAAGAAAGTAAGTCTAAGGTGATAGAAGAAGAAGAAAACAGCAGTTTTCTTCTGGTGAAAAAAAAACAAAGGGAGGACCTTGTACAGTGGAGATGTATTATTTGACTTCCTGAAAAACTGAGTAGGTTTGCTATTGCCAATGGTTTTCATTAGGAAGGAAGAGATTCCTTTGGCAAAAAAACCCCTTCAAACTGACTTGACAAAAATGTTATGACACTTAACTTCACCAATCCTGAATAAAAATTCTCATCACTTGATCTGGAAATCATGATGGTAATGGAGACAAGGATGTCTAAGCCATGCCATCAGGAACATAAAAAAGCATTAGAATGCAGGTAAGACTGAGCTCCTGAACTAGTGTGAAGAGAATGCAAGAAAGACATTTTCCTTTAGGAGTCTTCAGGATGGAGAGCAGATCAAATTTTTTTCATGTGAAGTATTTCTGAATAGAATGAATCTTCAAAATAACATTGTTTTCCAAAACCTGTTTACAGTATCTCTTACCATGATACACAGTTCCTATGAATAGAAAAAGCAAAGCACTTTTTTCCAAACTGTTGTGCACTCTTAAGCAATCTACAATAAAAATAGTATTTTTTCATGCTGGGAATGATGTTAATTACAAAAAAGCCTTGTGGCACACTTGGCACTGTAGTCTCTTGATTAGCATAGCTTTTTATTCATCAAACACGTTTCACATTGACTATTTTTCTCTTTTAAATAACGGCGTCTTTGTACTTATGCAGCATCCATGAAGAATTTCTTGGGTGTTATTTTGTACCTGATCCTAAATGGCAGGTTCTGCATTCTGCCATCTTTCTAGCTTTCCCATTTGATGCAGCTTCTGAGAGGTATTTTCAGAATCGAGGACTACTTGCAAGAATGATGCTAAATCCATGCATTTTACTCCTTGGTTAATGCAAAACTATTTTTCCTTTACACTTCAATGAGAACAGGAAAATAATGATGGTGAGTTCAATCCTTAGAGTAATCCAAAGAGGACTATTATCATCATTAGAAACCAAGCAAGGTGTATTTATTGCACATGCAGTATACTCACTGATGCAAATTACCCTGTAAATTCAAAAGGAATCTGTATCATAGGAGTGGATGGAATGTTTCTATTGATATTTTGCTTAAAGCAGAAAATTAATTCTTTTGACAGCCAACTCATAACTGCAAGCTCACTTTCAACTACAGCTTTCAACCAGATGAAACATGTCTGTTTATAAAATGATACAGTACAGTACACAATAGCAAGTCAGATCATAGACATTCAAAAGAAAAAAACAGCTCAAAGGACAGATTCATTCACATCTACAAGCCCTCAAGAGTGTACAGGTCAACTGTCCCCAGAAAACTAGGCTGGTGGCGCAAATTCTCTATGTTGGCACCAGCAGAAGCAGCTGCTATCTTGATAGGATGCAATCTTGCTTCCATCACCCTTCAGAGCAATCTTCTGTACCCCTGCCCAATACACCTTCTGCTCTATTCCTTGGACTTCACATTTGCATTTCTACAGAGTCCTGTCCTGCAAACTGACTCAAAGTTCAGGTAGTAGATTTCCAAGATTTAGAAAGGTTGTGTGAGGTTTATTTATTTCATATTTCATTCCATCTAAGCAAACTGTAACTTTCTGAAGTGAAATATTTCGAGTATGTCACGTGTCTTTTAATGTTAGCTCTGCTTCACATTCAAACTTCTCACAGACCCCTGTGATGCCTTGCTGCAAAAATATATAGCTGCCAAGAGTGGTTGTGGGAAGTTAGAATTGCCAGAAAACCGTACAAACAATCTAACAATAGAGCCTTGGATTTCTGAATATAATTGCACCATGTAAAGTCAAAATATAATATTTAAATGATTTTGTATAATGATGAGTGTGGGCTAGAGAGAATCCAGATAGAATTTTATTTTTTTAAACAGTTCCGGGAAAAACATGGCCTTGACTTGGAAGTATAGCAGGAAATATTTTTATTCAGCATGAATTCTCATTACCTAATCATATGATTTGTAGACCTGAATTGGAAACCAGGAAAGAAACAAAGAAAAATATTCAAGTTATAAAAGATGGGAGTTTAAAATTTTCTTTGTATTTCTGATTAAAGCTATTAGGTAGCTAAATGGTCACCCATTATTTTAAAAAGCATCTGGACATTAAAAATAGGTAAATTTCTGCGGGACTTGGATGTCAGCTATTCCTGAAAAGCTTTATTTCACTGCTTTCCAACCCTGAATCAATCCACTTAAACGCAGCTGTATTTCAGATGCTCAGTGGAACTGTCCATGTAATGCATATAGTTGACAAATAATCTGCAGAAAAAGCTACATCCATTTGAAGACTTTTTTTCTGTAAATGGCATTCACATTATTTGTACAAACACACAGATGGGATTTCTGCTGTCTTCTTCAGGCCACTTCCTCCAGAGAGCTCTCCATCAAATCTCTCTAGTTCTACTCTTCTGGTGATCCAAAGTCAGCACTGGGATGGTCCAAGTGCCTGAATTACTGTCTGCTAGAGGCACCCCGTGGGCTTCCGTGTGCAGCATCACATGAGCCGTAGTAATGTCACCCTGTTGGTATAAACTGAGCTAGCTGGACCTTAAGGGACAAGATTGTGCACTGATATTGTAAGAGAAATTAGGTACTAAGAAGGAGGCTGGAGGATTTAAATATTTCTGCCTCCAGCTTAAGCAACACTCAATCTTGGTCTTTATCTGAAAAACTAGGTGAATTAACCCATTTGGCATTCCTATGCCAAAAATGTCAGTAATACAACAAGAACCGTCAAAAGAGTAACAATTCCAATCCTTACTTTATAAAAATAATTCATTGGAAGAAGTCGGGAAGAAGGATGAAACATGCCAATATCCTACCCTGAGAATCATTCTGTTGATTTGCACAGGTTTCTTATTATATACCCATCTAATGCATTGGACATGCATGCTTGTGATGACACCAATACTTGCAAAGCTTACCAGATAAACGATGTTCTCTTCAGACAGCACAACATTTCTTGATGGTTGTGTTTGCTAATTACATTTAGACTCAATGTTCTTAAAGGTCTTTTCCAACCAAAGTGATTCCATCATTCTCTAAGTCACACATCCTGCTTGTCCTGGTTTAGGGCAAATTTGGCAGCAATCCTCAAGAAGGGGTGATTTATTAAAAATATTGATCTAGTACTGATATCCAACTGTGACGGACAAAGGCTCTCTAACAGTTGAAAATTAGAAAGTGTATGTTTATTGCAACGCTGGGCAGCGTGCGGGATAGCTCCCAAATACACACTGTGATTTAGAGGTGATAACAGAGTCTTTTTATCTATACAAGTATTGAATACCCAAAAGACAAATACATACTCATAATTTTGGTACATCCCGTCATTCCCCACTTCGTATGGTAATTAGTTCAAAAGCTATTAAGCACGCGTAGTTTGTTCCTCAAAATGAATCGGTGGTCCCTTTCATGGGGAGGGGTTCCAAAATGAGGAAATAAATGAAGTCTTCCTGCTTCTGAACTTTCTACATTTTCAATACAAATATGACAAATGAACCCATTGGTTGAACTCCCATTCCCCATCTTCAATTGGTCTCAGAACAGAGGTGGCCTACAATTGTCTTATGTTCCTAAAAGCTATTTATGAGTTTCTATATTCTTCATGATAAACCCAGCTAAGCAAACATGATGTTGACAAGCAATCAATTATTCGTTAACTACTACTAACTCTTAACATCATCAAGACCTACCTATTTATTTTGATAAACTCTAATATGGCTTATCTCTAACTAAAACCTCAGCTCCTCTAAAATCCCTAAATTTCTTTAAAGTTTATGTCTCAGGGTAGTCCCCCCCCCCCCCCCCCAGAAAGCCCACCTACACGGCCCCTCCCCTCAACTGGTCTGGGAAACATGTCGTCTGAGAGAAGTGGAAAAAATCTGTTTATTTAACAGGGAAAGCACCCCCCAGCACAAAAAATGAACAATACCAGATGACAAAACTCAATCGCCGCTCTGAAGAGACAACAAATTCAGAAAGTCTCTCCTGCGGATGCTTGCTCTGTTATCAATCCCTCCGGCACTGGGAAAGGCTGCTGCCCAGAGTAGGCCCCCATAGGCCACAAAGTGCAAGCTCTCAGTGCTCTCCAGGTCCCAGTCTGGAGCAGGTTTGAGCAGTTCCAAGAAAAGGGAAAGAAAAAAAGACAGTCCAGGGAAAACTCTGCCTCAGCCAGCTAAACCAACTGAAAAGCAAAGAACACTCTGTTCTGCTCCATCAGTGCCCAGACAACACAGTGCAGCACAGAATGTGGAGCAGTGTTGCTTTTAGAAGGTGAGTGCAGCCTGTGATAACAAACTCCGTACTTCTTCTTCTCCCCACCTTTGCTCTCAGAACCAGTCTTGAAGGCAGAGAATAGAATATCCAGCATACACAGAACAGATGGCTGGGGATACAAGCATCATAAAGTCACCCTAGGACACTGCCCTACTGAGATATGTCACCAGACTATGCTAAGACAAAGTTTTGGAACTGCTAATTAAAATTCTACTATCACAGTGAAGCTGAGGAGGAAACACAGCTCACTCCAGTTACCTTGTGGCATGCCAATACTTCCTTTCAATCACAATGGTTTTTGTCTCTAAGTCTGTGACATCACAGGCATAATTCAACATCTTTTGGGCAGGAAGGAAGATATTCTTCTTCTCATTATACTGATGGGTAAGCTGAAATGCAAAGCAGTTAATTCAAAGTGAAACAGCGATAAAGTCAATAGTAAAAATGTTTTGTTTACCAACCCGAGTCCTTACTATCCCAAAATACAAGAACAGCTGTAAAAGCCTTGTGGTTTCTTAATTTTTTCCTATACCTACATGGGAGGGTAAGGTATAAATGATCCCAAACAATGGTAGTCCACAACAAAGCATTCTTGACATCATATTCAGCTTTTGCATAGCGAGCTCTTCACCTGATCAAGTTATTCCATTGCAATAGTGTCATGGTTTAGGGCAGATTTGGAGGAGAATTTCCAAATTAGGGCTCCTCCAGTAAGCAAACCCACACAGCCCCTCCCCCCAAGCGGTTCGGGAAGGATTCCTCAGAGAGGAGTGGAAAGAACCTGTTTATTTAACAAGCACAGCACCCCCCAGCACACAAAATGAACAATACCGGATGGCACCACTCTGAAAAAAGATGACAAATTCAGAAAGTCTCTCTTCGGGTGTGGTCACTCTGTTCTCAGTCCCTCCGGTGCTGGGGCAGCTGCTGCAGGCCACAAGGTGCAAACTCTCGGTGTTTCCCAGGTCCCAGTCTGGAGCAGGTTCAAAATGGTCCGAAAAAGGAAAGGAGAAACAGTCCAGGAAGAAATTGGACAGTTCAGCTAAACTAGCTAATGAGCAAAAGCAAGCAGAAGCGAAGCAAGCAAGAGCGCGAGAGCAAAGCAAAAAGCAAAAGCAGCAAAAGCAAAAGCTGCAGTCTCTGTGTCCCGCCAGGCTGATAAGAAAACCAAAACAAAACTTTCCCTCTTCAGAGCCGGTCTTAAAGGTACAGAACATAATATCCAACATTCACAGAACACATGAATGGGGATACAAGCATCATAACGTCACCCTAGGACAAATAGTTTGGGGAGTATCTTAGAGGGCTGGCTGTTGTTTGGTTTAAACCACCTTGATCATTCAGGAACCCAGTAGCAATGAGAAAGTTCAAAATAAGATAGTGCTACACATTGATTTTCCAATATGACAGACATATTTCTACAAGACAGAAGGCTGACCTAATGCTTCCCTACAACATGGCTGAAGTGGCATCCTGTTCCCCATAGGTTTTTCCGTTTAATTTTAGCAGCTTTCTTACTAGATTAATGAGCTGAACTAACTCAAAAAGGAATCAGATAAGTGCCAGAGCATTAAAACAAACAACAACAACAACAACAAAGATGCAAAATGGTGATTTGTGGGTGTGTTTGAAAATAGAAATTTTTCTGTATTTTTCATAGAGACATGGCATTCTCTAGAATGATATTGCTCCAACGGTTTGAGTTTGGTTTTCTTTTTCCCCCTCAATTGAAAATGTTATGCATTCTTTTTGGCCATTTCAGTAAATAGATTTTCTGATACGTGTGAAAGACAGTCTAAAGTTCCCCTCATTTGCCTCACGACCATTCCCAGGACAGACACTGGGACCCTAAAGACACCGATGGGAATTCTGGCCTGCCAGTAATGGATGAACACCAAAAATCCTGAGGCCCCTGAGCAGAATTCTGGCCTGCCAAGTGATTGTTCACAGCTGTGTCTTCAGTGACTGCTTCTAGCAGGGCCTGCCAAGGGGCGACCCGGCCTATATGCTTGCACCTGCTTCACGACAATAGACCAGGAATTTTCCCACCTCTTGGCCAGATGAACTTGCTGGGGCAACTTGGTAGCCCCCCCATGGAAAATCCTTCATCTGCTCCACTACCGCCGTGAGGCATGGAGATGAAGCCCCCCTACCAAGGACTGAGACTGAGGCACCCGTAATTCTGATGCAGGGGTGCTGGCCTGACTGAAGCAGGATGCCTGCTGAGTGCTCCCTACAGATGTGTTCACTGGACCTAGACTGGTTTCCCCCAGAAAGCAGTCCTGAAACAGTGGGTCCCACTCACTGCTGATACTGACTTATCCTGCTGAGAACATGGACTGTCTGTACCCGTCTTCAATACCTTTTTCCCCCTCAGCAATTTCAATAGACTTCTTCTTCTTGATTGGATCTGTTCCCCCTCAGCCATTTCAAGATCTGTTTCCCCCCTCAGCAATGGACTATAATAGAACCTTGAGTTCACCAGGCAGGGCCATTATCTTCCCAACGTGACTAGGCAAACTCTGTCGGCTGGACTATGAGGACTTAGTCTCTCCACATTTGGTAGCTATACTCCTGTCTTGGTTCAGGGCAAATTTTGGGGAGAACCCCCAAAGGGGCTCCTCTAGGAAAGCAGATTCATTTGGCCCCTCCCCTATGAAATATTAATCCCAATATTACCGGGTGGGACGTGCCTGGGCTCGTCTGACCCTTGCTGCTGGGCCAAAGGCGGCAGCTGTGATGTTTCACCTCAGAGATACATTTGGCCGGCTGCATCCTGCAGCTAGGCACTCGCAACAAATCCAGGCATAGTAGAAACTCAGTTGACCTCTGGTGGAAAAGGTTCAGGGGACGGTGAAGAGAAAAAGGAGAGGATTCTGCTGTAGAGTTTTAATCCAGAGTTTATTCCAGGATGACAGACCTCTGAATCTTGTAACAGCTCCCAACAGAATCCAGACCGCATGGTCCCGTCTCCTTTTCAGGCCGGGGACAGGGGGAGGGGAAGGCACAGGTGAGCCACCAACCAGGTGGGAGGAGGGGAAGGCTCAAAGGATAAAGACACTTGGACAGGCCAATGAGCCCGGACCTGAGGGGCATCTTTTGAACTTCTGCCAACCACACCATGACCCTGCTGGAATGTTAACATTGATGGACAGCACTTAGCAGGAGGGCAAAGGGGCAGGGGAAAGGACAGGTTTCACCTATCCCAACACCTGAGGGATTTTCCTGTTTCCTGAAACAGGAAATGGCGTCACACTGCAACACTCCCCCCAGCCGGTCCAGGAGAAAATAGCTCCTTGGAAAGAGGTGGAAAAAGCCTGTTTATTAAACAATAAAAGCTAAACAATATTGAACAATAAAACCCCTTGTTGCTCCAAAAGAGATGACAAACTGAGACAGTCCCCTCCCTGGGTTGCAGTTCAGCTCACACAGGCTCTTATCAGTCCCTCCGGTGCTGGAAATGTTGCGGGCCGGGCCCGGCCTGGTGGGCCACAGGTGCTAGCTGCCGGTGCTCTTCTGGGTGTTCAGTCCAGAGCAGGTTTCAAGAGGTCCAAAGAAAAGGGAAAAAAGAAAAGAAACCACAGTCCAGGGAACTTCCTTGCCTCAGCAAGCTAAAACTAACTAAAAGCAAAGGAGAGCACTGTCCCACTGTCTGTTCATCCCCAGACAACACAGTCCAGGAGCAGGAATGTGGAGGAGTGAGTGCAGGGTCTGAAAACAAACTGCTGCTTCTTCTCTCCCCCCTTCACTCTCTGCAACAAGTCTTAAAGGTGCCACACTTATTATTCAGCAGAAACAGAACAAGACGATTTGGGTTAAAAGCATCATATAGTCAACGAAGGACAACTCCCTCTCTCTTTCTCCCCCTCTTTTCTATTCTTTTCCTCTCCCTAATTCCTTTCATGCATTTGCTGTGGTCATTCTATAAAGGTGCATTTGTTTGGATTGATACTGCAATCCCCTTTCCGTGTTGTCTGTTGCACTCCGAGATCAGTTAACCAACCATCACCACCCCCATTGGTATGAGCGGATCGTGACATTAAATTGGCATCATGGACAGGATTCTGATCGACAGAAGGGTCTGCAAGGCTGTTTGTAGTCTGTAACAGGGGAAGGACGATTTGCTTCAGCCACACCTAGCCCCTCATCGCGAAAGGGTTGAATGAAGCTGGAAAGCAAGGAAAGCTCTTCGAATTTCCCACAAACCGTGCACGCCCAGGTGAAATACGCCCCCATACTCTATTGAGGGTTCTGTCTTTAGAATTTCCCAAAAAATCTCTAAGAGCAAAAGGGGAAACTGTTTTTGTTTATGTGTGAATTTGGACTGTCTGGGAAGGAAGGCACAACTTGAAGGAACTAAGCAGGGCCTCCCAGGGAGATTTGGTCTCTTCACCCAGCCAGGGAAGCAAAGGGGAGCACAGCAAAGGCTGTGAGATTGTCTAACTTAAGCTTGCACCTCCCTGTCATGGTTTTGGTCCCTTCATAAAATGACTGAAAACTCTAGCACAAAAGTTAAAGCTGAATTTTCTGCTCTGCTTGCTAAATACAATGCCAAGCCTTCTCCAAGGGGGGAGGTTTGGGCAGAGAACAGCTGGTTTAATTTAGAAAATGTCATAGATAGAATTTGTTCTTTACAACATGAAACAGAAATTAAACTGGGCAAAAATAAAACCATCCTCTGCTCAGTTTTGGCAGCTTGTCTCACAGCACCCATAGAAACCCTTTTTAAGCAAAGAAATGAGGAAACAGCAAGAATAGATTCCCTTCAAAACCTAGTTGAAATTTTGCAGAAAGAATTAAAGGAAGATAGAAATGACATCTATATGTTGCGAGCTGCCCTTAGAGAGGAACTTGCTAAGAATTCACATCATACTGATTCCTCTACAGAGCCAGAGGAAAAGGACACTCCTGACATGAAACAAATCTATCCCCGTCAGGAACTTGAGGCAGTAAAAAATTGGAGAGAATACTGCTGTCCTCGCTTGAGACCCTTGGGTCAAACAGAATAGAACTATCTTAATGATGAGGATTGTTGGAATGTTGGGGGACATAAGACAGATGATGCACTTTGGACCTGGTTAACATAAGAGATTTGATAACAGGATGCCTTGGCATAAACAAACAGAACTTTGAAAATTCAACCTGGATTGCAAGAAGATTAAATCAAACGGGTTTACTGGAAAAAGAAAATCGCATTAAACTCTGCAAGCAAGAGATGTTGTTATATGCGTAAGTTTGTGTATGTGATTTTAACCTAATCATTGTAGTACACATTACTAGTCTCCCTGCAATGGTATGTAAGTGCTTGTATCCCACAATAAAATCGGATTCTGATTACCGAGTGGGTCTCCCTGTCTCTCTGCATTGCCAAAAGAGGATCTTGACCCACCTATCACAACTAATCAAATACCCTTCAGTGCTATCGAATTAGCTAAGCTGTAAAAAGAATTCGGGCGCCTCCCACAAGAATCAGAGACAGAATATGTCTTCCGAGTGTCCCTCGATGGTGGAGATCAAATTAAATTAACCAGAGGCCAGTGGGTACTGGGGACATGGAGCCTTCTTCACAACAAGAGATAAGGAGGTAAGCGTGATGCATGGTCCCTGACACAGGGTGCGTCTTTCTGGGCCGGGAGAATGAATCCTTTGGAAAAGGGTGACCCCCTGGCAATCGTTGACACCACCGACCAGCTCTTAGAAAGTGTCCACAAAGCCGCCTGCCTGCAAAAGATTCATGAAAAGAAATTAGTTCCTGGTTTTGAATGCCCAATGCAATTACCTGTGAAGCCAGAACTAATGACCAATTGAACTCATGGGCTTCCAGAAACACTTAAACATACAGCAATGACCCTACAGAAAACCATAATGGCTTTGAATCCATAAGATTCCTCAGGAATTCCCCTGACCAAAGTGGACCTAGAGATCCTGGCTTCACTCCCTACTCTTCCCCCTCACAGCCCTCAGCTTCTCAATCTGATTCACCTGCCAGTAGCCATAAAGTTTGGACATGAGCTGAAGTTGCAGTAGATCTGATTAATTATTGTAGACAATATGGACCTATAAAAACCCCGGCATAGAAATCAGAAAATAACAAAGGTGTTTGGTTTATTGGGGCTCCTCACAGTGAAAATATAGAGAAAGGAAAACAGATCTCTAACTGCCACTGTTGGTGGTTGTTGGGAATTCAAAAGTGGGTCCCCAAAGAGGTGATGGATGGTTGCCCCTTGAGAAATTGCAGAAAATAATAAATAATTGGCACCAGCGAAAACCAAATCCATTGGCTCAACCCAGTGCACCCCTCCCTTCTCAGGGACAAAAACTAACCCTCCCCCAGCCTCTCCCACAGAACACAGGCAGTGAACCAAAACCAACAGGGTTTTCGGCAAACAAATCTCTCTGCCGCTTACAGGCGGGCAAAGGGGCGGAGCTTGGGTTTATTTAAGAATGCTCACTAAAAATAAATCAGGATATATATTAAGCCCAGCTATCACGGGCCTCCACAGGCTACTAGTAACCTTTTTGATTGACATTGGGGCTCAAATCTCTGCACTGACAAAAAAGGATGCCCAGAGGTGTGGAATTGTTCCAACTAAGAGACAATGCTGTGTTCTTAATGCTCTGGGAACTACAGAATCTATGAATGTTGCCTTAGGCAAACTGAGGCTCCCTGGAAATGAGCATCACCTAGTCATCAAAATGGTAATTGGGAACATTCCAAATAATTGATTAGGAATGGATGTCCTTGCTGGGAGGCAGTGGGAAGACTCTGAGGGATTTCTGTGGTCTTTTGGCACACTGCCACTTAACATTAGGCCGCTTCAAACCGCACCCTCCCTACCCTATAATCAAACAACTCATGTAAAACAATACCCTCTACCTTCTGGTGCCAGAGAAGGTATCAAAGCGGTTCTAAGGACTT
This sequence comes from Agelaius phoeniceus, assembly GCF_051311805.1. Classification (NCBI taxonomy): domain Eukaryota; kingdom Metazoa; phylum Chordata; class Aves; order Passeriformes; family Icteridae; genus Agelaius; species Agelaius phoeniceus. Next base: position 18,928,480 of record NC_135279.1, on the reverse strand, counting down.
GAGAAACCAAGGGGTAATAATTCACACACATTCTCCTTTTAATTCACCGGTATGGCCAGTCTGAAAAGCCAGTGGAAAGTGGAGATTAACAGTAGATTTTCGCAGGCTTAAAGCCAACACAGACCCTCTTACAGCACTGGTCTCAAACTTAGCTGAATTAATAACATCAATTCAAGAAAAGGCTCACTCAATCATGGCAATGGCAACTATGGATGTCAAAGACATCTTCCTTATGATACCTATACAGCCAGAAGATAGGGACCATTTTGCCTTCACATGGGAAAGGACAGCAATACACTTGCACTAGGCTTCCCCAAGGCTACAAACACTCCTCCACTTTGGCCCACCATGCTTTAGTTGAGGAATTAGAAAAAATATCCAAACCTGATCCTGCTGATCCTGTAGCTGATAATCAATACATTTAAGACACTCTGGGGGGGGGGGGGGGGTGGTGGTGGGGAGGGGGGGAAGGATGAAATAGAGGTAGTAGGGAAACATCAGCAGAAAATAATCTCTCACTTAAAAAGTCTTGATTTGCAGATACCCACAGAGAAAATTCAGAAACCTTCTCAGGAAGTGAAGATTTTGAGAATTTGGTGGAAAGGAGGCATGACATGTATTCCACCCGATACCCTAACCTCTTTAGATCAGACTCAAAGGCCTGAATTGAGGAAAGATCTCCAGCAAGCTCTAGGACTATTAGTGTTCTGGAGAAAACACATCCCAGATTTCTCAATAATTGCTAGGCCGCTTTTTGACTTGCTGAGGAAAAGGATGAAATGGGATTGGACTCCTTCTCAGGAAGAAGCATTGCAATTACTGATTTTTGAGGCAACAGCTCACCAAGCACTAGGCCCTATCCATCCCACAGATCCCTTTCAGGTGGAATGGGGATTTGCCTCCTCAGGGCTATCAGTACACATTTGGCAGTGGGGTCCCGAGGGTCCAACGGGGCCACTTGGATTTTATTCCTGGAGTTTCAAAGATGCTGAGAAAAGATACACTACCTGGGAAAAGGGGTTGTTTGTAGTTAGCTTAGCTCTCCTAGAAGAGGAAAAAATTGCATGACAAGAGCCTATTGTATTAAGAGGGCCTTTCAAAGTTATCAAAATGGTTACTAATGGGAGCCCCACCCCTCCCCCCCACCTGACGGGGTAGCCCAAAGGGCCTCAGTTAGGAAATGGTATGCTCAGATGGAAGGCTATTGTAATACCGTCACAAGAACGGAAGATGCTGCTAAAAATCTAACAATCCAAGGCACTGAGAGCCTGGTTAGCAGCCAAGATAAATCTGCCTCTGTAATCAAAGCTGCCCTTCCTTTCTCCCCCGAACAAGCAGCAAGTTCTTGGTTCACAGATGCCTCTGCAAAACGGGAAGGGAAGGTATGGAGATCTAGAACAGCTGTCTTACACAATTCATTTGGTGAAAGAATCATTACCGAAGGGGAAGGCAGCGCTCAGGCTGGGGAACTCATAGCTGTTTGGAGTGTTTTCCGATGTGAGGCACAGAACATTTCTCTTGTCTGCATTTACACCGACTCTTACGCAGTGTACAAAGGTTGTACCGAGTGGCTTCCTTTCTGGCAGCAAAATGATTGGGAAGTTCACAGAATTCCAGTGTGGCAAAAGGAAAAGTGGCAAGAAATTTTAGATGTTGCAAGCCAAGGAAATGTTGCTATTGGTTGGGTAGCTTCTCAGCAAACAGATGGAAATCCAGCAGGAGAGTGGAAGAATAGAGCTGATGAACTAGCAAGGCTCAGCCCCCTGGAAAAGGAACTCATTCCTGAGGACTGGGATCAACTATTAGAATGGCTGCATGTAAAAAGACAGCACACAGGTGCGAAAGATTTGTACAAAGAAGTTCATGCTCGTGGTTGGCTGGTTACCAGGGAAATGTGTAAAACATACGTATCAGGCTGCGAGCAATGTCACAGGTGACTGGAGAGACATCCTTTAGAAGATGACCCTCTGCATTTAAGAAAGGGTAAAGGCTTATGGGACGCGTGGCAGGCAGACTATATCGGCCCCTTTAAGAAGTCAGGAGGTAAACACTTTGTGCTAGTAGGAGTAGAAATTGTATCTGGGTTGGTTCAAGCTGATGCTTTGAAAAGAGCTACAGGTGATAATGCGGTTAAAGCTTTGCAGGGGTGGTTTGGAACTTTCCCAAAGCCACAGGAAATTCAATCTGATCACAGGTCCCACTTCACTGCTAGAGGTGTACAGCATTGGGCAAAAGGTGAAGGAATTAAACGGTCTTTCCACAGCCCTTTCCACTACCCTCAAGCTAAGGGGATCTTAGAAAGGACCAAGGGTTTTTTGAAAGGACTTCTGAAGCCCCGGGAGGGAAATTGGGACGTTCGGTTATGGGAAGCTGTTAAAAGAGTGAACAGTAGATGGGGGGGGAATGGATGTCCCAAAATCACTGCCTTTTGCCCAACAGCTCCAAGCATCATTCCCTTACTACGGTGACCTGACGATTCAAAAAGTCCAGCACATTACCCTGGACAACCTGTTCTGGTGGACCTCCCTACTGTAGGGGAAGTAGCACTAGTGCTGAAAACCCCTCTGAAGAAATATGCATGGGTAGCCTCTGATGCTCTAGGGAAAGAGCATTGGATAAATACATGCTGGATAATCCTATCCATTTTGACTCTTTTCTGGCCCTCAGTGGAAGGATTTCTGTTGTTTTTACTTTGACAGAAGAACCCTGAGGGACATGAAAATCATCTGAACCATGATAACACTGGTGATGCTTTTCTGCATCCTACCACAATTCCATGGACAGGATCCTGCTGAGTGGTGGTGGTCTGAAGCTACCCTCCATCCCACTAATGTTGTAGGAGCGTATCCCAAGGGTGGCCACCCGAACCTAGAGCCTCTAGTGCTGCATGACCCCCAGGTATTTGGTCCAAGTGAGTGGGGATGGGATCAGAAGGACTGGACTAGAACCCTAACTGGAACAATTGGTGAGTCGATTGTGGAAGCATGCAGAAAAATGGAAGGATCTCTCTATGAGAAATCCACCTCCATCACAGTTGCCGGAAATTTTATGGAACCAGATGGGAAAAATGATCTGGATATCCCTTCAGCGAGACTGTGTCCTACAAACAAGTGGGAGTGTGCCAAACAAATTCCCCTTACTCTGTGTTGCTGCCAGGAGTATGTTGGTAATTACACTCTAGGTCGCAAAACGAACAATGTTGCAAGTACAAAGGATTGTAAAAATCAACCAATTGATTGCTGGCATAATTTGACGTTAACTAAACCGACTTAAGTGACATGCCGCTGGCAAAATAACTTGACCAACCTGTTAGGTTGAAAAGGCTTAGCTCATAAATTTAAGAGAGAAGCTATTACAAAACCCACGCTGAGTACCATAGTTACATCCCAGTGGAATAGACGGGACGGAGAGCATGAAGCCCACACTGAGCACCATAGTTACACCCCAATGGGTAGAAGGGACTGAGAGCACAAAGCTGACATTGAGTACAGTAGTTACATCCGAGTGGGCAGAAGGGACTGAGAGTCCCCTTAGTCAATGTGGCCTTGGTCCCAAGCTTTTGTTCACTTGGCAGGAATGGGAAAAACAAAAAGCCTGGCAGCTTCAAGGGGTAGTGGGAGAGGAAATTAGCCGAAGGATTTGTGGAACTGCTTATAGCAAAGCAATCTCAATCAGTGTTTTGACAGATCAGATAAATAAGCGTGAACAGGTTTGTACGCCCCCAAGCGTACAAGACTGTTGGCACAATTTTACATTAACACAAACTGCAGAAGTACTTTGTCTTTGGTCCAAAACTAGTGAAGGCTTTTCTTTTAAGTTGATAATAAATGGAATGAACCAACCTTCTACTACCACCACTCCAGCCCAAGCAGCGCTTATGCTTAGCCTGAGAAGTTTTGAAATTGGACCATATATAATCAGGAAAACTGATCAACAACACATATTGTTCAATCTGGCACGGTCTCTTAAACAAGTCAAATTTTGCTGATGATGCAAAACAATGTCTCAGAAATTCAGCCGGCCTGTTTGCCTTTTTTGCGGACTTCCTTTTGAGGGTTGGACCACCTGGCTGCAAAAACAGAAAGTCCGTTTTTTCTTTAAAAACGGACACTAAGAGACATAACCGGTGTTTTGGGAACAGGTTTTGGAATTCTAAATAGTATTGATTCTGAAGTACACTAATGGATAAATTGGCTGCCACAAAATGGTTAGAGATTTGACCAAATTAAAACAACTACTGCAATCATCCTTATTGGCTTTGGGAACACAGCAGGGCTTGCTGTCAAACATATTACCAGCTTGGGAAAAGGTAAATGGAAGTGATCACAAATTGGTAGACTGATGCACTCGGTGCTACACAAAACAACCTTTCTTTGGCTCTTAGCTGTATCCAGGCACAATTGTCGATGCAGTCAGTTGCTGCCTCAATGATAAGAGAAGGTGAAGGCAATTTTCCTACTGAAATTCAGAAAAGAATTTGGGACAGTGCCACTGATTTTGAAAGAGAATTCCAATCCTGGTGGAACTTGGTGAATTTTACTTATCACCCCATTACAAACACAGCCACAGCTCTTGTGTTAACCGTACGCAATGCCTCAGTGCATTTGAGATTTCCTATTCTTGCATTAGGGCTAAATCATGATGGAGCTATTCCCAATCTTTCTGAACATAGACAATGGGCCCATCAAACTGGCAAAAAATGGCAACATGTTAATTTGGAATCTTCTATTGTCCGAGAACAAGGCTTCATCTGTGAAAGTAATGCAATTCTAGCTCAAGATGTTTGTTTGGACACAGAACAAAATATCTGTCATTTTGAAATTCATCCTAACGAGACTTTCGAAACAGTCCTTAAATATATAGGCAATGGGTGTGGGTGCTTTAGAACTGCTTGTGATACGGTATTTGTAGAAAATGCAGTAGTGGATAGTAAAAATCATTCAAATTGTTGCGCTTGTAACTTTACAAAATTGAGGGATGTGATTTTTCTTCAGAAGCTCCAGTTACCTCCCATTACCTTTTTCAATCCAATTAAAGACTGATTCACAAACTATTACTGTCCTAGGGTGACGTTATGATGCTTGTATCCCCATCCGTGTGTTCTGTTGATGCTGGATATCATGTTCTGTGCCTTCAAGACTGGCTGTGAAGAGCGAAGGTTTTGTTTTGGTTTTGCTATCAGCCGCTCCCCCACAGCTGGCGCGACACAGAGACAGGGCAGTACATGGGTGCTGCTTTTGCTTTTTGCTTTGCTTTTCGCTTTGCTCTTGCTTCGGCTTTGCTCCTGCTTTGCTCTTGCTTTTTTGCTCCTGCTCATTAGTTAGTTTAGCTAAGCAGTCCAAATTTTCCCTGGACTGTTTCTCCTTTCCCTTCTTTGGACCTACTCGGACCTGCTCCGGACTGGGACCTGGGAAACACCGAGAGTTTGCACCTTGCGGCCAAGGTGCAGCAGCTACCCCAGCACAGGACAGACTGATAACAGAGCGAGCACTCCCAAGAGAGACTTTCTGAAGTTGTCTACTTTTTCAGAGCGGTGAAAGAGTGGTGTCATCTGGTATTGTTCCTTTTGTGTGCTGGGGGTGCTTTGCCTGTTACAGAAACAGGTTCTTTCCACTTGTTTCCAAGGAATCCTTCCCGACCCGGTTGGGGGGAGGGGCCGTGTGGGTTTGTTTTCTGGAGGGTCCACCTTTTGGAGGTTTTCTCCCGAATTTGCCCTAAACCAGGACATTTACCTACTCCCATTGGGATGAACATTACTTTGGTAAAGCAATCTGCTTCATCAGGACTTCATTGAAATATTGGAGAAGATCAAGCAGAATAGACAGAAAGCACTGGTAACTGTTCATCACAATGTGAAAGAAATACACCATGTCACAGAGAGAGTAAGAAAAGATGCTGAACACAGGTGGTAGGATACTCTTTTTGGGTGGTCACCTACTGCCACAAGAGTCCTGAACAGTATGTGTCATCCCATCATTGCCCTTTTGCGTTTCGTTTTGATTGGGGTTTTTTAATCAGCAATCTTACTCATTGTGAATTGGAGAATGATGAAAGAGTTAACAAAATTGATGTCTGTAATTAATGCACACAACTTGGCTGATGTCCTTTTCACTGTGGACATCTCCAAGACTATTGACACAAGGCGACTATAAATGAGAGGATGTGTTTTGAAATAATCTTCAATTTTCTTTGATGATTATAAGAAAATTACTTTTGATTTTTGGTGAATTGTTTTGAAAAAAATATTTTAAATGAACTGTTGTTGATTTATTTATTGCTTTATTGCCTTTGATTATTTGTGATTAGTTTCAGATATTTGAAAAAAATGTTTTAAAATAATATGGTCTAAATTCCTGTTATTATATTTGTTTCTTGTTTCCTTACCCCCGCCTTTTTCTATCTTTTCTTTTCCTTCCCTTCTCTCTCTCTGTCTGACGTATTGTCTCTGCTTTCCGGGATATGCTACCAATGTACGACAAGTACACAACAATAGTACAGAACACTGCTGATGAAGACCCTTTGAAGCCTGTCGTGAGTCACCAGGTGCTGTGAAAGATGGGCTGAGGTTCCCCTCATTTGCCTCACGACCGTCCACAGGACCGATATCAGGAGCCTGAGGACCCCGATGGGACCTCTGGCCTGCCAGTAATGGATGAACACCAAAAATCCTGAGGCCCCTGAACAGAATTCTGGCCTTCCAAGTGATTGTTCACAGCTGTGTCTTCAGTGACTGCTTCTAGCAGGGCCTGCCAAGGGGCGACCCGGCCTATATGCTTGCACCTGCTTCACGACAATAGAGCAGGAATTTTCCCACCTCTTGGCCAGATGAACTTGCTGGGGCAACTTGGTAGCCCCCCCATGGAAAATCCTTCATCTGCTCCACTACCGCCGTGAGGCACGGAGATGAAGCCCCCCTACCAAGGACTGAGACTGAGACACCTGTAATTCTGATGCAGGGGTGCTGGCCTGACTGAAGCAGGATGCCTGCTGAGTGTTGCCTACAGATGTGCCTACAGGACCTAGACTGGTTTCCCCCAGAAAGCAGTCCTGAAACAGTGGGTCCCACTCACTGCTGATACTGACTTATCCTGCTGAGAACATGGACTGTCTGGACCCGTCTTCAATACCTTTTTCCCCCTCAGCAATTTCAGAAGACTTCTTCTTCTTGATTGGATCTGTTCCCCCTCAGCCATTTCAAGATTCTGTTTCCCCCCTCAGCAATGGACTATAATAGAACCTTGAGTTCACCAGGACTTTGAGATCTTCCCAACGTGACTAGGCAAACTCTATCGGCTGGACTAAGAGGACTTAGTCTCTCCACATTTGGTAGCTATACTCCTCTCTCTTTCTCCCCCTCTTTTTTATTCTTTTCCTCTCCCTAATTCCTTTCAGGCATTTGCTGTGGTCATTCTATAAAGGTGCATTTGTTTTGATTGATACTGCAATCCCCTTTCCAGGTTGTCTGTTGCACTCCCAGATCAGTTAACCAACCAACCAGTTAACCAACCCCTTGGTATGAGCGGATCGTGACAATACCTTCTTTCAAGCTGAAATTGGTTCTAGTCCTTAGAAGCACACTGGTAGGTAAAAGTAGACTCTAAAAGATAACATTCAAAACCTATTTCCCTTGTCTTCCCATTAAAGCAAGTGAAGAAAGCAGACAGGAGATCTTCAGATAACATGCTATGCAAATTGAAAAGATTCTGTCCTTATTTGAAGCAACTGAGGAACTCACACAATGAAATACAGTTCAGACAGATGGAAGGGTCACAGATGATGTCAAATCTGTACTTCCAATGTTTGAATGAAGCAAGATTCCTTGAAGTACAATCCTATAAAATGACGGTGAGTTTGCAGAAGCAATTGAACTGGGTCTGTTTTATAAACACAATGTTTTCTAAGTAACTGAGGATTCAGGAAGGCAACCTTGGACTTTAAAGGATTTAGAAACATACAAATACCAAGACTGGCAGTTCATTAGCTTTAACAGTCTCTTCAAATAAGATCTATTTTTAACTTCTTCTTGTAGTAGGTCTGAAGACATTAGGAATGATGCAATAAAACAAAACAAACAACAAACCAAAACAAAACCAAAACAGCTTTCTCAAAAAGCTTGGAGAAACCAGAGAAATTATGATTTTTAGGGGTTAAGTAGTCCTTTAAAAGTTGTCTCTGGGAAAAGAGATAAAAAGCCACTAATTGACTGTGGAGTATATTCCAAACTTGTACTGAAGCATGTAAGGGACAAGAGCCTGTGATAAAACGACTAGGCTGGGTTCATCTGTTAAAAGCATTCCAGAATGGTTGAAATTATCAATCACATAATGTGGGAATAAAAAAAAAAAAAAAAGAAAGAGAAAAAAAGAAAAAGAAAAAAGAAGAGAACATAAGGAAAAAAATATTTTGAACATGTTTTCCCATTCCCAGATGGCATAACAGCTTTATTTCATTTTGTTCCTAAGGCTGATTTATAGCTTATGAAGTGTTTTACAATTGAGAGTGTGTTCACACTAACCGTACAATTTGGATGGATCTCTTTTACTTTGCACAGCAGCAGATACAGTTCAGCCCCCAAAAGTGAATGGGTGTGGCAGATTTAACCTAACTGCCCAGTCCACCAGAATGCTTAATCATCTTGAAAAATGCTTTGCTCTATCTCATTATCTGGACATGTCTCTCTAGCTCCGCTTTGAGCTCCTTGATCTTTCATCTACAGGATGAGATCCAATTTAGCTCAGCAAGGATATAGCCTTTCAAAACCACATCTTTTATCTTCTGCATTGATACAAGTACATTTCTACTGCAGGGAACCCTGTGGAAGATCCTAGTTGTTTTGTTTCTCAGCTATGTTGTTGCATAAAAGAGCTCTTCTTTTAATTTTCTCCCTGCTAAAGTATAGGCTCTGTACTTAACTGATTGTGATGCTAACTCATTATCATCTATTTTCTTCTGAAGACATTCATTTAATGAGAAATGCTGAAGGTCTGACTTTAGTTGCAAAGGTCACTGATTGACAGGTTGCAAAATTGTTAAGTCTAGTAAGAGCAGGAAAAGTGTGCTGTTGCTGTGCCTGTAAATGTCGTGTCAGCTGCTGTTGGGATAAAAAGCATGAGCATAAGAGAAGATATCTGCATGGATAGAAAAGAAATTTGTTGTGATTTCTGCACTAAGGAACAAGAGGAAGTATGAAGCACTTATTTCAGTGGCTAAGACAGTATCATCATTGGGCCAGTTCTCTTCAACATCTTTTGAACAACCTGGACACAGCACTTGAAGGAATATTAAGAAAGTTTGCCAAAGACACTAAATTGGGAGGAGCTGTGAACTAACTCCCTTGAGGGCACAGAGACCTTGCCGAGAGATCTTGCCAAATAGGAGAGATGGGCAATTCTTGCTGGCCGGGAGTCTATGCACAAATCACAAAAGGGGCGGGACTGCTGGGGACGGCGTCTCAAGCTGGTTTTTTTTCCAGCATCAGTCTCATTACGTGGTGATGACAATGGGAAGCTGCCAGCAGCTCACGTCCCCAGCAGCAGACAAAGAACTTAATGTCACAACTGACTTGAAAAGTTTTTTGACCAATCACACAAAGCAAAAGCATATTGACAGTACTACTTCTATCCAATCACTATAAAGACATGTACCTGGGCTTAGAACAATGCTCGCTTCTTTCGAATAAAAGACCTGCTTGTAAGCCTTAAGACACAATGCACAGAGCTCCATTATTAAGCTTAGAACTACCTAACATCGCGCTAGATATACTTTGCTGTAGCTTAGGGAGTTATTCTAGACAAGCATTAAGACACAGACCATTGTTCCATTTGTCCTTACTTTTCTACTTCTCATCTAACTTTTCTGCTGACAAACCTTATGACTACTGCTTAGCTCCAATGACAGTTCTGCTGTCTCTGAGGCCTTCCTTTTGCAGCTTTCCCAAACCCCTCTGTTTTTGAGGATTCCCGCAGGCAATCACCAACCAGATGGAGTGGAACAAGGGCAAGTGCTGGATTCAGCACCTGCAACTGGGCAATCCTGGTGGGTGTATAGACTAGGGAGGGAGCAAGAGGCTGGGAGAAGCACTGCAGAAAGGGACCCAGGCTCCTGGCCAATGGCAAGCTGAATGTGCATCAGCAGTGCCCTGGCAGCCAGGAGGGCCAAGCCTGTCCTGGGGTGCATCGGGCACAGCATCACCAGCTGGGCAAGGGAGGGGATTGTCTTGCTCTGCTCTGCTCTGCTCTGCTCTGCTCTGCTCTGGGGCGGAATCACCTTGGTATTAGAAAGTCCTCAAATGAGGTCTACAAAGACAGGACTCAAAGAAATGGCATGCAGCTGAGTCAGGGGAGGTTTAGGTCGGGTATCAGGAAAAAGTTTTTAACCAGAGGATGGCTGGGCACTGGAAGAGTCTCTCCAGGGAGTGGTCACACCATCACACCTGTCTGAGTTTGGGACATTGCTCTCAGGCATATGGTGTGATTCTCAAGGATGGCCCCAGGCAGGGCCAGGAGTTGGACTGATGATGATCCGCATGGGGTCCTTCCAATTCAACAGATTCGACGACTCGATGGCTCTGTCCTGGCCGCTCAAGGTATATTGCTTGGTCTCATCAGATTTTGATCTGCTCTTGTTGGTCAGACTTTGTCCCTAGTGGCTAATGATATTTATCACAAAAGACAAAGTACCTTTTCTCAATTTTCTCAAGCAATTGGAACATGCGCCTTAGAATCCTAAAAAAGTCTTTTCTTTGAAACAGCACTGTAGTGTTTTTCACTGCCCAGTAGTCTTTCCAGATCTTAAGGAGAAAGAAGGCAAAATGAGGGGACATATTACAATGAATGATTGTCAGTTTTCCGGTTCTTTAGCAGTATATTTGTACTTCCACTATTCTTTTCTGTAAAATCATGGTTTTCTATAGTATCCAATTTTCTAGCAAGACACATTTCTGCAACTGAGCCCATCAGTCTTTGTGAAAAGATCTTGTCAAAAGTACAAAACATATGAATAGGCAGTGACAAGTGAGGGAAAAAAGGAGTATGAGAAGCAGCTGCATGATACTAAAGTGAGACAAGAAGGAGGAGAAGGTGCTCCAGTTGACAGAGCAAAGAATCCCCCACAGTCCCTGGAGGACATCATCATCAAGCAGGTTGTCTCCCAGCAGTCCCTGGAGAACCGTGGTGGAACAGATACCTACACTGCAGCTCGTGGGGAGCTCCATGCCACAGCAGGTGACTGTGCCTTGAAGGAAGCTGCAGCTTGTGGAGGGAGGGAGGGCCAGAAAAGCATCCTTGACCTCTTGGAAGAGTGGAAGAGTACGGGCAAATCTTCAACAGCTGCTAACTCTAATCTAGTCTCTTTCCGCTTCTTGTCTTAGGTAAGTAAGAAGACAACCCAAGAATTAGAAGCCTAAATTCTTTTGCTTGAGGCTCCCATTCTTTCTGCCATTCTCTTCCAATTTAGTTTGAAGTAAAACTCATGATAAAGTTCTTAAGGCTTGATGTTCAGGCTTTTCAGAAAATAGGGAGTGCAAATAACTCTTGTCACTGTCATTTTTTTCATAGAACGACAAAAGGGAAATTACTGGTTTTCAAGGACTTATGGAAATCCATTGGAAACGGTGGTGAGACTGAAGAGTTTAATTAATCTGAAAAGAGAATGTTGTGGAGCTACCTCAGCTCTGTACAAGTTTTTTTATCAGGAAGTCTAGACTTTTAAACAGACTAAGGACACAATAGTTATCTCTGGGAATATTTTAGTATGTATAGTACATTCATCTTTAAATAGTTCTATCTGTTTGACAGTTATGACTTAGGCTTTAAATTTGATGTGAAAAGAAATATTTGTGATTCAGATCATTTCCATTTCTGAAGCATTTCAGTTGTTGACTGTTTTTGCTGTCTCCTGAGGGCGAGAAAATAGTCTTTGTACCAATACTGAGACAAACTAGATGGAAAAATTTGTTTTCCTCATTCTTTTCTGTCTATTCGAACTGGCACAGCAGCAAGACCACTGCTATGAGTCTGAGTGGCCCTTCCACTCCAGGATGACAAACTTGTATGGCTAGTATGTTATTTGCACCCATTTCTGATGCCGGCTGTTAACTGTTGTGCAGAAAGATCTGTCAACCTTTTTCCCAGGAAGACACTTCTGAATTGCTTCACTTGTCTCTGAAGCAGAGAACTGGCACTCCATTTCTGAGATCTTGCTGTGTTAGCCCCCAAACCCATTTCTTTCAAATGCCTTTTACTTTCAACCCAAGCACTTCATTACTTCATGATGTAATCTCTTGTTCTTAATGTTCGGGGGATTGTTTTAGACTGATAAGAACATATTGCAGTAAGCAGGTAGAACATCTATCTTAAGCAGTATCCATCACTTGGCTTTGGTTCACGTATCATAACATCTGCAAGGAATGTCATTTACAATCAATGGATGGGCTGGGGTAACGGGCCACAGGTTTAAAAATCTTTCTCCAATTAATTTTGCGTTAAAATTTAGCTCTTATCATTTCAATTGGGTCTTTATTAAAACAATCATCTATTTATTACCTGTACTACAATGACCAGTGTACCTGTACCACAGTCAACAGTGGCTGAGCATCCTACAACAATTCCAAGAAGAAGAATGGTCTGAGCCCCCAGTGCAACACAAGAAGTCTGTCATCAAGCCAGAGTCCCGCAGGCGTTTTCTCCGCCTGGAGAAGAGCAGACTCTAGACAAATTGTTAGAGCAGCTCTCCGGTAGCTGAAGACAGCCTACCAGAAGGAGGCAGGTGAGCTACACAAGGGCACGGAGCAATAGGAAAAGTGTGGATGGCTTTAAAACCTGAAGAGTATAGGTTTCCCTTGGCTATTGGGAAGAAATTCCTTGCCAAGAGGGTTGTGAGACACTGGAACATGTTGTGGGTGACCAATTCCTGGAAGTGATCAAGGCCAGCTTGAATGGGTCTTTGGACTTAAGGCGGTCTAGTGGAAGGTGTCCCTGACAATGACATGGTGGGGGGGACGTAGGTGAATTTAAGGTCCCTTCCAAACCCAACCATTCCATTATTCTATGGTAATCATTCTGTACAGTAGCAGTAAGAAGTTGAAGCTAGAAATAACATATTCATGCTGAGAAACTGCTATCCAAGGAGTTGAACTGTTTGGGTCTCACATTTATGGGCCATTTAGCAATACTATATCTAATATCTAGTCCTCGCTCTTTATCATACACGCAAATATTTTATCATCTTTAACGTTTCTGACATTTGGGAATTTTCTTCCCTTCTCTTTCCTTCTTTCTTTCTTTCTTTCTTTCATTGTTTCCCTCTTTCCCTATTTCCCTCGTTCCTTCTGTCCCTCTTTCCCGCTTTTTCCCTTCCTTTTCTTTCTTTCTTTTTCTCTTTCTCTCTTTCCTTCTTTCTTTTCTTTCCTTCCCCCACTTCCTTCCATCACTGCCTTCCTTCCACTATGTCCTTCCTTCCGCCACGTCCTTCTGCCACTTCCTTCATTCCCTCCCTCCACTCTGATGTTAATTTGCAAACTGTCAAGGAAATTACTCTTCTTTAAATGTCATTTTGAAGCTTAGAAATGAAGAAATAACAAAATCGTGTCAAAACATGGCATTTAAAAGCCATCTGAAAGTGAGAACTAGCTATTGAAAAGTCAAAAATACAAAAATGAAATGATAGAGTGGATGGTTTTAAGGGATATTCTTTGTATGGCTTTGATACAAATGAGGATCTCAATTTTTACACCTTCTAAAAACACATCTTGAAACTTACTACTTTCCATGACAAAAATATTTCCAAAACAAGGAAATTGATTTATGCAGATGAAAATATCATCTTCCAAATAGTCCTCATCAAGTCCAAAAGATTACCCTGCTTTTACGTAGTAAGCTTTATGGAGATTTCTATTCTCACACAAACAAAGAAGAATCTTTCAAATGACTAGAAAATCTTTAAAAGCAAAATAACCTTTAAGAAAAAAGATCCAAAAAAGAGCAGGGAATTATATACGTCCACACTTGTTACATGTTGGTTACTAATATTGGCTCTAGTTTGTTGGCGAGTACACTTCCCATTCACGCACGCAGATACCCCTCTTCCTCCTGCACACAGATGTGTGATATTGGGTCTCAAAGAATGGACTATTTTCTCTTAGATAGGTTTTGGTTCTCAAAGTCAAAGCGTAGTCTTCCTGGCTCTATTACCAGGATTTTGTTCCGGGAAGGGAATGTGCTTGTGCCTGTTAGAAATGGGGAGGAGGGGACAGAAAGCAAAGCCATTTGAAGACAACCTGCAGCAGAACTAAGAAAGAGGGGTGTTTTTGACTGCAGAGCAAAAGACATGTCGGGAGTAAAATCGGAGAAAACTTGAGGTGCTGATAGAGTTTCTCCTTGTGACAGCTTTGAAACCCACAGAAAACAGCACTTCCTCATTCTCCTGCCTTTTCAATTCACATTAACATTGGAAGAAAAGGGGTTTTGGACAACTTTCTTTTGCTTCTTGCTAAACGCTCGGCTGATACTTTGTGGAACTTCCAGAAAAAGATCGGGAATGTTTTTTGTACTGGGACTGTTTCTCCTTGCGAGACAGAGTAAAAAAGCTTTTTGATAAGATGTAGGCGACAAGAGACGCAGATTCGGAGATACGGAACTCTCCGAAGGTAAAGGCCTCTCCCGGGCGTCTTTCCGCAGAAGCCGTGCTCCGGAGCGCACCGCGACCGGCACAATGCTCTGTGTGCAAAGAAGCGGCTTCTTCGCCTCCGGAAGACTGAGACCGCGGCCGCGTCTTTAAAAGCGTAGAACGAAGCCGCACAACATGGGGATTGTGTGTGCAGTTGTCAAACCTAAAGAAAACGGTACCTTAGCACTCTCCTGCCTTTTCCATTCACATTACCATTCAAAAAGAAGGAGTTTTGGAAAACTTTTTTTGCTTCTTGCTGAAACACTCTGAAGACCTCCGTGCAACTTCTAGAACAAGAGCGGAGATGCTTTCCGTACGGGCACAGTTTGTCCTGGCAAGACATAGTAAAAAAGCTTTTCGCTAAGTTTTATGCGACGAGAGAGGCAGAAGGCCAAGATACGGAGCTCTCCGAAACTGAGCCCCTGCCAGGGAGTCTTTCGTCAGAAGCCGCTCTCCGGAGAACACCGCCACCGGCACAATGCTCTGTGCGCGAAGAATCCGCCTCTTCGCCTCCGGGAGATGGAGAGAACGGCAACTTCCCAAAGGCGAAGATGCAAGCCGCAGCACACCGATATAGTGTGTGCAGCTTTCAAATTGATAGAAATCAGTACTTTAGCATTCTCCTGCCCTTTCATTCACATTATATTCGAATAACAGGAGTTTTGGGACACTATATTTTTCTTCTTGTTAAACACTCTGCAGTCCTCTGTGCAACTTTTAGAACAAGATCGGGGATGTTTTGTGTACTGGCACAGTTTCTCCTTGCAAGATAATGTGGAAAAGCTTTTTGCTAAGTGTTGAGCGACAAGACAGGCAAAAGAGGCAGATAAGCAGCTCTCCGAAAGTAAGTGCCGGTCCCCGGCTTCTTTCGGCAGAAGGCACTCTCAGGAGCTCACGGCGACCGGCAAAATACTCTGTGTCCGAAGAAGCCGCTTCTTCGCCTCCGGGAGACGGAGAGAGCGGCAGCTTCCCAAAGGCGAAGATGCAAGGCTCACCACACAGGCACAGTGTGAGCAGCATACAGACTTAAACAGTACGTTACCACTCTCCTGCCTCTTCCACTGATATTATATTCGAAAAGAACGAGTTTTAGACAACTTTCTTTCCTTCTTGCAAAACTCTTTGCAGACCTCCGTGCAACTTCTGGAACAAGATTTTAGATGTTTTATTTACTGGCAGAGTTTCTCCTTGCAAGATACAGAGGAAAAGCTTATGCTGAGTGTTGAACGACAAGAGCCGAAGAAGACAGAGATACGGAGCTCTCTGAAGCTAAGTGCCGGACCCCGACATCTTTCGGCAAAAGACGCTCTCTAAAGCCCCTTGCGCCAGGCACAAAGCTTTGTGCGCACAGAAGGCGTTTCTTCGCCTGCAGAAGACAGAGAGAACCGTAGCTTCCCAAAGGCGAAGATGCAGGCCGCGACACAGAGGCACAGTGTGAGCAGCTTTCAGAATTAGAGAAAACAGTACTTTGCCACTCTCCTGCCTTTTCAATTGTTCTTTGATTCGAAAAGAACGAGTTTTGGACAACTATCTTTTCCTTCTTGCAAAACTCTTTGGAGACCTCTGTGGAGGTTTAGAAAATGATTTTGGATGTATTGTTTACTGGCACAGTCTCTCTTTGCAAGATACGGTGGAAAAGTTTTTGCTGAGTGTTGAGCCACAAGAGCCGAAGAAGACGGAGATACGGAGCTCTCCGAAGCTAAGTGCCGGTCCCCGGCGTCTTTCGGCCTAAGCCGCTCTCCGAAACGCACCTCGACCGGCACAATTCTCTGTGCGCAAAGAAGCCGCTTCTTCGCCTCCGGGAGACGGAGAGAGCGGCAGCTTCTATAAAGGTGAAGAAAGAGCCTGCCCAACACCAGCATAGTGGAAGCAGCTCTCAGACATATAAAAGAGAGCACTTTACCACTCTCCTGCCTTTTCCATTCGCAATAGATTCGAAAAAAAGGAGTTTTGAACAACAATGTTTTGCTTCTTTTTAAACAGTCTGCAGTCTTCTGTGCAGCTTTTAGAACATGATCCAGAATGTTTTGTTACCGGCACACTTTCTCCTCGCAAGGTATGGTGAAAAGGCTTTTTGCTGAGTGTTGAACAACAAGAAGCGAAGAAGAGGGAGATACGGAGCTCTCCGAAGCTAATGCCGGTCCCCAGCGTCTTTCGGTAAAAACCGCTCTCAGGTGCTCCCGGTGCCCTGCACAATTCTCTGTGCGCAAAGAAGCCGCTTCTTCGCCTCCGGGAGACGGAGAAAGCGGCAGCTTCTATAGAGGCGAAGAAAGAGCCTGCCCAACACCAGCATAGTCGGAGCAGCTTTCAGACATATAAAAGAGAGCACTTTACCACTCTCCTGCTTTTTCCCTTCACAATACCTTCGATTAAAAGGAGTTTTGAACAACAATGTTTTGCTTCTTGTTAAACAGTCTAGAGTCTTCTGTGCAGCTTTTAGAACAAGATCCGGGATGTTTTGTGTACTGGCAAAGTTTCTCCTCGCAAGGTATGGTGGAAAAGCTTTTGCTGAATGTTGAACATCAAGAAGCGAAGAAGACGGAGATCCGGAGCCCTCCGAAGCTAAATGCCGCTCCCGGGCGTCTTTCGAGAAAACCGCTCTCGGGTGCTCCCTGAGCCCTGCACAATTCTCTGTGCGAAAAGCAGCTGCTTCTTCGCCTCCAGGAGACGGAGAGAACGGTAGCTTCGAAAGGCGAGGACTCAAGCCGCACCACACAGGCACAGTGTGGGTAGGATTTACACTTAGAGAAAACAGTATTATATCACTCTCCTGCCTTTTCCAATGTTATAATATTGGAAAAGAACGTGTTTTGGACAACTATCTTTTTCTTCTTGCAAAACTCTTCGGTGACCTCCGTGCAACTTCTAGAAAAAGATGGGTGATGTTTTCTTTACTGGTACAGTTTTTCCTCGCAAAGTATGGTGGAAAAGTTTTTGCGGAGTGTTTTACGACAAGACCCGAAGAAGACGGAGATACAGGGCTACGGAGATACGCCGGGTCCCGGGCGTCTTTCGGCACAAGTCGTTCTCCGAAACGAATCGCGATCAGCACGATGCTCTGTGCGCAAAGAAGGCTCTTCTTCGCCTCTAGGAGACGGAGAGAGCGGTAACTTCTATAGAGGCGAAGAAAGAGGCTGCCCAACACCAGCATAGTCGGAGCAGCATTCGAACATATAAAAAAGAGCACTTTACCACTCTCCTGCTTTTTCCCTTCACAATAGCTTCGATTAAAAAGAGCTTTGAACAACAATGTTTTGCTTCTTGTTAAACAATCTGCAGTCTTCTGTGCAGCTTTTAGAACAAGGTCCGGTCTGGTTTGTGTACTGGCACAGTTTCTCCTAGCAAGGTATGGTGGAAAGGCTTTTTTTGGGTGTTGAACAACAAGAAGCGAAGAAGACGGAGATACGGAACTCTCCGAAGCTAAGTGCCGGTCCCGAGCGTCTTTCGGAGCAAGCCGTTCTCCGAAACGCACCTCGACCGGCACAATGCTCTGTGCGCAACGAAGCCGCTTCTTCGCCTCCGGGAGACGGAGAGAGCGGCAGCTTCTATAAAGGCGAAGAAGGAAGCTGCCCAACACCAGCATAGTCGGAGCAGCTTTCAGACATATAAAAGAGAGCACTTTACCACTCTCCTGCTTTTTCCCTTCACAATACCTTCGATTAAAAGGAGTTTTGAACAACAATGTTTTGCTCTTGTTAAATAGTCTACAGTCTTTTGTGCAGCTTTTAGAACAAGATCCTGGATGTTTTGTGTACTGGCACAGTTTCTCCTCGCAAGGTATTGTGGAAAAGCTTTTTGCTGAGTGTTGAACAACAAGAAGCGAAGAAGACGGAGATGCGGAGCTCTCCGAAGCTAAGTGCCGGTCCCCGGCGTCTTTCGGTAAAAACCTCTCTCAGGTGCTCCCTGAGCCCTGCACAATTCTCTGTGCGAAAAGCAGCTGCTTCTTCGCCTCCAGGAGACGGAGAGAACGGTAGCTTCGAAAGGCGAGGACTCAAGCCGCACCACACAGGCACAGTGTGGGTAGGATTTACACTTAGAGAAAACAGTATTATATCACTCTCCTGCCTTTTCCAATGTTATAATATTGGAAAAGAACGTGTTTTGGACAACTATCTTTTTCTTCTTGCAAAACTCTTCGGTGACCTCCGTGCAACTTCTAGAAAAAGATGGGTGATGTTTTCTTTACTGGTACAGTTTTTCCTCGCAAAGTATGGTGGAAAAGTTTTTGCGGAGTGTTTTACTACAAGACCCGAAGAAGACGGAGATACAGGGCTACGGAGATACGCCGGGTCCCGGGCGTCTTTCGGCACAAGTCGTTCTCCGAAACGAATCGCGATCAGCACGATGCTCTGTGCGCAAAGAAGGCTCTTCTTCGCATCTAGGAGACGGAGAGAGCGGTAACTTCTATAAAGGCGAAGAAGGAAGCTGCCCAACACCAGCATAGTCGGAGCAGCATTCGAACATATAAAAAAAAGCACTTTACCACTCTCCTGCCTTTTCCTTTCAGAATAGCTTCGATTAAAAGGAGTTTTGAACAACAATGTTTTACTTTTTGTTAAACAATCTGCAGTCTTCTGTGCAGCTTTTAGAACAAGGTCCGGTCTGGTTTGTGTACTGGCACAGTTTCTCCTCGCAAGGTATGGTGGAAAGGCTTTTTTTGGGTGTTGAACAACAAGAAGCGAAGAAGACGGAGATACGGAACTCTCCGAAGCTAAGTGCCGGTCCCGAGCGTCTTTCGGAGCAAGCCGTTCTCCGAAACGCACCTCGACCGGCACAATGCTCTGTGCGCAACGAAGCCGCTTCTTCGCCTCCGGGAGACGGAGAAAGCGGCAGCTTCTATAAAGGCGAAGAAGGAAGCTGCCCAACACCAGCATAGTCGGAGCAGCTTTCAGACATATAAAAGAGAGCACTTTACAACTCTCCTGCCTTTTCCATTCACAATAGCTTCGATTACAAAGAGTTTTGAACAACAATGTTTTGCTTCTTGTTAAACAGTCTAGAGTCTTCTGTGCAGCTTTTAGAACAAGATCCGGGATGTTTTGTGTACTGGCAAAGTTTCTCCTCGCAAGGTATGGTGGAAAAGCTTTTGCTGAATGTTGAACATCAAGAAGCGAAGAAGACGGAGATCCGGAGCCCTCCGAAGCTAAATGCCGCTCCCGGGCGTCTTTCGAGAAAACCGCTCTCGGGTGCTCCCTGAGCCCTGCACAATTCTCTGTGCGAAAAGCAGCTGCTTCTTCGCCTCCAAGAGACGGAGAGAACGGTAGCTTCGAAAGGCGAGGACTCAAGCCGCACCACACAGGCACAGTGTGGGTAGGATTTACACTTAGAGAAAACAGTATTATATCACTCTCCTGCCTTTTCCAATGTTATAATATTGGAAAAGAACGTGTTTTGGACAACTATCTTTTTCTTCTTGCAAAACTCTTCGCTGACCTCCGTGCAACTTCTAGAAAAAGATGGGTGATGTTTTCTTTACTGGTACAGTTTTTCCTCGCAAAGTATGGTGGAAAAGTTTTTGCGGACTGTTTTACGACAAGATCAGAAGAAGATGGAGATACAGGGCTACGGAGATACACACGGTCCGGCGCGTCTTTCAGCACAAGTCGTTCTCCGAAACGAATCGCGATCAGCACGATGCTTTGTGCGCAAAGAAGCCGCTTCTTCGCCTCCGGGAGACGGAGAGAGCGGTAACTTCTATAAAGGCGAAGAAGGAAGCTGCCCAACACCAGCATAGTCGGAGCAGCTTTCAGACATATAAAAGAGAGCACTTTACCACTCTCCTGCTTTTTCCCTTCACAATAGCTTCGATTAAAAAGAGCTTTGAACAACAATGTTTTGCTTCTTGTTAAACAATCTGCAGTCTTCTGTGCAGCTTTTAGAACACGGTCCGGGCTGGTTTGTGTACTGGCACAGTTTCTCCTCGCAAGGTATGGTGGAAAGGCTTTTTTTGGGTGTTGAACAACAAGAAGCGAAGAAGACGGAGATACGGAACTCTCCGAAGCTAAGTGCCGGTCCCGAGCGTCTTTCGGAGCAAGCCGTTCTCCGAAACGCACCTCGACCGGCACAATGCTCTGTGCGCAACGAAGCCGCTTCTTCGCCTCCGGGAGACAGAGAGAGCGGCAGCTTCTATAAAGGCGAAGAAGGAAGCTGCCCAACACCAGCATAGTCGGAGCAGCTTTCAGACATATAAAAGAGAGCACTTTACCACTCTCCTGCTTTTTCCCTTCACAATACCTTCGATTAAAAGGAGTTTTGAACAACAATGTTTTGCTCTTGTTAAATAGTCTACAGTCTTTTGTGCAGCTTTTAGAACAAGATCCTGGATGTTTTGTGTACTGGCACAGTTTCTCCTCGCAAGGTATTGTGGAAAAGCTTTTTGCTGAGTGTTGAACAACAAGAAGCGAAGAAGACGGAGATCCGGAGCCCTCCGAAGCTAAATGCCGCTCCCGGGCGTCTTTCGAGAAAACCGCTCTCGGGTGCTCCCTGAGCACTGCACAATTCTCTGTGCGAAAAGCAGCTGCTTCTTCGCCTCCAGGAGACGGAGAGAACGGTAGCTTCGAAAGGCGAGGACTCAAGCCGCACCACACAGGCACAGTGTGGGCAGGATTTACACTTAGAGAAAACAGTATTATATCACTCTCCTGCCTTTTCCAATGTTATAATATTGGAAAAGAACGTGTTTTGGACAACTATCTTTTTCTTCTTGCAAAACTCTTCGCTGACCTCCGTGCAATTTCTAGAAAAAGATGGGTGATGTTTTCTTTACTGGTACAGTTTTTCCTCGCAAAGTATGGTGGAAAAGTTTTTGCGGACTGTTTTACGACAAGATCAGAAGAAGATGGAGATACAGGGCTACGGAGATATGCCGGGTCCCGGGCGTCTTTCGGCACAAGCCGTTCTCCGAAACGAATCGCGATCAGCACGATGCTCTGTGCGCAAAGAAGCCGCTTCTTCGCCTCCGGGAGACGGAGAGAGCGGTAATTTCTATAAAGGCGAAGAAGGAAGCTGCCCAACACCAGCATAGTCGGAGCAGCTTTCAGACATATAAAAGAGAGCACTTTACCACTCTCCTGCTTTTTCCCTTCACAATAGCTTCGATTAAAAGGAGTTTTGAACAACAATGTTTTGCTCTTGTTAAATAGTCTACAGTCTTTTGTGCAGCTTTTAGAACAAGATCCTGGATGTTTTGTGTACTGGCACAGTTTCTCCTCGCAAGGTATTGTGGAAAAGCTTTTTGCTGAGTGTTGAACAACAAGAAGCGAAGAAGACGGAGATGCGGAGCTCTCCGAAGCTAAGTGCCGGTCCCCGGCGTCTTTCGGCAAAAACCACTCTCAGGTGCTCCCTGCGACGGGCAGAATTCTCTGTGCGCAAAGAAGCCGCTTCTTCGCCTCCGGGAGACGGAGAGAGCGGCAGCTTCCGAAAGGCGAAAAAGAAATATTAACAACACCCGCATTGTGTCCCGGGCGTCTTTCGGCACAAGCGCCGCATCGGCGCTCACCGCGACCGGCACAATGCTTTGTGCGCGATGAACTCGCTTTTTCGCCTCCCGGGTACTGAAAGAAGAAGCATATGCTTAAGACGCCCTTGCCTCAATTGTGTACAGGTTTGGGCGCGCCTCTCGATTACTTGTGCCATTCCTGACAGCAGGCGTCGCTGTTGGTCAAGCTTTGAGTATGCTTAAGAAGTTGGGATGCTGGGTGGTCAAACAACTCAAGGTAAGATCAGCGATTTTAAATCAGGTTCTCACTGGTGTAGATACCATTAGTCATTGCACACTGCAAAATAAAGCTGCTCTAGTTTTCTTGTTAGCACATGGGCACGAGTGTGAGGATTTTGAAGGAATGTGTGTTTTGAACCTCTCTAACCCTTCTGCAGTCATTCGCTGGAAACTCAAACAAGGACAAGATAACATGAAGAAATTGATTGGGAATGAGAGGGTTACGCATGAATGGTTTGAGAGATGGGAAACAACTCGATGGTTGAAAGATCTTGTAAAGGGAACTTTGTTGTTACTAGTAGTCATTATTATATTGCTTCTTGTTATTCCATGCATCATGGTGAGCATCTTGGAAGAAAATACGGTGGAAAGGGTTTAGCTGGTGCAAGACGAAGAAGGGGGAAATTGTAGCAATGTAGCTGAACCTCTTCGACTAAAGGGTGCACCAGCCATCCAGCTGGAATATGTTCTTATCAGAATTTTCTCAGAGCCCTCTGGAATTCATCAAGGTTACTAAGACATAAGCCGTGCTAAAGTAAGAAAGAGAAGCTGAGAAACCAAATTCCAAGACCACAAGAACTCGATAATGGGGGGCAACAAAGTGCCTGGACTGTAATCAAACGTATCTTCTGAGAGGTGCACACAGAATGCGTGGACATAACAAAGGCACCAAGATAAAAATGCGGGCCTAGCGTGTGCAGAGATTTAGAATGTGTAAGTGCATCGTGTCAACAATCAACGGCTTCTGCTTAATCCTCTTGCTCCGTTGTCCTGGAGTCCTGAATTTCCCACAAGGAAAGCCCTACTAAAAGGGCTCTGATTTTAATGATAGTTGCTGTCTAGACAATGAATAATGGGAAGAGTTCTTTCAAATCCTTCCCTCGCTGACATCTGTAAGTTTCATCTTTTCCTGATTGTACTGGTGGCTATACATTAGTTATGACTAGAAAGGAATGAGTTTTAGGGATATGTTGCAAGGAAATTGGTAGCTCTGCTTCTATTTCCATTGTCTAAGAAGAATCCTGATTAGTTTTGGACTTTTCATAGACCTCTGACTAGATTGCATTTGTCTTTGATTGAGCCTGTAAATTTTAGACTACTAGGCTTGATCAATGGGCAAAAGGAAAGTCAGATTAGGTGGTTCTCTTGTCAACAACTTCTCAATAGTAGGGCGATTTCTGTCCTCAAGTTTGT
The DNA here is from genome assembly GCF_051311805.1 of Agelaius phoeniceus. Taxonomy (NCBI): domain Eukaryota; kingdom Metazoa; phylum Chordata; class Aves; order Passeriformes; family Icteridae; genus Agelaius; species Agelaius phoeniceus. The sequence continues at coordinate 18,904,905 of NC_135279.1, read as the reverse complement.
TACTTCAGCTAGCAGATTATGCTCACTCCAAAAGAAGGTGAGAAGTTTGCTACCCTAAATGGTCCGAGAATTCTTCCTGCTTCTTTGTGACTCTTTTGTATGACTGGATTCTGTATTATTGGCGTTTGTTATAAAAAGTTGGATTAAATTGCGTGCGTCCGCTCTTGGGGGAAACAGAGTATTTAGCCAATAACATCTAGGCTTTTATCGACCTGAGACTGTCTGAACGGACCGGACGCTTTAAACACAGTAATTCCTGCTAGTTCCAATTCCATTTTTAGACTCGACAAACCGAATGGTAAACCTGCACCAGTAGGGAGGGACATTGGACTTTCTCCTTTTTAGAGAGAAACTAATGAAAAAGTTTCAGCAGAATCATAGCAGGCTGTAAAATAAGAAAAGCATCATGAAAAGAGGCCAATCCTATCCTCTTAGATATGGCTAGTTGTGATTGGACATGAATGAAATATGTCAACTCTGTGTTCCTGGGTATCACATCAGTAACAGCTACTTCAGCTGCTGTAGTTGTCTCCTAAAGCTAAGAACAGAATCCAAAGAATTGTGATTCCATGGTCCCAATTCACCCTGTGATGGTGACAGGTGAAAAAGGAGTGGAAGGTGCACGGGTAAATGAACTTGAATGGCCTATCTAAATCAGCAGCCACTGATTTCCTGAAAACTTCAACAGGTCAGTTGACCTGTTGGGATTCTTTTAATCCATGGTCATGTTTTTCTTGGGATTCTTGTAACCTTTCCCCATTCGTTCAGCCTTTGCCCTCAAGCCTTTGCTGACATTTCAAGTATCTCGACAAGCTGGAAATGTGTTGTCTTTCTTTATCATGTCATAATTCCCTTCAAAGGCTTGTTTGCCTCAAGTCTTATTTTTGCTGGTTTTCTGCTAGTTCATTGTCAGAGGGCAGCGGGTGCTTTGTTAGAGCAAGTACACAATCCTATAGCTTGCTTTTCTTTTGATTTGGCCTGTCTAGAAAACTGAATGACTGGACATTTCCGACAGGATTTTCTCTCCCCATTATGTTTCACTGGAAGGGCAGATGCAAATCAGCTACCTAAACTCTTGGCATGGAAGAAAGTAGTTGTTTGCTGCTGCATATAGGTAGAAGCTTACAAAAGGAAGGCCTTGGGCTGAGGGCCGTTACTTTGGCTAAGTAGAAAAGGACTATGGGAAGGTGAGGCCGCTGAATCAGAGGTAGATCAACAAGTTCTAGAATCGTCACGTGTTCACAGCGTGGTGTAAACCAAACACTTGCTGCACTGCTCCCATAGTGAAACCAGGAAGGACTTAAAAAATTTAGAAGGGCAAACAAAGCAGTTGGAAGGAAAAGAACATTAACCATTATTCCATTCTTCTAGTATGTCCTCCTTTAAATCATCATTTTCATGCAGTTTAACGGCTTGCGATGGAATCCCTCAAAAGGAAATCTGAGACAGAGTAGGCTTTTTAATGCAGTAGATGTGACACGTGCAGGCCAAGTTTCCTTTTTTGACATCTAATGCTAGTTATGCTTGAGCTACCCTTTGCTTAAAGTACTTAAATCCCACTAGGAATTTTACTCATCATTGAGCAAATTTTGCTGTCATGATTGAGTAAATTTTATTCATGATAGAGTGAATTTTACTGTCACTCAGAATTTTACTGTCATGATTGGCATGGAAACTTTTCAAGGAAAGCTCTGGATAGCAATGTTTGTGTAAAAATAGTATTTTATCTCCTGTATTTGTGTGAAGCAGGTAAGCCTTTTGCTGTCACCAGTGTTGCTTACCCTTTCATGTCATATCCCTCTTCATATCCATATTCTGCTGAAGGCTTATTAATCTACTTTAAAATTGGCCCGTGGAATAAGACTCCTTTTCCTTTTTGAAAGCTAATGTCATTTGACCTAGTGACAGTAAATAATTCATGAATTGTAAGTCCCCAGCTAGCATCTTTTATGCATATTCTAACCTTCTAAAGAAGTAACAAAAACACTCTCCGATACTTGACTTTCTTAAGCACACAAAATGCTTCCCTCCTTTGCAGTTGGCATCTGTAAAATGAACCACATCTCTGCAGTATTTTAACGTGCACCATATTTAGCCAAGTAATTCAAAACAAACCAAAAACCAGTCACTTCAATTTTGAAATATTTTAAAATTGTTTTTGAATATACAAAATGTACCCTTACCCTATGCATTGCCTGCAGATTTAATCGTCGTGAAAGCAAACCCTATGTTTCTGTTGGGATAGCACGGTTTTCCAGTTTCCACAATTGTTCTTGGCACAGTTTTCTACTTATGTGACTGTTAGGACACTCGCAGGTACTTCTAAGGTACTGTAGTAAGCGGAGAAGGAGGAGAGGTTGTGCCTTATTTCTGGCTTCCTTTGGTTTTCTTTTTGGTTTTCTTCCTCTTCCTTTTTCATGCCACCTTTCTAGATACTGCGATTTAGATTTGCAGTTTACTAAGCTGTGCTTTCTGTCTGGAATTCTTTGAAATTCTGAGAGGAGCCCCACCGGTAAATATGCATCTTTTTATGATTTGCTAGCTACATAGAAAATCTTCCTGCTGCTCTAAAATGCTTTTATTTGATATGCATTTTTATCACCATTCCAATGGAAAGAGAAGTTCCTCTATTCACTGCTTTTGTACTGGATTCAGTTCAATGTGCGCCAACGGTGCAAAAAAGTCCTGCTGGAAGAAAGGATCTGCATACCAATTGACCAAGACACGTGCTACAAGGGTCTTGGAAAGGTTCAAAGTTTCTCTACCTTTCTGGCAGTCTGTCTTCACAGCAGGACTTGATGAGGGATTTTGCTGGCGTTTCTTTGACAGAAAGCAACAACAAAGCAAGAAAAACGGAGCAACAAAAGAAGATAGCAGCAAAAGGTACATTATCCCCTCTGTTATTATCATTGTTGAAACAGATTTTTTCTTGCCATGTTACATCAAATACCTTAGTAGAGCTAAAGACTAGAAAAACGCAGCTCTGTTCTGGATTCATTAAAAGCAAAGCCATCTGTGGACAGAAGTGCCCAGCGTGATGCTGGGAACTCCTGGCTGGTTTCAGTAAGCTGTCTGGAGAACGGCATTTTTGGTGGGCTTTACTAGCGTGTCTGTAAGGAGGGGACTTTATGTGCAGCTTTGAGCCCTGAGAGTGCCATAGGCAAAGAGACCCATCGTGTAGCTCTCTGACCAGCCACAGCACACTGAGGCATGATACTCCCAGAGTTCACGTGGTAGAAAGGTTTTCTGCCCCCGTGAAGGACGACACATCCATTTTCTTGAATAGAGCCATTCTCTATAATGGTACCTTGAATTCATCAAGTGTTATTTGCACAATGGCTAGCGAGCTTGGATTCTTAAGCTTCTCGTGTTTGATCTGTTTCCTGTTTCAGTAAATAGCAAAACTTCCAAGGACTGCAGCGACAAGAAGATGAAGCTGCTAGTGTTTTTCAAATGTTTGCCTAATAAAATGGTAATTTATGGTACCGAAACACCAGCTCTGCTCAGGGCAATTCTGAAATTGACTTGAGCTCTTTTCCCTGTTTCTTAGCAGGTGAACTGAGATACTTTTAGCTTCCAAGGCAAGGCGTTTGACAGCAGCTTCAAAAAGGCCCAGGCTGTTGGATGAAAAGGTGAAAAAACTGAGGGAAATGGGGGGAAATTTCACTTCTGGTTTATGTCATAGATTCAGCCAGATGATCAACAAGCATTAGTTTGATGAGGTACCAGCGTAGTCTTTCACTCTTGCAGATCCCCAAAAGCTTAACCATCCAGCAGCTTCTTCCTTGCAACAAGTGCCACAGCCAAAAGCCAGGCCTGGCCGTCACCTTCTCCTCACAGCCTACAAACTCTGCCAAACGTACCGGCGATTCTCACTTTCCTTCTCAGCTACATGGACAAGCACATCCTCTCCACGTCTCCGAGTCCTTAGTGAAACCAAACAGCAGTTCACCTTCAAACAGCTCAGTGTGCCAGGACAGAAAGATTTCACTGGCCTGTCCCCTTGCTTTTTCCTTGCAGCCTTTTATTTTCAGAGCACACACCGAGGCATTGCACTTTGCTTCTCAGCTGAGTGCATTGCCATATTGCTGGAGTCCCACACGTCCATCTCCTTCTCACACAAACTGCTTCTGTTGAAACATTCTCATGTGATGTGCTTTCCTGCTCAGCTATTAACACAGTCACATTCTATGTCCTGCTTGCAGACTGAATCTAAAAGGAGACGTTTCTGACTATGTCTCACAGATACAGATGTACCAGGATGAAAAGGTTGCTTGGACCTTGCCACTTACGTTCGAAAACATCCATTCACTCCACAATCAAGAGACACCTTTCTTTGCTTTACATCCTGCAAACTTCACACACACACACACACACACACACACACACACACACACACACACAGAGACACAAGAGAGCTATGCACTTTCTTTCTTTCTTAGCTGCACACACTCACCTATTTCCCAGCTTGACCTCTCTACCACTTCTCCTTCGGCCTTGCTGTGCATGGACATTTCCTGTTAAGATACCCATTGTGTTGCCTATCCCTCCCCCACATTGCTTTGCCCTTCCTACCCAATCTTGCATTTCCTTGTCATTGCTGACAATTCCTTTCTTTTCCCTTCCTGACCCATGCATGTCCTTCCCTTGCCCTTCATACCAACCCAGTGCCTTGTATTGACTTGCTCACCTATCCTTCTTTTCCTTCCCATTTGTCCAGCTCCAATCTTTCATTTCCTTCTCCTTCTAGGACTCTTATTGCCTTGTCTCCCTCTCTTTTGTGTTGCCTGGCAAAGCCACCACTTGTCTTGCCTTGTCCTTGAACGCCTTCCTTGCCTGCATTACCTTGCTCACCAGTCCCCCACCTGGAATTCACCACCTCTCTTCTTGTGGAATCTCTTCAACATGCATTGCCCTGCCTGCTTCTCCTAGGATTCTCCAGACTTCCACTGGCTTTTTTTTCTCAAGGCCCAGCGTTTCAGGAGCTTGTGAGAAGAAGCCTGGAGGAGGCCACGGGCAAGCACACCGATCTGTCCTGACAGCTTTCTTCTGACATCTATCCTTCCATGTCTTGAATTTTGGACACAAAGTTCATCTTTCACCCTTGGGCTTCAGGGGCAGAATGACAGTTCTTTTGCATACAAAAGAAAGCAGGTAACCCAAGTGTCTTAGGTGCAGATTAGACATGACCTATGCAAGATCAAGGCTGGACAGAACAGTCTGTCTGGGCCGCTTTTGTGTACCAGCAATCTTTGAATGGACCTGCCACTTGCCTTGCTTTGGGCAACCAAACAGTTTCTTTGCCTTGTCCTGCTGATTCTCCATTGCTTTGCATTCCCTTGCATACCCATGCCCAAGCTTTGACCTGCCTGCAGTTTTCTTATAGAGCTTGGCCTTGCCTAGCCCTTCCTATTACCATTACTTCCTATGCCCAGCCTTGCCTCTAACTTCTGGGACTTGTCTCACCTACCACTCCATTTGCTTTCCCCTCACGGCTTCAGTCTTGCCAACCTGTCCCTTGACTTGCCTACAATTGCCTACACTTGCTTTGCATTGCCTTACCTGCATGGAAGGCAAGGCAAAGAGTGGTAGACAAGGCAAAGCAAAGCCAGGAAGTTATTGGAAGGGCTAGGCAAGGCAGACATAGGCAAGCAAGCAAAGCTAGGGTAGGGTAGGCTATGTAAACTAGCCTGCCCTATTGGAGGCAAGGCAAAGCCAAGTGACTTGGAGTGCTGTCTCTGTCCCTCTGGCGTGCCTCTCAGGAACCCTCAGCCAGTCACGAGTTGGCAGACACCGGGGGGACAACCCCAACTCCCAGCAGGGAGACACTCTCTCGCGCCCTGAGGGTACTGAGGGCACCTAGGCTAGTTGCCTTTGCAGCAGAAGAGACACCAGAGACATCAGTAGATGATAAAGGGCCGACTCTTCGCAGGGGTTAATCCAAGGTTTTATTCAGGGGCTCTGGGGAGCTCCTGCACCTTTGGGGGCCTCCTGCTGAGAGCTCTGGAAGATGTGCCAAGGTTACATTTAAAAGGAGGTGGAAACCGAAAGTAGATTACATTTTACTAAACAATAAGTGACCCTACGGGATGGGTACTGGGGGACATTTAGGACCGTGTGTGGGGCAAGGCTTGGGGGGCTGACCCCTAGCCTCTGGCTAATCAATCGAGGACCTAGAGCGAAGCTTCTAGATGGAGGGGATGGGATCCTGAGTGATTGACAGAGAGCCAGGGTGGGGGTTTGAGGATGATCTCATCCAGGGAGAGGGATTACACAGGTAAAGGGAGGGGAGTACAGTCTGGGATGAACCATTTGGGAAAAATATGGGGAAATAAAACAACACTTCTTCAAAGTATTACAAAGTATAAAAATCACACTACAGGAGTCTGCCTTTCCTTGCTTGGGAAGTAAAGATATGATTGCAATGTTGGTGGGGCAGCTGATAAGGTATCGTGGGGAGGTATAGTCCAACATTTCTGTACTGGCCCCTTCTATGTAGGAGCCATTGTTGGACAGAGTCAGTACTGGACATGGTATACAGCTTTTGCTTGGTAAGTTCCTGAAGGAGAACAGCAATGCTTTCTCATGGGAAGGAAAGAACTTAGCCCCAGTGTTGGAGGTGCAGATAAGAAGCTGTGTCGTGCAGCTTAAGGGCGGCAGCAACTTTCTATGCTGGCATATTTGGTTTGGAAGCACTGACTCAATTTGTACAATCATGGAGTCGGTATCCATCTTTGGAAGGCAGTCTCCTTCCTGCAAGAATCCATTTGGCATGTGTTTTCCACTTTCTCAAGGCAGCCTTCTTGAAATTCTGCCAGCACACTTCTTCTGGACAAGGTAAAGAGCTGCGCTGGGTCTTGGTGTGCAGCCTAGCTAGTGCCCCGCACAGGAAATGCCCAATAACAGTGGTCTGACAGCTTTGTAGAGGATCAGGCCCTGGATGCTTTGGATTTTGGAGGAGGGGATGCCATTTCTTTTGAGATGGGCTTCTAGTTCCTCCTCCCTTTGGCAAAGTTTGGGTGGCCACTTTGGGTGGTCTCAGTGAATTGAAAGGCTTTTCCCAATAGGCAGTTCTCTGGGTTCGAGTTGTTGAACTGTCAGTGGCAATGCAGAGGCCAGGCCAGGCCTCTGCAGGACAGGTTTTTTGTCCCTTGTAGCTTTAGGGACTGTGTGAGCAGTCCCTGGTGCCATCCCATTTGGATCCTGACTCTGAGAGATTGAAGGCTTACAGTGGTATCTAGAGCTGAGAAGGAAAGTGGTGATTGCAAGGTGTGTGTAGTTTGATGGGAACAATTGAAATCATAAGCACCAAAGAGCTTTCTTCACTGACAGTTTTGCGAGCTCTGTTGAGTGCTCGGCCAATGTTTTCAAGTTTGTTAGCAGACTCTATGAGAGAGAAAAAGTTTGTTAGGGCAGAAGATCTGGTGTCGGCCTTTGAGTGTGGGGTAAAGAAGAGTATCCACTTGGAAGGGGAAGATCAGTGACATATTTTTGTCCTGACACAGTTGATTGGAGAGCAGGGATGTTTCTGACTTGGCTGGCTCCTGGGGGTGGTTGTGAGCTGGGCTCGGTGCGTGTCCTGGTTTTGTGAGTTGACAATGCTGCAGTGTCATTATTTAGATGAGCGCTGACAGTGCCCAGGAAAAAGACAAGCACTTTTCTAGCCCAGCCCCGTTCGTGGTGGAGCAGTGTAGGGACAAGAGCTCCGCTGTGGATCCTGGCTCTCGGGTACTGACAGAATGGGATCCTGCATGTAGCAGAGAAGGGAGGGGAATCATTTCCATTGTTGGCTGCACAGTTTAGAAGCTTCAAAATAAAAGGCAATTGCAGCACAGCCTCTTCATTTAAGAACGTTTTCTGGGCCATCAGATGCCCATCATGTAACTCTCACCCACTGAACTGCATCCAGCTCCCTGGAGATATGCACTTTCCCTCAAGATCTAGGTACCATCTTGCACTCGAACGCTTGAAGATCCCAAACTGCTTCAAAATGTCCAGCGGCTGCTCTCAAAGAAAAAGTTCTACAACAAAAAGGCAGTGCTGGCCATAACGGTCCCTTTGCAGTCTCTCAACTAAATGAAACATACTAGCGATTCACACGTTCCTTCTCAACCTTATATATACATATAAATATATAGCATCAGAACATTCTCTCAAAGTGACAGAGACTATGGTTACAGCCAAGCGTTTTCAGCTGCACTTCTGAATGATAGATGTGCCAGGACAGAAGGCATTTGCCAACCTACCCTCTTTCCTGTGCAAACTGATGTTGGCAGCACAAATATTTTCACATTCTTTCGTTGTGGCGGTGTCCAAGCAGCTAGAGGTCACACAGGTGGAAGTGTCAAGACAGAAGATGTTCTCAAAGTAACTCCTTTTTTTTCTAAACAGCTTTTAAACTGCGCACAATGCTCTGTATCTTCTTTCCCAGATAGATCTGCCCTCACTTTTTCACTCTCACATCTTTGTTGCAAACGTCCAGCAGCTCTTTGCGTAGAAAAAGGCTCTAGAAATAAAAGTGAGCCTTGGGCTGCACCTTCTGCCTGCCCCACACAAGCCACATCAAACTCACCACACTCACACAAACAGCGCACTCTGTCCTTCCCTTCTCCACCGCATCTACCTTGGCGTTCTCTGGATCTCGGAACCTAAAGGTAGGCACATTTGTTTCCACAGAAGGGTTGGAAAGGCCATAGGTAGCAGCACAAATAGCTCTTGCTGAACTTTAGTCTTTACCACTGCCACCATGAATTTGGTTGGTAGGCCAGTAAGAGTCATGCTCCTTTTACAGCTGGTATGCGGCAGCCACCAGCCCAGTGCTCTCTGGCTTCGTTCTTCGACTCTTGTAATTGGTCCTGCTTTTACTCTCCCGGAGGGGAATAGGCATCTATTTCCCACACAGATCATTGTGGCAGCAGCCAAGGTGCTTTTGCCAAAAGACGCTTGAGCCAGGCACTTACCTTCTCAGCACTATTTAGCCCCGTATTCTGCGTCTCTTGTCATCAAGATCATATTGCAAAGCATTTCACAGAGAGAAAATGTGCCAGGACAACAAGCTTGGCTGGAGCATACCCCTGAAACTGGTGGAAGTTTGTATTTGCACCACATTCAAGGGGCAGTCTTCTTTCCTATACAACCTGCAAACTGCTGTCAGTTGACAGTGCCCTCTGCCTGCTCCTTCTTACCTTGAAGTACTATGCCAAAGAGGGCTCTGTGCTGAGGTGTCAGGAGAGAGAAGCATATGTGTTTATAAAGTGGAATGCCTGTTAGGCACTTCCCTCTTCAAGACATCGTGTTCCATGCCAAGCATTTAACAAAGAAACAAATTAGTGTGACTCTGCAGTCAAATCCTGCAATCTTCCCAGAAGTGAATTTCTCTCTTCTATAGGACTGACTTGTATGAAGTGGCGTGGTTGTTTCCTTCCATTAGAAGGGAAACTCATCTAGCCAGGCTTCATCACCCCCTGCATCTTTTGGGGTAGTTCTTGGAAGAAAATAGAGAGCAACTTTTCCAATCCACATGATTCATGTTTCATTCTCTTCCTTCTGTACTTCAGGGAACAAGCTATCAATTCCCTACTCTTTCTATGAAAAGGCATGAAGCTATTACCTAAATTCCCATAGATATAATAAGGAATCAAAGTCTTTTATGCCTGAAGGGCAGGCCCTTATGGTATGAAAAGTATGGATTGTCAAGGGTGGAAGAAGATCTGTATGAAAAGGGAGAAAGCCCAGAAGCATGCAGGTATGAAAGGGAAAACGACATTAAATTGTCAAGGGAAAGAAATTGAACGAGGGAGGAGGGAGAAGAGAGGAGGAGGAGGCAATTGCTGCCTTTGAGGCAGCTGACACAAGGACCGTCGGCCTCATGAGCAAACAAGAAAACCAAATGAAACTTCTCATCAACCTCATCAACAACTTAGTGGACAAATGTGCAAACCCATTTCTTCATTTATTATGTGTCTAATATATATAGAGATGTTCTTCATTCTGACAGAATTTTCAGGGAGCAAGCTAGTGTAAGGCACCTGGAACCAATGGTGTATTGGAAATGGCCAACATGCAGAACACGCTCCATCCTGAACGCTACCACAGCAGAATCACAGGATCATAGAATGGCCGGGGTAAACAAAGACCTTAAGGGCCATCTAGTTCTCTGACATGGGCGGGGACACCTTTTACTTGCTCAGGTTGCTCAGAGCCCCATCCAGCCTGGTCTTGAACACCAGGTTGGGGTGTCCATAACTTCTCCAGGCTCTCTGTGCCAGTGCTTCACCACCCTCACAGGGAAGAATTTCTTCCGAGTATCTAATTTCAACCTGCCCTCTTTCATTTTGAAGCCATTGCCCATTGTCTTGTCTCCAGAGTTGCTAATGAAGAGTCCCTCTCCTGCTTCCCTTCAGATATTGGAAGGTGTTGTGAGGTCTCCATGCAACCTTCTCTTCACCAGGCTAAACAGCCCTAATTCTCTCAGCCTGTGGGATGTGCTCTTGGCCTGAATACTGAACTGCAGTATTGAATGCTGATTTTTTTAAAAGGCATGTTCTTTTTCAGCCTTTAATCCTTTAAAAGCATGTTCTTTTTCAGCCTTAAATTAGACTAAATAGCTTTGATTTGTGGGTATTGCAAGTGAGCAACAGAAATCACTGCCCTGGCTTGCCTTTTTTACAGCTCCTTTCTGTGGGAGACTCGCTGCAAACCTCACAGCTGGTGAGACAGTGGGCACACCATCATTCTGAAGGAGCTTTGCACAGTAAACATAGAGAAGGATTAAATATTGAAATGCAGATGACAGGAGCTGCCCAATGGACTCTGCTGGTGGAAATCAAATACTAGTCTAGTACTTTGAATGCAAATAACTCCTCCCAATGAGGCCAGACAGGATTGTTTGCCTTTGAATCTGAGCACATGGACTGTAGTTGATGTCTACAGGTTGAAAACAGTGTAGATACATCTCCTTTTTTTCAATAGTGGCTCAGAAACTGAAAAGGCAGCTACAAAAATGATGAATACATCCCTAAAGATTCAAAAATGGTTGTTCTTAATTTCGATCTCCACCATAACAACAGATCGTAAGAACTAAAATAAAGATGGGAATTTTACAGCTTCTCAGAAATGAAGCAGGAATTGGCCAATGGGCCTTAGCAGCAGCTACAAGTTTTTCAGCATGAAGCATCTCAAAAGTATTTTAACCGTACAGAACTTTTCTGTACTTTTGGCCTTTTATCTCAAGGATGCATCAAAAAAAAAAAAAAAAGAAAAAGAAAAGAAAACAAGAAAAAAAAAAAAGAAAAAACCCTACCAAATATATATATTACATGACTAAGATAATAAGCTCAATCAGTAACCTATATAGAAATAGAACCCATGGCTTTTAACCTTCAACCTTGTCTTCTTAACACACTCTCGAAAATGGAATTGTTTCCCTATCTGCCTTGAAACATTTTGGAGCAAAAAACACTCTAAGGTCCTGATAGGTGTTTTGGTCAAAAATCCCTTCTTCTGGTTTTCTGTCCAGAAGCGCAGTAACGCGTCTGCGCTGGTAGCTGGTGAAAGGAGATAGGAAGAGTAATCCTCATACAACAACACTGGGGCTAAAGAAATTTCCACAGAAAATTACCTGCCTTATTACTTGTTCATGTGTTGGGTTGAAAATTCAAAATCTGTTTCCATATTTCCCATCCCTCGAATGTTCTATTTCACAGAATTCGAGCCCCTCAAACATCAGTCCTGCCAGAACAGCCCGCCACCTGCTGTCATAGGGGATCTGCTGATGCCCACGGACTCTTACCAGCCTAGTGCTTGTCACTGTCGCAGATCAAGAACTTCTGAATAGATTTGATTAATGCTCTTAGAGTGGTTGAAAACAAGAAAAGAATGACTAACCTCCGTTTGACGCCATTTGCTTCGGCCAACAGGGTGGCGCCACATTAGAAATTGGCAACCTTTACTGAATTTCTCCAAAACTAAAGCTGACAGCAAATTAGAACCCTGCAAATACTTAGACCCCCAAACGTCACATTTCAAATAATTGCCAGATCCTGGCAAAAGGATTTCTTTTTCCCTCAGAAAATGGCCTCCGTTTGCAGCATCTTGCCCTGACGGACCGGGCGGAGACCAGGCAGGAAATTGGCAAATTTTACTGAATTTCTCCAAAACTAAAGCTGCCAGCATCTAGGACCCTGCAAGTCCTTAGAGCCCCAGATGCCACCTTTCATTGATACCCAGACCCTGGGCCAACGACTTCATTTTCCCCATGGAAAATGGCCTCCATTTGTGGCCTCTCGCCCTGACCAATAGGGTGGTGCCCAGCAAGAAATTTGCAATGTTTCCAAATCTAAAGCTGCCAGTAAGTAGTACCCTGCAAGTCTTTAGAGCCCCAAAGGCCACCTTTCATTTGATTCGCAGACCCTGGGGAAAGGACTTCTTTTTCCCATGGGAAATGGCGTCTGTTTGCAGCCACTCACCCTGGCAGAAAGTGGGGAGCCAAGCTAGAATTATGCAATCTTTGCTGGATTCTTCCAAAACTAAAGCTGCCAGCAACTAGGACCCTGCAAGTACTTAGAGCCTCAAAGGCCACCTTGAACATATTACTCAGACCCTGGGTAAAGGACATTTTTCCCATGGAAAATGGCCTTCATTTGTGGCCAGTTGGCCTGGCAGGCAGGGCAGTGCCAATCGAGAAATTTGCAAACTGTGCTGGATTCTTCCAAACTAAAGCTGCCAGCAACTAGGACCCTGCAAGTCCTTAGAGCCCCAGACGCCACCTTTCATCTGATACCCAGATCTTTGCTGGATTTCTCCAAATCTAAAGCTGCCAGTAAGAAGTACCCTGCAAGTCCTCCGCAGCCTCCCCCCATTCCTGCCTGGCAGCTCCTGTGGCCCAGCCTGGCCAGAACGGGGCCGATGGGGGGCAGCGGACGGCCTGGGGAGGGGGAAGGGGCACAGCAGGACTGCCCAGCCCGGCCTGGCCAAGACGTGGGCCGGGGCTGGGGCCTGTTACCTCTTTGCCGACCAGAAAAGAGAGTTCCTGGCTTTTTTTTGTCTTTAACATGCGTCTTTCACAGAGGCATGTCCAGCTTTTCAGTGGTTCAACAGACTGTCAGTTACACAAAAAGCTTTGCATCACTTCCCTGAATTTCCTCCCACTCAAAACCTGACAAGCACCCACAGACACTTGGGGTGGGGGCTAGAGGAAGGGCAGAATAAGCCCCTGGATGAACTGGTTAGAAAGACACAGCAAGTGTATCTAAGAAGGGATGAGGAAAAGATGAAGAGAAAGGGGATGGCAGCGTTCTTACTGCTGCGGAGGGATATACTACAGGGCCCAAGGGGGCCCCCAGGACAGAAAGGATGAGTTTTGCCACAAGGACAGGGCAGAGTGATTCCCTCCTCAGCAGGGGACAGTCCACCCAAAGAGCATCTTGGAAGGAATCAGTGTACTATCTGCAGGGACACTGGAAGTGAGAATGTCTGCAGAAACAACTGGATCCTCAGGAAGATCAAGTCCAACGATGAATGGAGATGGATTGTTAGGGGTGTCAGAGACACAGCACAGTACAGCCCTTGATAACATTTAGGGTGTATCTGGACAGGTAGGAGGTATTTCCTGATAGACACAGGGGCCTCTCAATCTGCTTTGAATTTTATCCCTGTGAAAAGCACCAATCACTTGTTTCAAAAATTTTAAAAGTTTAATAGTAATAAAATGGCTATAAAAATAGCAATATAATTAGAGTAATAAAAATTTTGGGCAATTTGGATCAGGACAATATGAGACAACAGAAACTAAGAGTTATGGACATCCAGGTACCTTTTTCTGGGCAACATAAGCCCAAAAAACGACATGCATTAACAGAGGATTATCCCTTAAAAACAATAAGCTGTTGCATATTCATACATCTCATACATGATGCATAAATTCCATTCAAACACAGGATTCCTTCTGGTCATCATCAACTTCTTCCTCTTAATCCTAACGGCATCTTCAAGTCTGAGCGAGGCAGGAAGAAGTTTGTTTCTTCTGATAAGAGAGCAATAAATTCTCTTGCTCTGAAAATATTTAGGTGTCCTGTGGCTGCTATCTGGTGTGATTACCTCATTCCTTTCTTAAAAAAATATTTCACATACATAGTTTCTATTTTAACATTATGTTATAACCTAAACTATATTTAACACACTACTTAGAAAAATTAATACAGCATAACTTTCTGACATAACACATATAACATTCATTTTAATATTTATGAAAAGCCAATCATAAAATACACATTTTTCACAATCTGTAAAGGGAAAAATTGTCAAGAAGTTCTTTAATTATTCAGGGGATAAATGGAACAGAGGTGGGAATGTGTTTCATTCTACACCGATTAGTACATGTCGGGGTTAGGCTCTAAATGCAAGAATTTCTGTTTGTTCCTGCCTGTAATTATAAGTTACTGGGAAGGGATTTGCTGGCTACATTGGGAATACAAAATAACATTTTAAAAAGTGATACAGAAACTAGCCCTATTGTAAGTTTGTATCAAATGTCTGAAAAGGTCTATGCTGCAGTAAACCTACAAGTGCGGGCAGTCCCAGGGAAATCTGGAAAATGAACTATGGAGCCTCTCTAAACTACTTTGAAGCAACCAGGATAAGTGGTGTCTAAAAAACAATATCCTTCTTTCAAGGCAGGGAGAGAAGGGATTGAGTCCTGCCTGTTACTGAGTCCCTCTTAAAAGCAGGTCTTTTAGAGCCATGTATGCCTGCCTATAATATTCCTGTCCTGCCAGTTAAGAAACTGTATGAATGGACACCAGAAGGAAAGCAGAATTTTAAAGTGTTAGAAAAAAACAAAAGGCAGACTAACTGAAGCTCCTGCTCTAGCCCTTCCCGACAGGGAAAAAGAATTTTAATTACATGTGGCTGTTAAACAGGACCATACTAAAAGGATTCAGTATGAAACACAGGGGAACACTGCAGCCTCTTGCTTACTTTTTTAAGATGTTTGACCCAGTGGCCTGGAGGACGGCCTCATTGTCTGCAGAATTGTGCAACCATGACTTTAATGATAACTGAAACCCAAAAACTGATGATAGGAGAATGTTTTATTATGAAAGTCTCGCATCATATGTAAGTTTTGTGAAGCAAAATTCCTCACTTGGTCTTTTCCAGGGGTTCTGGCCCTTTTCGGCCTGAGCCAACAGGACTTTTGTCAGCCTCCTCCACAGTCAGCAGCTGGAACTCTGCTTCCACCTTACCCTGGAGGGATAATATGTCTGAGCCACAGTCGAATGCATTGCTTCACAGGCCAGTCCGCTGACCACAGGTCCTGCCACAACTGGGTACTTTTCTCTCACTTCCACTTACAGATGGCTCAGAGCTTTCTTCTCCGTTGGCTACAGAGTGTTACTTCATAGCCAGTGGAAACTGGCCTGGTAAAAAACTAAATGTTTTGGAGACAAGGAATTGTATTTTAATGAACTCCCCAACTACCTGATTTGTCTGCCTACCCCAGAGTGGCACTGAGCAAAATTCACCCTTGGGCACACACAGTGGTCCAGTAGCAGGGGTATCAGGAGCGAGTCTGTCCCTGGTCAGTTGGTACTTGTCTGTCTTGGGCTGGCAGAGACCCCAGGACAGGCTTCTGCTGCTGTCCTGACTGGCTGATGGGGAGCCATACTCTTCTTGCTTTGGAGTACAAATGAGCAAGGAGAACATGATCTGGGGTGTTTCAGTGGGAACACTAAATTCCTAAACAAAGACAGCTCCCCTAATGGAACTTCTATGAGAAGCTCAGAGGAATACCTTAAGTCAGACATCCCTGCAAACCACGGCAGCTGGTTCTTCAGGGTAGACAAGTGCTGGATAAGCAGTAGATGGAAGAAGTCTTCAGGATCCTGTAGTGTTGTGTTGTGCTTTTGAAGTTATAATTATGATAAGTTATACCTTGTATTTTGGATTGTTCCATTTTCCCCCTCTTTAAGTATGTAATGATTCTGCCCAATTGTCTCCTCCTCCCCAGTGTGTGTCAGTTACCCTGTCTGCTCCCCAGTTACCCTGCCAACCTATGTGTCCTCTCCTCATGTCCCTCCCTGGTACTCTCCATCACTCGGCAACCCATCCTCTCCATCTGGAAACTTCTCTTCAGGGCATCAAGTGATTGGCTCAGGGGCCCTCCCCAAGATATCCCCTATTGGTCCTCCAAAGGTGTCCTCCCTTTCTCCACTCCCCCCTGTACCTCCATTGGTTGGTGGCAGGCTCCACCCCTGTTCCCACCTTCCTTTAAAAACCCTTGTCAGCCCTTCCCCAGTTTGGCAGTCTGGTCTCCCCTGGGTTTGTTGTCTTACAATAAACCTGGTTTGCAGCCATGACCAGAGTCCAGCTTTCTTCTTCTGCCTCTTGTGGCCCAAAGTCTCTGCAACTACATAGGCTTCGAGCCTTTAGTACCCTCTCTGCGAACGCTAAGCTGAGAGGGTGCCCCCCTGCTGGAGCTCGCATGCCAGAACTTGTGGGGGCTGTCCTGAAAGGATAAGCAGAAGCTTGCGGCCACACTGTAAAAGCTGGGTCACTGCTGCCCTTGTAGGTTGTGCATGTAGGACAGACTGCCATATCAAGGTGGAGCAAAACACTGGCTCTGCTCACAGTGCCAGCTCCCCATCTTACCATCAGGAGGTACTTGCTCCCACCTGGGGTCTGTGAATTCCATGTCCTCTGGTTTGACTGAGATGCTCCATTTCTTTTTCTTCTTGAACTCCCTTTCCTCTCTCTTGTCATCTTCTTGATCTCTGAGTTTGATGAAGGGCCACCAGCCCCTTATGCACTTATTTTGGAAGATGGAGAATTGAGGTGTTGCATTCTTCATTTTGATGGTGCAATGTTCAGAGCTCTTGGCTGCCCACACCATGTCAGGCAGCTTCAGCTTGATGGAGCCTGCAGGCACAAGGAAGAAGAGACCACATGGTAAAACTCTGAGGTCAGCCCCACACAACATTTGGCTGTCTCTGCCACACTACCAAGTGCCACGAGTAGGTCCCAGCTGCTGCAATTATCTAACAGAACCCTGCACATTTACAGATGGAGAACCTGAAACTCTGCATAAGAAAGAACTAGCTCAGGAGTTAAGAGACTAAGAGGCAGAAGCCCCAGGTCTCTTCTTGTTTTTGATAAGGGCTGTTTGGTGAATTCATATGGTGAGTTATTTTTACCCTTCTATCATGTCCCACCCTGCTCTCCTCACATGTCCAAGCTCATCTTCCTCTCTAATTCCTGGAGATGTCAATTAAAATTATAAAATGATAATGCTTTAAAATTATAAACGCTTTAAAGGTTTCAGGTTTGTCTAAGGTCTGCAACAGCCTCAGTTCATCTCCCTGTTTGGCCTTGTGCCTCTGTTCTGCTCAGAATGAGTTCCTGTCCCACTTTGGCACCGAGCCCTTGCGAAAAAACAATCTTACCACATCCTGATCTGTACTGGTAAAAACAGACAAGGGACGTGAGTGTTCTCTGCTCATTTCCAAGTGAGACTGCATCTGGATACTGTGCCCAGTTTTGGATCCCTAATACAAGAAAGATGTCAACTAAATAGTTTTTAGTGGCTGAGATAGTCAAGTCTGTAGTAGGTGCCACATCAAGAGGGGTGAGAGACACATATGTTCAGCTCAGAGCAGAGAAGTCAACATTCCTCACAGCCTAGAGGAAGCTACAGAGCAGACGGAGCTAGATTCTTCTCAGAAATAGATAATGAAAGCACCTAAGGAAACAGACACAAAATGCTGCAAGTAAAAAATCTGAGAATTGTGAGAAAGGTACAGCCAGGAAAAGGATCAAAGAAGGGTGCTAGGAATCCATCCTTGGAGATGATCAAAACCCACCGAAAAAACGTCCTGAGCAACTTAACCTACAGTGCATCCAGCCCTGCTTGGGGCAGGAGATTGCAATAGACCCTGCAGAAGCCCATTACTATCTAGAAGTTCCTGAGATTATACTTGCCAGAAATAATTGACATTGTTAATGCTTTTTTCAGTGCCTCAGTTCATGACTAAACCACTGGAAGTGCCTCATGCAGTAAAAGTGCTGAAATACACTACGAAATGTTGAAGTATAAGGAGTTTAGACATGCCCAGGAGATAGTAGGGAAAAATGGCTGCTTTCTAATAGGCAGGTTAACATTTGAAGAAGGGAGGAACAACTGAACACAGTGTTATAAGCTTGGGGATGGCAGCAGAAGTCAGAGAGAATCAGCAGTACTTGTGCTAGCATAAGCATAATGTGTGGGGTATCGTCACTAGCTCTGTTTTGTCACCAGGCCTTGCTGCATGCACAGCTCAGCAGGTCTGATCACCAGGAAGTACCAGAGCATCCATGGAGTTTTGAGCCCCCAGCAATGGGGATGCTGCAACTCAAGTGCCAATAGTCTCACAAAGGTTGTCAATAGTCTCACACAGGTTATCCCTGTACCTACAACATAAGGTCCTGGGAAAAATGCTCTTAGGCTCAGCCTTTGAGATCTGCATATCTAAGTAAGAGCATGGAAAACAAGCAAGTTTATTGGAAAGGTTGTGAGGAAGCAGAACCTGGAAGTCCTGTGACATGACAGGTCCTGAAAAAATACACCAAAGCCCTGGGACAAGCATGCAGGCACTACATGTCTGTGTAGGAGAGGTGCCTATCTCCAGGCTTTGTCTGTAGCTCAGGTGTGAAAAACCAGCCTAGATGACTGCTGAGCTGAAGAGTTTCATCTGATGGTCCTAGTGTCCCTTCTCAGAGAGCTGAACCCCAGGGAAATGCTTCAGCCAGGTAAGGGACAGGTCACCCCACTTCCAGCAGGTAACACCATACCTAGAAAGTCATTAGCTGAAATCCTGTCATAATCCCAGATCTGGAGAACCAGAACAACTGGTTCCTGAAACTCTGACTCATCCATGGAGAAGACAGTCCTTTTTCTTGCAAATTATCTCCTCAGTTGGGAGATAATTGAATAATAAAGCCTCTTATTTGGCCTTATCATAAAGCAGAGCACTAGGGTTCAGGAGCTCAGTCCCTGGGTAGGGACCGGGTGCCCGAAGCTAGCTCGCTCATGCCAAGGCCGCAGGGCTACCATCTAGCAAGCATGGTGATTATCAGCTCTATAGTGATTGCAAGCTCTCAGGATTTCAGCTCTGCTTGCTAGGTAGTGGTGCCCTGGGCTGGAGGCTGCAGCAGACGGAGAGAGAGGAGAAGGAGAAGGCGCAGGCTGTTCCACGGAGATGGCTTTATTTGGGGAGGTCCGTGAAGGGTCTCTGCTCTTCTTCTTTCTCCCCTAATGGGGTACAGTACGCTTCTTTTATAGGGTTGGAAAGGATCCAAGCTTGACCAATGGGTAAGGGGTTAACATGACATTGCCTTATAGGGTTACAGAGGTAGGTTAGGGGGTGGAGGACAGAAAAACAGGAATTTTCTTTTGCTGTTTCAGCATTCCTATTGTTCATATCCTCCATGGTGCTTTTCCTAAATCTATGGGGTTTACTACAATTGAAGCTGAAGATGAACCTCCGGTTGAAATTGCCTTCCCCAGTCAAGGAGTTAAAGTGAACATCTGTCTTCTGTTTGTCATGGTCAAGACCTTTTATCCAGCTGTAGAGGAAGCTCAGTTACCCTCTAACCTTATCAGCCAGCCTCAAAGGCAGAGCAGAAGGATGGAAGTAATGAACCCCATGGAGTAGCAGGGAAGGGTCAAACCAGAGAAACAAGTGGACAACATCCCTGAGGTTACAGTTGCACATACAGAGGACTGGAGGGGGCACCTCACACCAAGGCAAGGAGGAGTAGAGGTTCAGAGGAGGAAAGTGAGTGTGTGGGCCATGACAGGGAGCAGGGCAGCCAGGCTGCCACCAGACCTTTTCACAGAGATGTTGCTAGAAGGCTCTCCTGTTACTGGATTGACATAATCAAGGATCACATCATCCGTGTTCCAGATAATCACAGGGAGCTCATAACTGTGGAAATGACAGAGAGGTGAGACATATACCCTTGTCCCTGGTGCCTGAGAGGGTAGAATCAAGCCTGGAGCACAATGCCAGAGCAGCAGGACTCAAACCTTCCCAGCAGTGTGGTTCCTCATGCTCCTCCCGCCAAGCACAGCCCAGCAGTCTCACTGCCAGGCATAAAACCCTTTCTGGACACTACAACCCTACAAGACAAACACACACAGCCAATACAGGTAGCTTTGCAAACCAAATCCCTGTTGCATGGGAAATCCACCCTGCTCTACTAAGCCACAGGAGCACAGAAAGGCTTAGGCAGGAAGGGATCTCTGCAATCTCTGCAGTCTCTGCTCCAAGCTCTTGCTCTAGCTTCACAGTAGATTGATTGCTCAGAGCCTTGTCTGCATGAGTTTTAAATATCACCAAGCATGGACATTCCAGCAGATCTTGGTCAATCCGTCCCTGTTCCAGGATAACTTCACTCTCACTGAGAAAATGTTTTCTCTATACTCAGTTGGAAATTCCCTTGCTGTAATTAGTGTTCATTATCTCTTGTGCTTTTGTCTGAGAATAATCTAGACCTTCTATCTCAAAAGAAACATGAGATCCTCAAAAACAGCAGATTTCCTTCTTCAGCTGCACTTTTTCAAGCTCTCAAAGACATCTGTCCACTGGCCAGACTAACTACTCAAGGCCTGACCCGGACCCTAATCCCATCCCTTACAACTCCAATAACCCTCACCAAACGCCCATTTATCCCACCCCTAACCCTTCCCTTTTGCCACTGTGCCATCCCCTTAATTCCACCCCTTACCATGACACCAGGACTAGAACTCACAAGTTTTAGGTTAGCAGTCTGCGACCTAACCCACTACACCACCACAAACGTGCTGCTCAGCGTCAGAGGGTCCTTAGAGGCGCGGCAAGGATGGAGCAGCATTCGCCTGGCATCACCCGCGCGTGTCCCGCTCGCCCCGGGCGCCGCTAATCCCATCACCCGTCCCCCAAAATGAGGAAATGCCACGGGAAATTGCTGAAAGCGCGGGATCGGTGTCGGAATCAGGCAGCGGAAGCTATGGCCAAAGCTCTGTTTTCCAGAGCACCTCACCAAAGATGGCAACTTGGCCGGAAGTGGCTTCCGCCAGCACACAAGATGGAGCATAGGGGCAGAAATCATGCGGTACAGGACAAAAAAATGGCGGCTGTGGAAGAAGTCACATGATACAGGACAAAAGATGGGATATAAGGGCAGTAGTCATGTGATACAGGAGAAAAGTCATGTGATATAGGAAAAATATGGCGAGTATGGAAATGATCATGTGATGTACGACAAAAGATGGCTACTAAGGATGGAAGTCACGTGAAAAGGGACATGGATGGCGGGTAAGGACGGAAGTCACGTGATACCACACCAAAGATTATGTGCACAGCATCTTGCGCACGCGCTTTTGGGTAGGGGCGAGTGGTGCCGCGGCCGGTTCTCGCTTCTCAGACAGGCGTTTTTTCCGCTGCCTGAACACGACTCCAGTGCTGATGCTGATCCAGCGCTTTCAGTGGGATTTTCTGTGGACTTTCCCGATGTGGGGACACGGGTTGTGGTGTCAACGGCACGGGCAGAGTCAGGCAGCGGCAGGCACACCTGCGTCTCGGTCGCGCTGTGCCGCTTCTGACTCAAAGCCCCCAGCACATTCCCGCACTTCTCTGTTCCCGCCCGGCCCGGGGAAATAGAGGAAAACACAAAAGCATCGAGGAAGAACAGTCAACGGAGCTACCTGAGTCACCCCCCCTGCCCACAGGGCGGCAGCTGCCTGCATCCGGGAGCAGGCAGCGGGAGGATGCAGCTGCTCTTTACCAGAAGGTGAGAGGTGCGGGTACCAGAACGGTAGGCAGGGTTTCCCCGGCAGGGAGAGCAGGTGGGAATTGCCGCTTCCCACAACTCTCGGTGAGTACGGGGTGGAATCCAGACTCAGCCAGGTGGGAGGTGGGGTGCTGTTAACGTCCCCGGGAGCTGCTGAAATAACAACTTGCAGCAGCCTTTCGTGTATGTGTGTGAAAACAGCTCTAATGCTGTAGCCGAATAGAATTAATATCAGATTTGTATAAATTGTGGTGTTTATTTCTGGGGCAGTCAGTTCCCTGAGTGTGAAAGTCCTTGACATAGTAAACCTGCGTAGTTTTTGAGTTCGAAGTGTTGTGTCCTTAAAATTCTTAGTAAAATATTTTATATTTAATGTTAAGTGGATTTGTTAGAGTAGCAGAAGTGTGGTGGGATAATCAACATTTCTTGTGTCAGAATTAATTTGTCTTCCTTATTTTCCCTTTTTTTCTTTCTAGATTGTAGATAAATGGGGAAAATATTTGGCATAAAGAAGTGAAATGCATGAGGAAAGCTCCATGTTCCCAAGGATTCCCTTGCTTTAGGGATGTGCAGCTACTGAACTGCACCAATAATTCCAGCTCCCACAGAAACCTTCCAAAGCTGGAAGAGACAGGGAAGAAAATTCCAAGAGTGGTGGGAAGTGCTTTTTCCCAGGTCTGGATAGCATTGAGGTTGGAATGACTTAAAAATATTCCTTGCCCCTCTCCTGTGCCAGCCCAGGACTAAGTTGGTGTTCTCTGAGTTCCCTGGATGTGGAGAAAGGTGGTCTGTGCTGGAGAGTGAGAGAAAGGTCCCTGCTGGTTGCTGTGTCCTCGGTGGGCAGAGAGCTCTGATCTTGGCAAGATGTGTTTGTGAGAATTGAATCAATCCTGCCTCCTTTTGAATGAGTTGTTTTAATGAGTTATCAGCAGGGACCACTTTTAGCCAGCTTTAGTTAAGTTTCTTTGTCACAGGTTTCTTTTTTTGATCCTGAAATCACCAAAACCTAAAGTTTGCTGAACTAACCCTGAAATGCTTCAATGAATCAATCCTGCAGAAACTGGAGATTGGATATCTGGGATCTTATGGCCGTTCAAAGCTGTGTGGATTTACCCCCTGATTTTGGTCCCAAGGGAAACTCCAAGGTGAGAATAATCAAAATGTGAACCAGTTCTTGTGAAACTCAGCTTTCCAAAGCTTTATTCAGGATTAAAAAAAGATGGGAACGCTCTTGGCAGAAAAGTACCTGTGAAGCAAAGCCAAAAATCTTATTATTATTATTCCTGCCCCACAATGTACTTGTCTGTGAACAAGTGCGCAAAGTTCACAATATGCTCAGTTAATTCGGGTGATGAGTACTAGCTGATGTACAAAGGAACATTCACTTAAAGGCCATGTTAGGGCCTTGAAAAAGTCCAGTGTGACAGGGTGTTGACTGCTTTTATACAAAAGTAGGTATATTTGTGGTACTGTTGAGGAGTATGGTGCTTAATGATTCAGAGTACTGTTGCTGTGCGTCCTCAGAGAAAGCATTCCACTCCCTCCTCTAAGTGTGTGTCAGCTGCAATTGCTGAAGGACTACTTAGTAGATCACAGAGGAACTCAGGGAAGTAAGCAGCTACCATCTACTTTAAAAATCTCACCAGGCACCTCTGTTTGCTGAAGTGCCTGAAATTTCACTTGCAAAATAAAGTAGTACAAAAGCGGGGAAATATTATTCTCTGTTTGTGATTCTGCTAACATACCACATTGCTGGGCTCTTTGGAAAGGGATGCTGTTTCTCAATCATCTGTAATTTACTAGTGCTTTTCCTTAAATTCTCTGTAGATACAGTAGATAGAGTAGTAGACTGTTTCTGTCAGTTGATGCAGCAAGAAACTGAGTGCATCAATTTTCTAGCATCAGTGCTCTTCAGCTGGCAGCTAGGGAAAATACTATCTTCTTTGGCACTTACCTTGTTATTGCTTCCAAAGTATTCTGAGACTTAGTGATTACAGGTCATAGGGTTAAAAATAAATTTACTTACTTTTTTGAGTTAATCTGAACTTCCAAATTCAAAGTAGTTGTAAACATTTGTGGCTTTTCCCAAATGAACAGATTTCACCTGAGGGTAACTTACAAACTGTTTTGCTTACACTGTAGCCCTACACATATGATTAATCCCTGATTACAGGATATTATGTCTACTCAGTGTTTTGCTGAATGATGAATTTTAAACAATAAGTATCATTCATCTTTTTATTAGTGGAATTTTCAAGAGTCAGAGCAACTTACAAAAATTTCTCACAGATTTAGAAATTATATAACCAAATTATTGTAGCCTGTTGTCCTAGGTTAACATTATGATGCTTGTATCCCCATTCAAGAGTTCTGTTTATGTTGGATATTGTGTTCTGTGCCTTCAAGACTGGCTCTTAAGATTGAATGTTTTGTTTTGGTTTTGCTATCAGCTGCTCCCCCACGGCTGATGGGACACACAGACAGGGCAGTACACAGTGCTGCTTTTGCTTTTTGCTTTGCTTTTGCTCTTGCTTCTGCTTTGCTCCTGCTTTGCTCTTGCTTTTTGCTTCTGCTCATTAGTTAGTTTAGCTAAGCAGTCCGAATTTTTCCTGGGCTGTTTTTTCCTTTTCCTTTTTTGGACCTACTCAAACCTGCTCCGGACTGGGACCTGGGAAACACCGAGAGTTTGCACCTTGTGGCCTGCAGCAGCTGCCCCAGCACTGGAGGGACTGATAACAGAGAGACCACCCCCAAGAGAGACTTTCTGAAATTGTAATCTTTTTCAGAGTGGTGAAAGAGTGTTGTCATCTGGTATTGTTCCTTTTGTGTGCTGGGGGTGCTGTGCCTGTTAAATAAACAGGTTCTTTCCACTTCTCTTGAAGGAATCCTTCCTGACACGGTTGGGGAGAGGTGCCGTGTGGGTTTGCTTTCTGGAGGGGCCTCCTTTTGGAGGTTTTCTCCCAAATTTGCCCTAAACCAGGACACCTGTATTGAATTTTATTGCTCTGTATCATAAAAGTCTCAGGATTCTTCCTCCCAGGGCAACTATGACACACTTCTTCAAATGTTTGTCTAAAAGCCATTTACAGTTTTTCATCTATAAGAGGTTTTCTCTTTAGTCATTATTAGAATCAGGCTATTCACAGCCATGCTTGGGTCTGTGTACAGCCTTGCATCTGTCATAAATGTAATTGGAAGTGTAGGTATAAAACTATTCACAAAATCATACAGATATTGATACACACTGCAGTTTTAAAATCAAGAAAATATTTAATGCATTGAACAAGAATGATTCAAAACTGTAGATGAGCTTCAATCACTTTAATTGTGATTTAATTGGAAAAGGGCTTTACCATCTGTCCAAAAGCTTCAGCAACCATTATGTGTGTAAAACAAACAAAAAAGACTGATGAAGGTAAAAGGAGTTTGTGAGGAAGCCTGACCTGTGCTTCCCTATCCTGCTTGACTTTGTGTATGTAAGTCTTTGTGCAGTCTTTGTGCTGTCATCAGAATTTAAGTTTCCAAACTAGAACAAGTTGTTATAGCTCATTATGATGTACAAGTATATAATATTTTTCCTGCTCTCTGAGAATTTCAATGTCTGCTGCATAAATCAACTTGCCTGTACTTCAAGAATTGACAGGGTGTAAAAAGTAGAATAGGATTACTGATTTAGTTAAGAATCAGTCATCCTCCAGCCACTGGCTGCTGGCTGGAGGTGCTTTGCCTCAAATTGCCTGCACCAAGCTAAAGACAGTTTGTCACAAAACTGTTAGGTGCCAGATCATTAAACCTTATTATACTGAGGCAAATAGATTTTGGGATGAAAAAAATAAGTATGAGGTATGTATATGTTATTAGAGCCATTTAATAAAAAGATTAAAAAATGAAGAGAGTATTTTCAATAAATTCTGTCTGATGTAATTACTGCAACATAAAGAAACAAAGTACTTTGTCTTAAGGTATATACAAAGTTCAGACAAATGAATGCCTCAGTGAATTAACTGAAGGTTGAATGAAAACCTAGTATGTAAGGAATTGGGGGGATGAAAGAAATATAGTTCTCATTTTCTGTGAAATTGAAATGCTGAGGAAATTTCATTTTTTAAACTTCATGACTTAGTGCCTCTAGAAGGAGCTATGCTATCCTTACTGTCATAGAAGTTCTTCAAATTGATGTTCTCATCAGTGAGAACATGAGTGGGTTTTTTCTGACCTATCCTACCAAGCCACTGAAGCACAGCTTATGTATTAGCCATTGCATTCCTCTTTAAGGTCAGCTCAAGTTCATACATGCTCTCACACTATTATAAAAATGAATATGTACATGATTCCATGTCACTGGATCTAGGAGGCATAAGAGCAGTCATTGGTTCAATAAAAATGCTCACCCTTTTACAAGTTCTTGCCACCAAAATGAAGGGAAACATGGTTTAATATTTTTTATTTTTCTTCTTGCTCGGGTCCTTTGTAATGACTTCTGTGAAGGCTAATTTCTCCATGGAGAAATACTCTAATACTCTGACTTATGAGAAGTAAGTCTCTTGATTTTGGACTAGACCAGTTTTTCTGGACTGTGGATGTCTTTCTGGGGAAGCTGCCCACAGCTCCCACTAACCTTTGTGCAAGGACAAGATCATTACCAACCTTTCCCCACTTCCACTTTACAAGCTGACTACAATCTCTGTGTTCAGTATATGCCACTTGCTCTCTGAGCAGCTTTGCATTTGCCAAGTAGTATCTCTGTCCTCAGTTAGGCAAACTGTTATTGACAGAACAAAGGAAGAGTGTGTCTAACCCCTCTCTGTCCTGCTAATACAGAGCTAAGATGGTAGTTAAGCATGGCCTCATTAAAATGTTGACATCACCTCACTGCTGTAAACACAGCAGTAAGCATGCATTTCATATGTTAAACCATCAAGTTTCCATGAATTTGCTTCCCTGTGAAATACTTCTTTAGAGCCTATGTGTCTCTGCTTCTTCTGCTGCTTTTAATCTCACTGACACATGTGTGATAAGAACAAACATAATGAAAATTATGATATGTCACTAGAATGTTTCCTGGACTCATGGCCAAGAAACTGCCAAACAGTGAGCAATGGCTAGATTTATTGTGGTTTGTTTTTTTTTACATAAGCTCCACATAATTTTCAGGAATGTGCTGTAGCAGCCTTTGACTTTAGATGTTGCATATATTCAAATCTATTCAAGAATTTGAAAAATATTCAGCCTCATTCTAGTTTGAATTATGAGATTACCAGTATATTTAAGCAAGAATGACAAGCTACCTCAAGGGAAGTCCAGGGCTGTAACATCATGAATGCTGGAATTTCAGCCACTCTGCAGGAAGCTTGTACAGCAAGTACCATGCTTGGTGTGGTAAGAAGGATCTAGGCACTGGCCTCAGCCTCCTGTGGCTGGGAAAAGCTGTCTGCACAAACTCCAGGGAAGACAATATAGTTTGGCAGAGACGAGCCATGTGCTTGGAATGACCTTCAAGGTGTCAAGGGCTGCTCCTAAAAAAAAGGCAAAAAGGCAGAATTGTAACTCAGTTTATGTCCACTCAGCTTATGGATGCCTGTACTTCAGGCAAAAGGTTTTGTACCTGTCATGGTTTAAGCCCCAGATAACAGTCAAGCACTATGTAGCCACTCACTCACTCCCCCACAAACAAGATCAGGGAAGGAATCAAATTGGAAAGGTAAAAGTCGGAAAACTTGTGGGTTGAGATAATGACAATTTATTAGAGAAAGCAAAAGCAAAGAAAAACAAGGAATTCATTTTTTCCCATGGACAGACAGGTGTTCAGCCATCTCTCGGAGAGCAAACCCCATCACTCCAAATGTCTGCCTGGTTTCCTCCTTCTTGCTTCTTCCTTCTCTACTCTATATACTAAGTATGATGCCATATGGCCTAGAATATCCCTTTGGTCAGTTGGAGTCACTTGTCCTGGCTGTGTCTCCTCCCAGCTTCCAATGCACCCCCAGCTTCCTTGCCAGTGAGGCAGTATGAAAAGAAGAAAAGGCCTTGGCTTTGTGTAAGCCCTGCTCAGCAATAACAAAAACATCTTTTTTACCATTGCTATGTTCATCAAAATCCAAAACACAGCCCCATACCAGCCACTGTGAAGGAAACTAACTTTCCTCCAATCGAACCCAGTGCATAACCCAAACCTTGATTTTCTTAGTTTCTCACTGCACTTATAAAAACCCAATCTATCATGCATGCTTTTTCATCAGTACTATTTCTTTCCCTAGATTTCTATGTAAATAAACAATTAGTCATGCTTGACAGATGAGACATTAAATAAAAAGATGAGCCAATCCAAATGAAGCGTTTGTGGAAAATACTTTTGTGTCACTATCTATATACATTCCTCTCCAGTGAGGAATGCTGCCTGAGTCAAGGTAACTACAGCACCATAAAAAACCAAGCACTGTAGTGATGAAGAAATCTTCAAGCAATGTTCCTGAGGCTCTGTCTGATTATACTAACTGGAACTACAGAATGAATGAAAATGCAATGTGGTCATTATCTGCCTGGCAGCAATGGCAGAAAGCAGTGGAGATGATATCACAGTTGGGCTGCTGCTGTTGAAGTGCTAGACTTGTACAAAAGAAAATTTGTTGATGAGCAACTAATTACAGGTAATTACAGGCAACTAAGTTTATCTGGTTGTATGTCCATTTACCATATTTGAAAAACAGGTATTAGAACAAACTTCCTTGGGACTCCAATGCAGTTGGATTTCTATCCATGGAAAATGCTCAATATTAATAGTGCTGGCATTGCAAATAATAATGGCATGGGACACAGCGTGCTGAGACCTCTACCTGACAGACTCCCTGCATTCAAGTAAGGTGACAACTCTTCATTTTATGTAGATCAATTTTTCAAAACTATTCCTTGAAGTTACACTTTTTCTAGGGATCAGTTAAATGATGATTCTTGATCTGTTGGGTTATCTCAAATCTAGAGGTGATTAGGACACAGCTAGCAGGAACAATTGCCTGTACTTGCTAGATTTGATTCCAAACAGATAATTGAAATTTCATTTATGTTCTATTCTAAGACACCTGTGCCAACTGGGAGTGCAATGAAAGTGATCAAGTATATCTGTAACAACACTTCTGGAACTAAGAGAACACCTGGTACCTCTAAAGTTCCGTGTGTGGGTGAGACTCAGTGTATATTGTCTGGGAAGAAGAGCTGGGTGCACAGGCTGAGCAGGTATCTCTGGCATGCTCCAGTTATGTGTCTAACTTTGACAATCAGGACAGGAGGGACTGCCAGGCTCAGGATGAATATATGAAGACTGAAAAGAATTCCCAGTGCAGGAAGAAAGAGTCTACTCTTTCTTACTGGTTTAGTTAACAATGCATCATTCCAACATGGAAAAACTTTTTTCTTAAAAGTTTATGAGAAGGAGTTTGAGAGTAGTTTCTGCAATGATGCACTTCCTCAAATCACAGGCAAAAGGAGTGACTTGGGTTATCCTAATTAGGCCAAGATTATTTTTGCTTCTATGAGAAGTTTTTTTTTAGTCAGACATGAGAATGGACAAGACTGAATAGCCAACTAGTGGACAACTGCCTCCCATGAGACCAAGTAACTGAAACTTATATTGTAAAAATTATAAATACTAGAGTCCCAGGATCTATCATGGATCCTGGCCATCATCACCTTTGCCTTTTTGGCTTCCACAGCATGATGACAATATTTGTAGAGAGAACTGGGTAATGTGAATTCTATTGATGCCTCAGGTTTTAGCTTTTATATTTTTCAGATTCTGTGCTGCTTTCATGTGTGGGTCTGGGCTTCATATTAGGGGATAGTAAACTCTCTTCACAGGCTAGGTAGATGAAACAATTCCTTCTCCAGCTGGGTACGCAATGACAGCCAATCCAAATTTCAGGCCCAAGAGCATAAACAACAGTGGACTGAAGAGAGAAAAACAAGAAGGATGGGACTTCATTGGCTAAAGCTGTATTTGGACAATTAGTTCCAATATGCTAATGGACCAAAACTTATAAAGTATTAGATCCCGTGACCAGTGGCCTATTTTGTGACCATTTTGGGTTCACCTAGGTTGTAGCCCTAGCTGGGTCTTGTGCTGCCCAAGGTGGATTTATTGAGGTCTCTTAATACTTATTTTATTCTTTAGCTCCGTCTAGTCTCTGTTCTAGGTCAGCCTTCACAAGGCATCAGTTTCCCCCTCCTGTCGCAGTCACCAGAAACTGGTGCCTTGTGAAGGCTGACCTAGAACAGAGACTAGATAGAGGTAAAGAATTAAGTAGATATTTATTAGGAGGCCTCAATGGATACACCTTGGGCAGAACAAGAGCCCAGCTAGGGCTACCGCAGGTGAACCCAAAATGGTCAAAAAATAGGCCACCGGTCATGGGGTCTAACCTTTTATAAGTTTTGGTCCATTAGCACATTGGAGCTAACTGTCCAGTTACAGCTTTAGCCCATGAAGTCCTATGCTTCTTGTTTTTCTCTCTTTGGTCCACCATTGTTTATGCTCTTGGGCCTGAGATGTGGATGAGTTGTCCTTGCGTCTCCAGCTAGACAAAGTATTGTTTTGTCTACCTACACTGTGAAGAGAGCTTACTATCCCCTAATATGAAGCCCAGACCCACATACAGCCCATACCCTCATAAAGTAGCCCATACCCCCATAAAGCAGCACAGAATCTGAAAAATATAAAAACTAAAACCTGAGGCATCACTATATCCTCACACCCATGGCAGCAGTTAGCTCTGGAATCGCTCTTCCCAAATCTAAGAAACCCATAGAAAAACAGAGATAGTCCCTTCATGCTGGAGAGCAGGGCATCCAAGTTCACAGCCGGATTGTTCATACTTATTCCAGAATTAGTCTTGAACATTTGGTGTGTAGTTTCAAGTTACTAGATTGAATTTTCTCCTGATGCAAATAGGTTTAGCAGTCTTTTATGTCTGTAGTGGCTGAACTCTCTGATTGAACTTGGTTTATATGAATATATATTCAGTGAATATTTTTACCTCTCATCCACCCACACTGTGATCCTGAATGGCAAATTAGGAAAGAATAATTTCCTATAATATTTTATATATTTTTGGAATGACAGCTAACTTGTATATAGTGTACTCAGATTTGACATGCAGAAAATTAAACTAAGCATGGGTGCAAATGAACCAATTAAATTTCTAAATGTTATAACTATTCTAGTGCCTTATTAAGCATGCTGAAAATCCATGTAAAAAATTAGAGAGCATATTCTATACTCTTTTGGAGTTCATTACAGTAAAGCTTTCAGAGAAAAATATTTTTCTCTACATCACAACATGCCCTTAATTTTACAGGTTTTTGTGCTTCTGACTGACCTCCTTCTAGCAACATATGGAAATTTAATATACAGAAATACAATCTGTTTCTACTTATCTTACTGTCTCAGTCCATTATAAAAAAGCTCAGATGAGGGACATAACACCTTTGTTTCTAGCAGACTTTCTTTGTTATGTGCTGAAGTAATTTGACTGCAGAATAAGCTGACTTTGTACTTTCCCACAGATAGTAAGCAATTAGAGGCCCTTCAGTATCAGTATTTTTATGCCCAACTATTCTGTTTGGAATGACAGTGTTTAGAGGGCCTTTGGCTGCTGAAACTTCCGCTGAAAACTTGTTTAACTCCAGCCTTCAATGAGTTACTGGATAGAAATCTCCAACACTCCACTGAACCTGCTGCAACTTTTATGCAACCCCGTGGTTATGATGATCCCCTCTGACTGATGCACATTTTGTGTTCCTTTTGATCCATTTTCACCTGTTATAGGTCTGCTGGGATTGACTGGGATAGACACAGTAGCTGATATGGGCTATTTTGGATTTATGCTGGAAGCCCTGTTGATGAAACAGAGATTTTTCTCCTTATTGCTGCTCAGTGCTTATTCAGAGTCAAGGTCTTTTCTGCTCTTCACCCCACCAGCGAGCAGGCTGAGGAGGCACAAGGAGCTGGGAGGGGACACAACCAGAACAGCTGACGCCAAATGACTCCAGGGATATTCCACAACGTATGGCATATATCAATCATATCATATCATATCATATCATATATCATATCATACCATACTTAGCCTATAAAGTTGGGTGAAGAAGAAGGAAGGCAGGGGGGGAACATTTGGAAAGATGGCATTTTTTTCTCCAAGTCACTGTTACATGTGATCAAGCCCTGCTTTTTTAGGGATGGGTAAACCTGACTGCCCATGGGAAGCAGCAAATTATTCCTTGTTTTGTTTTCAAGTGTGCCTGGCTTTTGCTTTCTCTGTTAAACTGTATTTATGTTGGCCCATGAGTTTTCTTAATTTACCCTTCTAATTATCTCTCCTGTCCTGTTGGGGAGGTGCAAGCAGCTGTGTGCAGCTGAGCTGCTGGCTGGGGTTAAACTATGGCATATGGGCCAAAAGAGGCAAATGGATATCTGAGAATAAATCTCTGGAAACTAGAGTGCCAGTGTATGGAACAGCCACACAATGAAAAGCCAGTGTTCATAAAAGAGACAGAGGAGTCCTGCAACTTTATTCTTAGAAAAGGAGAGAGTCTGATAGGGCATATCCCCGTGGGGTCTCTCACAAGGTTTTGGGAGTGCACCCCTCCTTTTATCCTAAACTCCCGGTCACATGTTGCCCTCTTTCTTTCCCCAGTGGCAGAAGCACTAGGAAGGTACAGCTTTTTCCCAACTGCCTACCAGATGTTCCCCCTGGAACATGTATCGTCAATTTCCGCAAAAAATCCCAAGTTCAGCCTGTCTGGGTTCTGCAATAGTCTTGTGTGTACCCATTTCTCCCATTACCCTAAAGTTAACTGAGTCAAACTGTCTGGGTTCTGTAACAAACTCGCACCTCTTCAGGTTAGTAGAGACATTAAAATCCAGTTTGAAGATATTAACACCCATTTCTCCTAAAGACCCCCGCCCACAGAGGCGTTTGTGAAGACATTAGCACCCACCTTTTGTAACACCAGGGAGGCTAAAGTCCTGTCTGAATATTACACAGCAGTTTTCTTTTTTCTGCTGTGTAAGACCTCTCAGTTTCCATGGCTTTCTTTACTAATGGCTTCTAGTACTCATTCTATTATCCTACATTCCCTGACCCCCAATTATATCATAATGTATTTATATAAATGAAATTAACATGATGCAAACTTTTGATAAACTAATTAATAATCTACTGACTTCTTGATTTCTCTATTGATGTTTTATGCCTTATTATTATGCCTCTTTTTTTTCTTTTTAAGAATAACTTTTTCAATTTTGAATTGGATATCTAGGAATAAAGAATAGCCTTGGAGATTACTTCATTAAGGAGTTAATTAGTACCGTGCTTTCCACAAATAATCTACATTCTCTTTCCCTCCCTGCGTGCTCTCATCACTCTGTATTCCTTACCCTACTGGTTGTTGATCTGTGGTGTAGGGGATAGAAATATGATTTACATATGAAGCTCATGCACCACTTTATGTTTAGCCATATGTTTCTAACAATATTCGACAATGTATTTAATCTGCCTCAGTTGCCCTCTAACCTCATTGGTCTGAGCATCCCCACAAATGTAACAATCTGTGAAATGGTGAGGTCATATATAATCAAGGCTCTGGGCTGTGTAGAGGTGATGGTGGCAGGAAGCCCAAGACGTTTGGGTATTTAAAATTCATCTGGGGATGATGTGAAGGCAATAGGGCCTTTGCTCCTCTGCCTGCCTGCAGCATCCTGACCAGGAGTGGCCTCACAGCTCACCACCTGTGTCTCAAGGCCGGTATATAAATAATAGGCTAGCTCCCTTTTGTCCCTTTTGTACTGGAGCACAGTAAATAAAAGTCAGACTTTTGAGAAACTTACCGAAAAATGTACCCAAAAGGTTGTGTGGAAGCATAGCCTGAAGACAGAGGCTTTAGCCATAGGAGTGTAATATATGTTAGAAATAATTCATGCTATAAAATAATGTATTTTATAAAGATTGTGAAATCCAAGCGAGTCTGACCACAAGCAGCCTGAGAGGCAGACGTCTATTCAAACTCTGAAATTCCTGAAGGCTGATAACGATCGGCTTATTTAGCTTATGAATAGACGCACCCAGCGCGATGATCACCGATGATCACCGCCGTCTTCAGCCATCAGAAGACGCAATGCAATCATCGCCCTGTTGATAAAATCGATCAAGATAGGTGAAGTCCTCAGAAAGATAAATGTGAATACACGATTTCCCGGGGATTGGATCAACACTGGCTATCAAGCCGGAAACGGCGATTGTCCAGCTCTGCACAGTGAAAGAACCAACTATGAATATGCAGAGTTACAAAAGAAACTTGGACTCCTTCGCCTCGGGCATAATAAACTGTATAAAACATCCCCGCTAGAAGCGGCTCTTGTGAACGAGGAGGGGTCCGGAGGGGTCCGATGTGATAGAGGTCGGATCCAGGTTCACCCAGCGCTGAACCTGGGCTTGACACTGTCCCTTTGGCTGTGGTGGTTTTGAGGACTGTATTTTGGTCATGGAAAAAGATAAATAAATCTTTTCGCATTTTTGATAATTTGGCTTTCAATTGACATTTATAACAGGAGGATGTTCGTGTGAGGCTGGTGGCAGCTCCCACATCTGCCAGATAGAGCCAAGCATCTTCACAAGCTCACATCTGCTTTTCCATGACGCTTTGTAGAAGTTTTCCAAAGCTGTGGACTATTACATCTCTAAAGACCTGAAATTGAGTGAGGTGACTGGGTAGAAGTGAGAGGGCAGTAAAATGTCCAGCTGTCTGGCAGCTCAGCATGGGGGATGATAGTCCCAGCACAAGCTGACGAGGGTGGTAATTTTGTCCTCAAGTCGCTTTTTCCATGCTAAAGAACACTGTTTTTTGAGGTAAAATGATGCTTTGAAAAGCTTCCCAGGACAGTGCTCCACAGCTCTCTGCCTGAGAAGGAAGAGGTGAGCAGCAGTGTGGGAAGGGAAGGGAAGGGAAGGGAAGGGAAGGGAAGGGAAGGGAAGGGAAGGGAAGGGAAGGGAAGGGAAGGGAAGGGAAGGGAAGGGAAGGGAAGGGAAGGGAAGGGAAGGGAAGGGGCAGAAAGCAGTGCGGGGGTGCACATGTGAGGCGGGGATGAGGAGCAGGAAGGCACTTCCAGTTGGGAGAGACGGATAGTCATGAGTCTCACAGCAAGGTGAGCTATTTGGCAAAGCCCTGAGTTTTGGTTCAGGAATGTAAGTTTTCCTGTAAAGTGGTTTATTGCTCTCTGAGTGAAAGGTATATTGCTGTTCCCAGAATTGTAAAGCTGTGCCTGTCCCTCAAGTAAAGGCAGTGCTCAGTAGTTGCTGCTCTGAAATGATGGCTGGCTCCAGGTGGCTTTGCCAGAGAGAAGGCTGTGATAGATGAGTAATGCGATGATTGACTCTCACAATTAACAGACAAATATCATGTATATAGGTTAAGAAAAGTTTTATATATTGTTATCAAGGGACAGCCAGGGTTGGGACATCTGGGAGGGCTGGCTTGTCACTATGGTGACATCTGACCTCCCGTCAGGATTTGAGGAAGTAAACTCCACCACTGGACAGCGAAGGAGTTGATGGACAGAATTTTGGGAGGGGCTAAAAGGTTAAAAGGCAAAACTTCCATTGTGTGGGTAAGCACAGGGTGCTCTGTTCAGTCTTCTGTTGTATTTTTGATAAGGTTTAATAAACCTTTCTAAATTTATGAAAAGTTTGTAGCTATTTCTCACAAGGCTGATAAAGCAATTTAACGGGCTGGGTGTGAGCAGAAACCTGAGGTAAGCCTTGTGGCTGGGGCAAGCAAATAGTGCATTTTGGGGGTTGCTAAAAAGCATCTGAGACGAGGCCAGCATGAATTAATCCTAAAGATGCTCAACTCTGCCCAGTATTCAGATGGGGTTTGAGATGCCTCTGCTTTGCTGCAAGTCTTTTTATTCAGAGTATTCAAGACACGCAGCAGTAACTGATTGAAGTGGAGAAGCCAGAGTTGTGGCTGTTGCTAGGGGAATAACTTCTATTATACAGGAAGTGGGCACCGCACCAGCACAACGTGAAAAGTTAAATGTGGGGTTGCACAGAAGCGTAAGCCCGAACCCCGCCAACCCCAAAAGGCTGGGTGGCACATCCCTCTATGCTGGACAAATCACAATCGGAGAAGCATCTAAGCTGGTATAATTAAAATAAAGATTTTTTTTTTTCTACCCCTGGGTGCAGCTATGCTTTCCTACTTCTACCAGGTTTTGCAAAGGAACGCTATGCAGCCTTCTACATGCGACAGTGTCACTATGGTGTTGGTAAAATAAAAAAGCGTTATTTTCTGGTTTTCTCGACCTGACAAGATCAAAATTGACAATTTTATTGAAATCCGCAAGAAAAGGGCACCAAGAAAAGCTTTAATCAGCAGCTTTTATTTACAGCAGCTGGTGACTCCAGCTGTCTCTTGCTGCATTCCCTGTACCCAGTGTGGCAGCCTGCAGAGGCAAACCCTCCCTCCTCTCCCGTCTGGCTGAGGTGTTGCTGTGCTTAGCAGCTTCTATCAGGGCATCGCAGCAGGTGCTTGCAGTCCCGGCCGAGACGATGATGGGGAGAGCTGTACCTTTAACTGAAAAGAGATGTGCATTGCTCCACTGCAGTCCTCCGTAGTAGCTTCAGAGTGAGCAAACCTCAGTGCAGAACCTGGAGCTCAGTGCATGAGAGCAGAGTTCTGCTCAGAGCACTGCACAACCAGTCGTATCAACTTTGTAAAGGACTCACTTTTTAATTTTATTGTTATTCCTGAAATTTGTAACAGAGAAGAGTCTTTCTATCTGTGTGAACCATGAGTGGCTGTTCAAAGAGATGCAAGCATGGGATTGTCAAATTTGCCCAGACTGTTTTTAAACTCATCACAGGCACTCTCAGCAAAGGTAAGGGAAACATTTTAGTTTATACTGTTCCTCTGTTCTGTTATATTTGTAGGGTGAGTTTTGTAGGCTTGTGGGAGGTTTCCAATAAGGTTTATTGTTTGCCTCTTCAGAGGTGTTCTGGTTTAATTCTGGGAATTGGCTGTTCTGAAAGAAGTTGCTGTGTGCAATGAAGATTGGGGTTATGCTGAAAGCCTTATGTAATTGTTTCTACCATGTGTAGTTTGTAACCTGTGTTTATCGATCTGTCCTGGCCAGCAACTATAGTGAGTTATTTCAATGTGTTCAGAGAGGTGTTTGTGAAAACAATTGACATGCAGCCTAAAAAACTGAAAGACTTCCTGTCAGTAACTTGTATTTCTGTGTCATTTTATGCTTTACTGTCTCTGCTAATTTGAAGGATGTGTATACCTTGCTTCAAAATCTAGGTCATTGCTTACTCTATACATTTGAAATACCTTTTGCTTCTTTAAGTTTTGCTTGTCACTTACACCCCTTGTGCTTTCTCATGTGAAAGCGAAACAGTACCAAACTTATTTATGCTGTCCTCTTTACTAAAATGAAACAACAAACAAAATAAACTCTTTCTTCTTTGTAGTTTAGTAGTTCCTCTGTTGGTGCCCTCAGGTAAGTTATGTTCCTTTTGTTGCCCATTCCTCTCATCACACTTCAGTACACCTCTGGCAGCTATGTGAGTATCGGTGATCTCTGTGGAAACTCCTGACAGCTGTAAATAATACTATACTTGAATGCTGCTCGCCTGTTGAAATGTGGTCAGTTCTTAGGTGAAGGTCAGACTTCTCCAAGTTTTGTGTGTTTGGTTGGAGGCAGGGGTAGTTTTGGGAATTGATAATAGGGTTTGAACTAAATTATTAGCAGAGATATTTGTATAAGGCTGAAGAGTCTCGGTTATGATGCAGTTTTTTAAAATACACAATCAAGCTCTTTTTAATATAGTTATATTTAAAGAACAAAAATAGAAACACTTTTTTTTCATATAAGTTTAGAATTCTTGGAGATGTGTGGCTGTGTTGGCTGTTTGGAGCATGCAGATGCTCTACTATGAATTTTAATGTTTAAGTAATTTCTTAGGGTAAACTAAAGCAGGCTTAGGTAACTTTCAAAAAAGTAAATGTAAAAGTGCCATGAACTGTTAAGAGCAGTTTACTTTTGCAGAAACTGGGAAAATTTATTCAATCATTCTCTGTAGAAAAGAAATGTAGCTCTTAGACAGCTTTCTCATATTAACATTACTGGCTTGCAAAAGAAATCTGCACCAGAAAAATGTCTGTCACATTAAGAATACTGGACAGGTTGGTTGTTTTTAAAATCAAGCTGGTTTAAAATTACATCAGTGTGTATGTAATTTTTTTCTTCCACTTTCCTCTGTATTGTCCATATCCTGCCAAACACCAGCAGAGGAAAGAATAAAGAATTGTAAAAGTCTGTCATACAAAAGAGCTGACAGATTTTGGTTACAATTCATGATTAATGCCAAGATGCTTCTCTCACTGTTAAAAAAAAAGTGAGAAAAACCAATTACTTGTCATGCTCAGAAGAAAAGGTAGTGGAGATGTCTGCAAAATCTTGTTTTCTAAGGCATATCAGTATGGTGAATTTGGTGTGCTTTATTTGTGCTTTTTTTCATGAGGCAGTGGTATATAGGATGCATGTATTATAGCCACAAGTGATCAATGGTAAGCTTTGTGCCATCTGCTTGAGCTCCACTGAGGCAAGAGGACACTTGTGTTCTGGTCATGTTTCTCCACACGTATATCTAGAGTGCTTCATCTAAAGCGGTGCTTTCAAGCAGCCTTTGTGTTTCTTGACACAATAAATACAATAATAAAATGAGACTGCCACAGTTGCCTTTGCTCTGGCAATGGGAGAGATGAAAATTTGAGTCTGACGACAGAATAGCACTGAATGAAGAGCTAGAAATTAAAGTATAAAACCAATGTCCAAGACCTGTTTCTTCTGCCCCCTGCTGCCTTCTGAAATGCGCCAGCATTGCACTATTGTGGTCATTCAGCCAATGCAACGGTGTTGTACGCTTTTACCCATCTCTTTCCCATGCCAATGTCTCACTTCAAGCTGTTTGGATGAGATAAGAGTGTCTTCCTAGGTTTCAAAGAATTTTAAACTTTGAAAAACTTCCTCTTTTTTTCCCATTCAGCTTGTGTTTTAAACTGAGAGAACCTGATTCAGGAAGGAATAAACTACATTAATTAGTTTTTTGCACAGACATCAAAGACCTGCTATAATTAGAATAAATGTTTCCATAAAGTTACCTAAAAGAATCATAACTAGAAAGTTATTAGAAAAAATAATGCTCAGAATTGTTGAATTTTTAAAAAAGTGTTTATGTTTGTTTATATGTTCATCCTGGAGCTTATTGCTTAATATTTCTTTTAGTAAAAGTTCTGCATGTAAAGCCTAGAAATAGAAACTCTTGTAAATCACTATTATTGGTTTTTTAAACTTACACCATATACATGCTTTTGCATATTCAAGTATTATCAGCTGTGTTTTTCACCCCACTCCTGCCTCATTTCTTTCATATTGTTTAATGTGAGAATTTACTTTAAATACTTTTTACAAGGAAAATCCTTTACTAGGCACAAGGTCCACTCTCTTCTTATGCTTGAACCATTTTGTAGGGTTATTGCAGTTGGAGATACTCTACAGTTCAATTGGCATGTAATCCTTAGCTGTGCTCTATGGCTTCTACTTGTTTTAACAATAGCAATGGTTATTTACAATA
This sequence comes from Agelaius phoeniceus, assembly GCF_051311805.1. Lineage (NCBI taxonomy): Eukaryota > Metazoa > Chordata > Aves > Passeriformes > Icteridae > Agelaius > Agelaius phoeniceus. The sequence goes on along the minus strand of NC_135279.1, from coordinate 18,865,414 downwards.
TTAAAATGAAATTGATTGCAGCTATGAAGTCGTTCCTTTTGCAGCAAGGTGTGAGGAGGTGTGCTGGTTTTGCATCACGGAAGTGATGTTCTAAGAGAAGCTGCTAGCAGTTTCCTCTGTGTCTGACAAAAAAACCAATCAGTAATTAGCTTTGAGAATTGACAATCTGTTGAACTACTGAGAAAGCCGATATGCCTCTGTGAACACCCATGTTAAAAATAAAAAAATCCTGAGAATTCTCTCTTTCTTTTCTGGCCTGAGAACAGGTAACAAGACCAGCCCAGCCCCCCTCTCTCGGCCGAGCTGGGTGGGTTCTGCCGCGGGCTCGGCCCCATTGGCTGCTGGGCACGGGGACGGAAGGCCGTGGGGCTAGGCCGGCTGTGGCTGCAGCTGCTAACATCCTGCCGCTGTTAAGCCCTGACCCGCTGCTAGCCCAGGCCAGGGTCCGCTGGGCCCCGGCTACACCGGAGCAGCGCTGGGCCAGTCTGGCTCAGCCAGGATTCTACCACCACTGAGATTCACTCGCAACCACAGGACGGAGGGGAAGGAGAAGCCATTGCCCCCCCAACTGCGGCCTGCTGCTGCTGAGTTCTGGCCTCTCTGTTAAGATCCTACCCACTTCTTTCCCCCCCAGCCCAGCTGCAAGCTACTGAGCCTGGCCGGGGTCAGGTGACCATCTGCAGGCCCCGGGCGAAATATTAACTCTTTCACTGCTTCAGTCTTCCCTCGAGTGAGAGAAAAGGACAAGTGCAGGCATGTGAAGGAACTACATGAAAACACCGAGGTCAGTGAAGACGTCAAGTCCCAGATGGGAGGGATGAGGAGGTGCCTTAATCTTGGGGCTGAAATTCTCTTGTAAAGCTTTGGAGAAGACTGTAATTGATACATCAGACTCTTTTCCCCTCTAATACATGAAGGTATGGGGAGATGAGAATGTTCAAATTGTATATATCTCGCAAAGGCCTCCATGCTAAAGTAAGCAAATGTTGAAGTAGCTGTGATCCCATAAGAAGTTTGAACAGAGAAAGAGAGAAGAGTGATGAAGACCCTGTGCCCCCTGGGAGAAGAGAAGAAGACCACTGTTCCCAGAGATGAAGATGCTTTCAAAGATAGATAAAGAGAACCTTTGCTCTTGAACAGCACATCTTTAAAATAGTACCCCATAAGTTGACATGGGCCATAAACACAGCCGTGGGAAAAGCTGTAAAAATGGGAGGGACTTTATGATTGCAGATGTTACGGGTGGCTGCTATTCATGGAAACTGAAAGCCATGAGAGCTTCTCTTCTTCTTTTGGAGAAGTCTCCATAAATTTACTAGATGAACTCCTCTCCCTAAGAGAACTGCAGAAAGGCTATTCTAGAAGTGATAAACTGATTGTTTCTGTACACTGTGAGTGAGAAATAAAAAGTTGTAGGGGGAGAAGTGTTTTAAAGGTTTTATTCTGATTCTTGTTATTCTTTTAGTTACTGTTATTAAAGCTTTCTTTATATCCTTTTAAAGTTTTGAGCCTGCTTTGCCTTCCTCCTAATCCTATCTCACAGCAGGAAGTGAGTAAGTATATTCTAGTAGGTGCATTAACGTTTGGCCAGTGCTAAATCCACAACATTAATTGGTGCTTTGGCCAAGAAATCTCAAACTGGCAAACCTAAACCACTACAGACTGTGGCCTCTCCCTGCAGTTGGCAGTAAGGGAAGTGTATCACATCTGATACCACTGTGCAGCCTCTGGTCTGGTTGGTATGTCCTTATTTACATCTGCAACAAGTCTATGAGGCTGTAAGCCAAGAATTTCATAGTTGGTACTAGCAAAGCTAGCAGATTAGGGACTAGCAAGGTAGACTAGCAGATTTTGCCAGCTTCTTTTTTAGTCTGTTCCTATTGGAAAGTCTTAGTACCAGAGCAGAGATTTTTGCGTCTCTGCAAAAGAAGGTCTCCTCCACCAAGAGCTTTGCATAGTGAGATGTATACACTGAAGAAAGCATGCCTGGAGAAGCATGCTCCGTTACAGCTGGCATGAGCAGGATAACTCCCTTATTCTCCTTGGCTGGGATGGGTGTTCAGTACCTCCAGAGAAGATTGGCTTCTGGAAATGTTACCACATGTGATAGACAGTAGGTGAGCAGAGCACCTTCTCCAAAGTTGCCTTTGTGAAGATTTTGTGGGAAGTTAAGGTGTTTGTTCTTTCACTTTACTCTGGTGTGTGAAATGGTGGTACATTCTCCATGGCCTGGAAGCAAGTAGGGATGGGAAGACTGAGTTTGTAGAGGGTTTCCTATAGAGCAGAATGATTAAACAAGAAGCCTGTATATGTGAAGATACTGCTAATACCATTAAAAACCTAGGAGGGAAGGGCCTTGTTGGGTTACCAAAAATGAAGCTGGAATGAGACCTCTTGGATTTCTATTAATGCATTCTAATTATTAACACCAGAAAAGCAAGATTATTTTAGGAATCAATTCCTTTAAAATATTCCTTTGCAAAACCAGATAAGTTTCTGCAAATTAACTACCCTTTTACCTTTGTTCCAGAACTTTCACTCTTTTAGTTGTGCTCTAAAGATGCTTGTGAAAGGTTCTAATTTCTGATTTTTTGCTTCTTCCAATTCTGTTCCACAGTGAAATTCATGTGGAACTAGTAATTTTTCTACTTTTCATAGTTTTAATTGCCTAATTATCTGTTCCACTGCAGTGATAAAGTCTTCAAACATCTTGTTCTCCCACAAGCCTCTTCCAGCATGAAAGAAAGTATTCTGAGTGTTTTACAGCTGTGTGGTCTGTTTTGATGCTTTGTGAATTTAAATCACAGCTAGTCTTCTAAGATGTTATGTGAGATGGTAAGGAAAGCACATGGTCCTCCTTAGTCAGGCTCTATCTCCTCTTGTGCCTTTGAAGCATACTACTACTGCATGACACTAGCCTCTAAAAATGCAAGGGTAGGGTAAATGTTGCTAGATGCCCTAAAGACTCAGGGAGGTTCATTACAACTGTGCAAGTCATGCCAGAGTTCCTGCACCTGTGTGACATATGAAAAGATACTCTGATCATCCTGTGGCAACATAGCCCCTCTTCACCCCTTGAATTAGGACTACTGCCTTCAAGTTGAGGGAAGCTCTAATTCAGAAGGAAATGATGCATCAGTTCTCTCTTTATTATGCTTTTCTGAGTGTTTTAAATGTTCTTTAATAAGGAAAGTAGTTACAGAACCCCTAATAACGTGCTTTTATAGATTGGAGTTAAAACTTATCAGTGTTTACCAAATGGCTGTGAAAGGTGAGAGTTTCTATACATACAGTGCTGTTAGAGAAGAGCTGTTGCTCTGAGGGGCAGAATAACTGTTCACTTAGAGAACAGTCCGGAACTACTGAAGCTCACCATTCAGTACCTGATCCTAACTTTACCCCATGAAACCCTTCAGTTTCATTGCTTGATAGGGACTTTTGTGTTGTATGACTCTAATTTTTGTTTTGCTCTTTAAAAATTCCAGCTTATCTAGTTACATTTTCTCCATAATGATCAGCCTTTGAGCCACTAAGAAAAGTATACCTCTGTTTTGGCATGTTACTCTTTTGCATGCCTATGAAAATAAACTGCAAATAAAACTATCTCTTCTGCAAAGGCTGTGCTACTTAAGGGATCTGAATATATGTGCATGCATTGCACTTTTTTCATCGAGAGCAAGATGAATTTTCAGAACTGAGAGTGAGAGGAAGTGGTAATGCTCTGGTCTCCCTTTTGAAACTCTCTACAAACCTCTGCCTCTAAACTAATGTCTGTGCAAGCATACAGCTGTATGTGGCTGCTAGAAATTTATTAGAAACTTAATTATTTGCAATGTTGTAGCCCTGAAAGATAAGTATACAATGTTACTCAGAAAACAAAGGAGCTGTTTCCAAACTGGGGCTAATTCAATTTGGTATGATAATTCATTGACTGGTCTCACAGGATTTGGTAGTTGCCTCTAAGGCCAGGATCTCTTGATTCTCAAGAGCACCATATGATTGAGCAATAGTTGTGTGACAGTGTTCAAGAAATACAAGGTACAGAATGTTAAAATGGTAGCTTGTTCAGAGTAGCTCTGATTTCTCGAGCAGAGGACCAGTAGGATGCAGTATATCTAAGAGTTTTAAGGGATGTAAAAATAGAAAATTGTGGCTTGTATTTTGGGTGGTGAGGTTTATTGTAACTTTTCTTCCCAGACATAATTCATATCAAGTTTTTGCTTGGAAAAGTAAAGTTGGAGTGTAGGGGTTTTTAAATATTCCGTATTCGCTCTTTGCCAATACTTTATGGTATTGCATAGTATTTTGTTTCAATAATTTTTTTCTATAAATGCCTGTCAGAGGATGTATTACACTAAAACTACAGAAATACCTTGTTACAATTGGAACTGTAGTAATGTAAAAAAAGATTAGAAATGGAAGTGGAATATGATAATATAATGTAGAAATAGAAATTATGATTAATGACAGGCATTAAGGTTTGCTTCAGTGAAAAGTGCCTTTTTATTGGTTGATTAGCCCATCATATATGGAACAGGTACCGTAGTTGTTGATTTTCTCTTTTGAAGGAGAACAAGGGAAGTGATGCAAGTTACAAGGTGAAATAGTGCTAGTCACGTGGCAGGAGGCTGCTTAGCATATTTCTGATGTACACGGTTGACTCTTCTTCCTAAAAGTAAGTTTTTAGCAGAGGGTTTCACAGGTGACTTGCTAGTGCTATATCCAAAAGTGAATTGAAGTGAGGTAGGTCTTCTTAAAGTACTAAGATATGGTTAAAAGCTATGAAAATGTAAGCTATTCTTTCTTCCATCAATTCAATGAAATAGGGTTTTTCTAAGTTCCATTTGAACTGGCTAATATTTTTTTCCAGTCAGATTTGTTGACTGTTATTCCCTTGAGTATTTTCTTAATGAAGAATAAAAGATCAGAGAGGCGCTATAATCTGGAGTAGATTGGATGTAATATAAAACTGCTAAACTGTAAATTTCTACTAGTACCCCAAAGAGTAGTCATGTGAAATACAAACTTCTGTCATTGCAGTTTGCTTTTACATATACCCTTTTTTCACCTGTTCTTTTTGCATGCAGTTGAATGGCATTGTAGGTATTTTCCCTTGCAACTTACAGCCTGAATGCCTTTCTGAAATGAATTGTGTAGTAGGGAAGTCACTGAAGTGAGAAAATACAGAGAACAAGAAATTAGTGCAAAATCAAATTCTGCAGAAGAGATTAATTGGAACAGCAAGAAGAAAATAAGATAACTCTGGTCCCACCTGTCCAGGAAAGGCAAGATTCCCGATTGTTCCTGCCAAAGCTGCATATAAACAGAAAAGAAAAAATTCCACTATTTTCATTATTAACAAGAAGTACTGAAATAGAGGCTATGCTCTTTAATCTCTGCTGAAAACTCAGCATTAGTTCTGCTTATATCCTCAACCACATCTATAGTTTTAATGGAACAGGAGAGCAAATTAATATTACTTCAACAAAATGTGCCATATAGCCCACTTGTAACTTCTGCCAAAGATAATCTGTTTTCATATTATTTGCAGTTGCATAATGAGACGTACAGAGAGACTTGGGAGGTCGATATGTGGAAATTGTAATCTGTATAAATATGTTATCACAGTGAAGGATTGCTACTGACAGTCATCAAACACTAAATACTCAATTTAGTACTACATTTACAGGTAAGAGGGTCACAAGTTTCAGTCTTAGCTGCATATTTGCTGGATCTTGAGACTCTTGGACCAGTCAGCAGAGTAGTGCTGCACCATCAGTTCAAGAAGCTGTTTTTAATTTTATTTTTCATTCTGAAACAGAAAAGATTGCTAAATATCAAGTTTTGTTGTTTAGCTTTTAAATTTCATTTTGACAGAGTGCAGTACATGCAAATCCCTTTAATCACTTTGAAATACGTGCTTTATTTTGATATTTCTTCAAATTCCTCTTGGTTGTCTTCCTCAAATGTCCATATTTTTACTGATCATAAACATTTCAAAGGTAATAAATTGCTCTTCATTCTTATATCAGTCAGGCAGTGAACTTGATATTACAGTACAAGAGATAATACTAAATGCAGGTAAAGTTAAAGAATTTACCAATAAACGAAATTTTATCATCTTTTTCCACAACTGTGTGATTTTAGGGGGGACTGAGAGAGGGTGGCTATTAGGTGAAGGTATTTGTAAATTACAAGGCTCAGTGTCTTACATGAAAGAAATAAGAGCAGTAATGGGATGAGAATAATGGCCTTTGAAAAATAGACTTAGGCAGGATTGAGAAGCTGATATGTAATTGTCTGGGAAGATAATACTAAGAAAGCTGGCTGCTGTCTGTAGGAGTGATCCTCCTTTTATGGTAAGATAACCACTGTATGAGACCAATACAAATGAAAAAGTGGAAACATGTTAGGGTAAGAGCAGAAAGGACCAGGTGCAACATGGACTGTTTCAACTGGCAGGGGGATTTAAGAGATGACAATAAAAGATAATGAAAAACACTGTAAATAAATACAACAGCCGAGGCCCAGGCATTCTGAGTGGCTCAAGCCTAATTCTTCCTTTAGTCTTCAAAAACCAGTTTATGTGACCTGTTTCTTCACACAATTGCCATAGGGAAAGAGCAGCAAAGATTACTGTATCTGTAAAATGGTGTGGGAAAAATCAAATTTCTAGGCCAACCAACTTTACGTCCCTGAACAGATAGTTAATAGAATAATTAGGGGAAAACACCCAAATATTAGAGAGACGAGTCAACTTTCAAATTACTTCCTTTACACCATTCCCTGTCCACCTAAACAATATTAGACCCCTCCCCAGCTAGTCAGCTTTGTCATATAATCAGATGTGAAAAAACCCACAACAAACTAAACAAAAGAACCCCATCTGTGCTTTCATTAGCAGAACTTTCAGAGTAGGAATATTGAAAACAGAAGATGTGGGGCTGCTTTATTAAGTTTGTTTTGAAATCAAAGTATCTGACATTTTATAATGAAAGTAAGGAAATAATTGAAATAATGTAATTGAAATAGCTGTTAAAAGCCCATTAAAAATTTTATTTAGTTATGCTACCCATGTCTACTACCAGCTTAGTCTGTGCTGTATTGCTCTGGATAGGTGTTTGTAGCTGGGGGAACTCAGTTTTTTTACAGTTGCTGAGGTAAATTGACTGAAATTGGAATTAGGATCATGACAGCTCTGTACAACTTTATAGAATAAATGTTCACTACCATACAAAAATTAGTGCTGTTCATTTAGAAAGGTTAGAGGTTGCTTTTCTTTCTCTTGGTGATGTCTGAGCTCTTACAACTATTAAAAGTGCTTTTATCTGATAGTTTACTAGTGATAATTTTACTCTGATATTTTTCTATCCTTTTCCTAACCTTTGCTTGTCCCCAGCTTGTCAGGGGTTATGTGGAGCATCTGCCTCATGGTTTTATGGCTTTGGTTTGTTGTGGTTTTGGTTTTTGGGGGTTTCTTGTGTTTGTTTGGGTTTGTGGAAGTGATTTGTTTTGGTTTTTTATTCAATTTTTTGGCTTTTTTTTTTTTTTTTTTTTTTTTTTTTTTGTTTTGGTTTTGTGGTATTGTAATACTACCTAAACTGTGTTGCTTCCATCAAAAGAAATGTATTGCTCTTGTTTTGAGCTGTTACTCTGTGGAAAATTTGCCTCTTGAAAGTGTTATGATTTGGTTCCCCTGAGTAGAACTTGGAAAGCACTCTTGTGCTGTCACAACTGCCTAGATGGGCACCAAGTCTGGTTTGCATCTTCAGCTACTAGAAGACACAAAGTGCAGACATTGACTGATAAATGCTATCGGTCTTCTGTACAGAATTGTTTCTCTCAGCTGCGGTGAGACACATGTTAATGGTCTCATGGAATTGTGTCTTTTAGTCTCTGAGCTCTTGAATGCTGAAAAAAGCCTATGTTAATTTTTAGAATTTGTACCATCATTTTTCATAGTCAGGTAAATTCTTAATTTTTGATCTCATCTCTTTGACTACTGCAATCAGATGTCAATGTCTGATTTTGACATGGAACTGGGTTGAGTTGAAAAGATGGGGGAAAACAGAATGACATGGTAGTTGTTGATTCTTCTTTTTAATTAACTTCTATAATTGATTTTTTTTTTTAATTCTTAATAGGCTCAAGTATATTCTGTACAGTGGTGTGATTTGAGGTCATGAAGTATTTTCACTAAGTCTTTAAATTTATTCTTTTTTTTATATTGCTTTCCTGTAAAGTCTGGATATTTAAAAACTGCATAAAATACTTCTTCTCAACACCATCTAAGAGACTTTACATGTCACTGAATGGGTGATTTGCTGCATTTCCATGTAGATAAATTCTGTGCAACCATGGACATAAAGAGTGTTAACTTTCAGAATATAAAGTGATGGAACACACATGTTGCTAATCTTGTTCCAAAAGAGCTACTGCAGGTTTTTATTCATAACTGTTAAAAAAAAAATCCTGCTTTCCAGTGAAGACCCATCTGGGCATCAGACTTCTTGTAATGTTCCATTCATTGAACTTTTTTAAGAAGATGTGAGACTACAGGAGTTCCTCATTTATTAATTGTTTTTTTTTTCTTTTTAGGTCGCTGGGGACATGAGAGCTTCATTTATTAGGTGTCCCATGCTGACAAACCAATGTTTTCATAGTGCAAACTGCATCTGGAGTCTTCTTCTGTGTAGCATACCTAGCCTGTAGCCTGCCACCAGTGTAGCTTGCTCAAGGGGCAGGCTGTGGCTTTGCCAGCCATCCTGAGGCCTGCTGAATTATTTCAAAGCCTGTGGCTAGAAATAGAATAGCACGATGGCCTCATATTCTATGGCCTATTAAGATGTCTATTATGTGAGAAAAGATACATATTTTATGACTGAGCTTCCCTGAAAGGTTCCTTTCTTCTTTTCCTTGAAAAAGCAACAAAACAACCACCACCATAAAAACATAACTTGCTTTAAACTCTCCTAAACTGTCCATTCTCAAACTGCTCACCTACAAACACCAAGAGTAGGATTTTGGGTTTATTTTTTTCTTTAGTTTATGGGTTTTGCTGTCTTTTTAAAAGCTGTTGTAGCTCTTATTTGCATTTCAGACTCCTTATTTTTGACAGATTTATGCAGTACTTTTTTTCATTCATGAAAGAGCACATTTATGAGATTAGAGTCCATAGGTAAGGGTGTTACATGACCTTTATGGTAAGGGCTGTGGTTCTTGTATTTCTGTTGAAGATTTCCAGAACCTCGGTAGTGTTCATGTGCTTTTTAGTCCAGGCAAAATACCTTGATGCTTTGGAAAGCAGCTCTTGGGCACAGTGTTGTGAGAGAATGTTTGGGGGAAAAAGCCCACCAGTAAAACAGTTTTGTCATGCAGATGTTGCATGTTTTCTGACATAAAATGCATTTTAGCTGTTCCTCACTATTCTCTATTTAGGATTTTCTAATATCTTTAAGCAAACTTGATAATCATAATTTTGGAGCATGTATAATAGTTTGGCCTTTTCAACAGTCTGTAATTCAAGCATGTTGCTAACACTCTTTACATTTATTTGTATTACTATCTACTGGTGAAGCATCTGGGTTTTTATCCTCTTATATTAAGCCTCATTTATGAGACTAACAGTGTGATATTATCCCTGTAGTTTATGGATTCCATTGCTTTAAATCCTGTTCTCAAGTTTGCCTCACCAGTTCAGTGTAATCTTTCTTCTATTTGCAATTTTTCTCTAGTTGTAGTTATATATGTTATATATTTAAATATACTAGTGCATATTTAAATGCCCTGGAAAAGCAACTGATGCTTTATCTATTAAAAAGACCAAACAGATTTGTGCTTTTCTGAAACCAGTTTATCATGTGACGTCTTGGAGGTAGATGTGCCAAAGACTGGGATTTGACCACTTGCATTCAATGCCTCCTTGACCTATGCTCAAAATGAGGTATCACAGCAGCCCTGGCCTGAAGCTGCCACAGAGTCAGGAAGTCAGCTGTGAGTCAGTTAAATACTTGAGGTTTCTGCTGAAGTCAGCAGTAACAGCCCAGTTGACACCATTCTTTCTCCTCACTGTGTTGTAAAAGGGATGATCAGCATTCCTGAGCTGGTGCTTGCTGTGGCTGAGCCACAGCACTCTTGAGTAGCTTACATAAGCAGCTCATGTCTGAGCCAAAATTTCACTTCACTTTTTTCATCTCCTCCGGTGACAGACCCAATCTTCTAATAGTCTGCTACACTAAGATCAAAGTGTAGATGTCCTGTGCATAAAGCACAAGTCAGTAGGGCATTCTTAAAAGAACTCTATTCCTTCAGAAAATGCAGCGGTAACCCTGGGGTGGCCATTTTGGAAGGAATAAAGCCACCTCGCATAATAAATCGGTTCCTAAACTTGTGCTGAGCATTTACTTGATGGATACTGGCAGTGTATTCTAGAAAAGTCTCCTGAGTGCGGCATGTTAAAACATCACAGAGTAGAAAGTGCCAGGAACGTTACAGTTACTTGGGCAATGTTGTCTTGTTCTCAGACAAGACAACATTGCCCTAAAGTACATTGCCCTAAAGTACATTGCAAAGTCTTGCCCTAAAGTACATTGCAAGAATCCTCACTTGCAGATTAACCTATTTAGCATGCTGAGACTTTCTGAAAATCTGTCTGGAATTAGAAGAGGTAAGAAGTAGAATCACAGAGCAGTTTGGGTTAGAAGTACCTTCAAGATCATCTCATTCCAATCCCCCAGCCTTGAGCTGGGACACCTTCCACTAGACCAAGTTGCTCCAAGCCCTGTCCAAGTATCCGCTGGCCATGGATACTTCCAGGGATCCAGGGGCAGCCACAGCTTCTCTGGGCACCCTGTGTCAGGGCCTCCCCACTCTCACAGGGAGGAATTTCTTCCCAATATCCCATTTATCTGTGCCCTCTGGCAGTAGGAAGCCATTTCCCCTTGTCCTGTCACTTCAGGCACTTTTCCAACCCTGCCCTATCCAGCTCTCTGGGAGCCCCTTTAGGTGCTGAAAGGGGGTCTAAGTTCTCCCCTCTAAGGCTTCCTCTTCTCTCTTACAAAGTGTAACTACCTCCAATCAATCCTTAGAATTATTTTTTTCTGTATTAGTGGAAATACAGGAATTTTCGTAACTTCAAGCCAGCTTTTAAATTTGGAATTAACACAGTTAATTCTAAATACTATTTTCTATTATCAAAATTACCAAAAGTAATATATCTGAATTATTTTGTGTGTCTTCTGAATAGTGAATAGTTTAGAGACCCTAAATTGTTAAAGTTTTCCCTCATTTCCTTATTTAAAAAAGCCCAAACAAAAAATCCCAAAGAAATAAAAAAAAAACTAAATAAAAAAACCCCAATAAACTAACCAAATTCTCCCCTTTCCCCCTTCAAATCCCCTAAACCAAAAAATAAGCACAGAGTTCCAGTTACTCAGTTGGAAGGCATTTTGTTGTCAAATGCCACGGGTTTATACGAGTGAAGAATCTCTGAGGATCAGTGTCTTCTTGATGATATCTGCCCTGTTGCTGCTTTGAGGACCAGGTAATAAAATAGCATAAATTAGCAGGATACTGAACTCAAAATTGTCAGAGGAAGTCAGAAGGTCCCTGGTATTGTTTAGGTACAGCAAGGACATGCTGGGGATTCACAGATGTCTTCTCAGCAAGTCAGTGTAGATTCCTCTTCAGCTCCCATTGTTGCTGCTTCATCAAAGTTGGAGAAACATGATCTTAGTGCAAGTTGATGAAATCTGAATCTTGCTAATCCAGAAAACCAGCTTCTTTTTACAAACTTTTGCAATTGTTTTCTTGGTGGTGAAGTTCGGGGGCTTTTTTGGCCTAGGAGGAATGCTAGTTCCCTCACTAATAGTGCTGTAACTTTTGTTCTTTTTCATCTTCCAACACAATCACCATGACCAAGTCTTATTTGGCATCAAGAAGAAAAACTGCTTGTGAGAGTGCACAGCACTTGAATTTTAATAGTTTAATAGTGGGACTTTTAATAGTCTCAGGAAGACACTATTATTCATATCGATATATAAAGGGCCTGTGCAACTGAAGTATTCATCAGGGTATAAAAATCTATCCACATTCTTCCTGTGTTCCTTACAACTTCCAGTCAGCTCAAGCACTATTCCTGTGATCTCAGCATCAATGCTGGTAAAAATAATGTCTAATAAAACAGATTTCAAGGATGAATTTAATCTCCAGCTGCTTGTGCTGCTGCTTCCTTTCTGGTGGCAGGAGTTTTAATGCTGAGACATTGGTCATCTACTCTGCCTTGAAAAAGTGAATTATGCAACTGCAGTGGTCACTGCTTGTATGGAAGCTGTTCTCATAGAAGGTGTTTTGCTGGACCTCATAAAAAGAACAATTTAAATCAGATTTATTATAGACTTTATGGTATAATCCAATATTATAAAAAAACCCCAACGAAACAGAAACCTCCAAAGGCTATATTGCCTCTTGTGTGCTTGTAAGAAGCATAGAGTGTGTTATTAAAACTTCAGTCTAGGGAATTACAACTTTTGTAGATAAAAAAAGAATAGAAAAATGGAGAGGCTCAAAAGAGTAATTCATCAACATCATGCACTAGAAAAACACTTGGTTTTGAAGTTAAGTGAAAGTGTGAAGGAAAAAGAATATCTGACTTAAAGATTTCAAAGATGTAGAAAATAACCAGCACTCTCCACATGAGCAAAGCATTATTTAAAAACAAGAACAGTCTTCTGCAATAGAATATTTGGCTTTTCACATTAACATCCCATTTATTTTGGACAAAAGAGGAAGCTGTGTTTGGCAAGAATCCAGAAAAAAAGGAGTTTCCCAATTTGTGTGTGATTTTCTCTCTCTGCACAGCTGTTTTTACTTGGAATTGTAAATGGCTGGTTTTCTCCTGGGGCCATTCGAGTCCGATCCGACTAGCTCTGGACCCCGGCCCCTAGCCGCCTTCACAACGACAAAAGCAAGAGAAGAAGGCGCTCTCCTCTCGGGACCAAAGTGCTACTTTTATTCCTAGATACGAGTCACCTCGGGATTCAGGCGACATCCCAGGAAAAGAGAGCTTGTGAGGGGGAGGGGAGGGCGGGGGTGTGCTCCTCCCGGGACATTTAAGCTCAGGGGAAGGGGGGCGGAGGAAGGAGGCCACAGCCAATGGGATACAAGTGAGGAAGGGGCTAGGGGAGGAGTAAACCTGGGACAAACCATTACCACCGGGGCTTGGGGGGGGGGGGGGGGGGGGGGGGGAAGACCATGTGATCAGTGCGGATTATCAAACACCCAGTGCAAAACCAACAACTAAATAAACTATTTAGTGCAATACGACATGGAATATTTCTTGTCCAAATAGGAGATTTTACTTTGCTAGAGGAAAGAATTTGTGGAAGATTTTTCTTTAGGTACTTGCAATGGGTATGAGTTGGAGGGAAATAACCATTCATATGTTACCTGCTTTATTTTTGGTGGAGGTAAGTCCGGAGGTCTGTTATTCAGATTGCACTCAGAATAAATTTTCATCTCCTACTAAGAGGGATAACTATAATTAGTTTTATAGATGGATAATGAGATGATTGGCTCTCATAATTAAAAGATAACTATTGTGTGATTATTAAGAAAAGCTTCAAGTGATGTATACTTAGGTTATTGTAGTTTAAATGTCCTCTGTTCTCCCCATAGTTCCCCTTTCCCCCCCCCCCCCCCGTATTGTTGCTATCAGACAGGCTGGGCTGTCTAAGACAGGTAAAAAGAAGGTGTGCACGTGTCCCTTGCAGGGGGCAGCTGGGAATGGAAAAGCTTGGTGCTTAGGGGGTGCGGCATGGCAACACCTGACCTCCAATCAAGTTTAAAAAAAGCAATTTCCACCCATAAAAAGCAAAGAGCTGACTGACAGACTTTGAAGGGGCCAGGGTTAGCTGATACAACCCCCAGGGGTATAAAAGATTGAGCATCCATCTTGAAGATGAACTAGCCACGTGGTGTGCATGAGGGGCAGTTCCCAGCACTGCAGCTTATTCCTTATGTAGTCCTTTGTTGTTTTTTTTGTTAAGGTTTAATAAACCCCTTTAAATTTTCAAAGTGAGTAGTTGTCTTCTCACGTTTGGGAGGTGACGAGGATATGGCTGTAGGGGGTAGACTTGGGAAGCCAAGGGCAGATTTGAGAGCAGTTACTCCAGGTCTTCATGTTTCATGCTGAGTTCTGAGCTCAGTAAGATCACAAATTTCTGCTCTTCAAACCCAGGTCACTGACTGCTGAATGAGTGGACCCACAGGGTCTGCCAGCAACATCCAACCTTCATCTATCTCTGCTGAGCTGGGCAGGGAGGAAAGTGATGGGTTACAAATTTGCTGGACTGAGTGCAGTCATGAGTAAGTTCTACTTCACAATTTGGAGACTCTTTTTAAAACTGCCTACCACACTTCTGCCTCAGCTTTTTATGGACTAACAAAGCAGGTTCTCTTTCCCTTCCCATCCAACTTGGTCACCCAAACCATCTGTACCTGTGCCAGATGAACTTTCACTTTCCTGGAATGAGAGACATTTGACTTGTAAATACACACAACTTCTGATGCATGTCACAAAAGTATTGTGTGAGGATATACTTTCCTCCTTGTGGATATAGTTCTACATTAATTTTTGGGAGTTATCGTTTAAAAAAAAAATTAGCAGTCACTTCCTTTCGTTTCCTGATCATAGTGAAAAGCAAACTCTGACATTGTTTTGTTAGTAATGTTGGAGAATTCATGTACTGGGTTAATATGTCAGCCTTTCTTACAATAAATAATACAGAATTGTACCACATTAATGAGAATAATTAAACTGTAATATAATTAAATATGTATCTAAGCCCTGAAACTTCCCTGTGAATGATAGCTCATACTGATTCAACTGTGTGATGAAAAAGCTTGTACCAGTTTTGTCCCAGATGACAGTCAAATACAGTATGAAGGAAGTATCTCATGTTCCACCTGTGTCCAATGGCAATTTGAAATTTGGCTGAGAGAAACAGTTCCTTTCAGAGAACAGAGAAAGTCTCTCCATGCATCAGAGCATTCCTAGAAGTCTTGGCTCTGGAAACGAATGTATCTTTTTGTAAAATATCTTGGTGCTAGGCATGTAAATTTCTGTGGTTACTTTGGCTTGCTGTATTTATTATGACATCACACATGTATTTTACTTGTTGTGGTTTTAGAATGATATTCCTCAATTGGAAACACTGCAAACCACGAGTTGCTTGTTTGCTCTCCTCTCCTTTATCCCCACTTTGATGATTTGGAGAGGAGAACTAGAGGCACAAAAGGCGAAGATCACGGGTTGCAATAAGAACAATTTACTGGAAACAGCAATGACAAGACAACCAACAGTAACAGCAACAATACTAATAAAAGAGTGTACAAGAAACGGTTTGCACCCGAGTTCTCACCCCGACAATACCCGATCATTCCCCCTGCCGGGCTAACTGAGCTGGCAGGCAGCCATTTCCCAAAAACTGAGGTGAGGTGCTACAGAATAACCTCTGGGTCCTGGCCATGCCCCCTCCTGGCTCCTGCAGAAATTATACCTGTCTTGTCCAGAACCAGGACACTACATTCTATATATCATAACCTCCTTTCTGGATCAGTTTTGTAATCTATGCAAATGGCAGCCAGGTAGCCTTCCTTGAGTGGCACACTTGTCTCAAATAAGGCAAGGCTAAGATTTGAGTTAAATAGAAAAACATACTTTTAGTAGAGGCTTCCTTACTATACCCTGTAATGTATGCATATATTTCTTTACATACAATTGGTGTTAGATAATTACAGTGCAAATTTTGTAAAGTCTGTGTATGTGTATTTTTGTTTTGAGGGGCTTTCTCCCTTCCCTTTCCCAAAAGCAGAGAGATCCATAATAAAAAATACACCTTTTTGCACCATAACAAAGCTACTTTTCTCAACAGATGAGTATGCCATGAGAACATACTGTATTGGTGTATAAGGATATAAAGGGTGTGTCTGCCAGTGATGATGTGTATGGATGTGGCACCAAGTGATTTCAACCAGACAGAAAATTAGCACCCCATCTAAAACGTGGAAGAAGAGTTTAGTAGTAAATGTTAAATGTAGCTTTGTAAAGCAGCTCTACCTCCTAAAGCCCAGGGAAACAATAGAGAGTAACTAAGTTTGTGTTTTTATGAGGTATTTTCAGGCATTCCTGGGAATCAGTTTTATATTTTGTCCTTGTGTAATGGATTGCCATCTATAGAGGTTGCTGTTCAATTTTTTTGCCTGCCCTTGAATTGACACCTGGTATATTAAGAGTCATAAAATGCCAATAAGACAGGCACAAAAAATGTCTTAATATCTTCCAACAACCTCAACAATCTATGCTAGATATGTATTTTTTACTGCCAAGCAGAAAGAACAGAAATATACTGACTAATTTTTACCAGAACAATAATCAGACATCCACCAGTAAACATGAGTGTAGGCCAGAGGAAAGCAAAGAGGAGACCTTTTGCGGGATAAAGTCTGCTTAAAATGACGTTGGTCTGTGTTCCTCCTGGGTCATAGTAACACGGGAAAGTCTGGTATTTTTTGAAATTGCTTGCAATTGTTTCTATTCGTGCTTTAACTTCTTTAGAGTTCTCCAACTTGTCTGGGACATATGAGCACTGAAATAAGAAATCAGGGTGATTCACTATAACAAATACTCCATTAAAAAGTTTTAGTTAAGTCAGATTGAGTGAAAAAATCATGCTAGTACTGACAAAATCTTCTGTGGTTTGGCATCCCTGGAGATTGTCTTGGTTTCATTACGTCCATTTGCCATGCCACTCTTCCCTCTTTCCATCAGTATGTCAATGACCCCAGTCTGCAGATTTACAGATTGGGGTTACATTGTTGGAAACCAATAATGTACATGCTCAAAAAAACCCTGCAATCTTTGACACTGTCACTTCCTTATTACAGTGCCAAACTCCAGTTCCTAACAGAGCTTCTAGGCACTGTCACAGTGGGAAAGTGTTCATTGTGCAGAAATTCACACTGGTTTGTCAGTGTGCACAAGAATGAAATTGTTTCACTGCACACCTCTGGTTGTAAGTAGTCAAAAAATGCAAGCATGGCAGTTGGGGGCTTCCTACTTGTCTTTGTTAAACAAAACTATTTTGACTTGTAGTAATAATTCAGAGTTATTTAGTTTTCATTGGAAATAGACTTTGAAGCAGTAAATTTTTTGTTGTTTTTTGTTATTAATAAACTTTTTTTTCTGCAGTATTATTTTGTGTATATAATGATGCTTGAATGTACTAAACTGGGACCTGGCCAAGGCAAAAGCAGGGGTGGTTCCTGACCTGAAAATTTTACTTGCATTAATGCAAGTAGATGGGACATCAAGAAGTTGCCTCCCCTTGCAGTGAACAAGGCTCTTGTTTCCATTTATGGTAGGTAATTTCTGTTTGCTTCTTTATTGAATGTAGCTTTCCCTGAGGCAGTCATTATAAAGACAGGCATTAACCAGAAAAATTCTCTTCAGCTGAAGTGTTTTATGCTATTAGGTTTGCGCAGTGGGAAGCACTAATCTATATAAATGCTTTGCACTTTTAATCTAAACATGTTCGTTCTAAGTTTTAAAAGCACTTCAGTCTCAGGCATCCAAGATTCTGAATTTTCACTGATTTGTTTCTCATTTTCTGTCTAAAATGTGCATCAGGTTGCAATTTTCTCCTTCTTTATTCCCTGCTTCATAATATACACCTAAAAAACAAGTAAAATTGGAATTTGTGCTCTTACTTTGGATGGTTCTAAACTTGATGTCTCTCTTGCTAATTCAACAAGCAACTGAGCAAGCCACAGTTTATAAACGATTTGTTACAATGGGTCTTCAACTGGGAGACTTACATATTTTAAAATGTTCATAGGTGTTGTATATATGTTGGTGTAGTTCCTTTAAAAGTATTAACTTAATATTTAATGTAATATTTAAAAGAAAATAAAAAACTCTAGTTTCTGAAATGTTTTTAAATTGCCTTGGTTTAAGACATTATTAACATGTAAAAGATGAGTGACTCCTGCTGTTACTGAGCTGCTTGGTTTAAAAACTGTCAGCCCCTCTCCTCAAAGGTGTTAGATAGTAGCAAAGAATGAGAGTTTTCAATCTGCAAGTACCTTAGGATTTCTTTCCAGTGTATCTTCAGTCTGGTAGAGCATAACCTCCTGTCCTGAGGCTGTCAGATTAACCCACACCTGTAGACAGGGATAAGGAAAGATTTCCTCATCCTCTGAGCCTTTGCTGTTTGGGCAGAAAACTTTGTCCTTGATGTTGGCTTTGAGTACCTTGCACACAGTTTCTGTTGTCCAAACACTACAAAAACAAAACAAAAGGTATTCCTTTTAAGCTCATCAGAAGCATCTGTTGTGAGTGGCATGTGAAAATACATCTGTGTGTGCTGGCTTGGCTGGAGTTCATAGCTGCTTCATCCTGCTGTGATGAACTGTGCCCACCCTGAATCAGTGGCTGTGCCTGGAGAAGGGCTGCCATAGTGAGTAAATTCAGGAAAGCATTTTTGTTGGTTTTGCTGGTTTTTTATGCATTCTTTGGTTTTCAGTTAGATTCTGACCTCCCCATCTCTAACCAGCTTCATATTATTCAAGAAAAAAATATTGCTATGGATTTTAAAATTTGGTAGTAAATACCTGGAATGCAGTGCACTTCATATCTCAGAAATATTTAGACTGATTTCATTCAATAAGCCTCAGAACTCAGATCTGTTTTCCCCACTTCTCTTTTTCTTTATTACATGGGCCTCTTGCATAAATAAGTAGCAGGATTTTTTCTGGGAAAAGTTAATTTTTACTGTTGCTTATCCATTTTTCTCAAGAGCTCCTTTTCTGTTATTGTTAACGCATTAAATTTTGCTCACAGAAGTACACTTTGGTGTCAAAGAAAATTGAGAAACAGTCTCACTCCAGTTCTTATGAAACTACTCCTGATACATGTATCCATCTTTTGTAATGTAATCTGGAGGCAGAAAAATAAATATGTGAATTACTCTATTTTAAAGAGAATGTATTTCAAATAGTTTTGAGATTAAAGGTGCTCTAGCAAGAAGAATGAGGTGGATGTCCTTGCTTTCTCTGTCATAATCTTGAAACATGAACAAGTGAGATGCACTCCTTGTCTTGTTACTTTGATATTTTGCAAATTAATTTTGTGTGTGTAGGCAGAACTCACGAAATTAAATAAGAGGGTGGGCATTCATAACTCCTTCAGTGTTCATTATGTTCTGTAATATTTGGTGTGGCTGCCTGGGTTGTTGAAGGTCCTCGTTTCTTATGATGGTTAATTTGGAAGTAAGATACAGATTCTTGAGTGAACAATTTTACCATGACTTCTGTTGATCAAGTTTTATTAAACAAGACTCTCTCCTGCCCATAAAAGAGCTTTTTTTAACTGTTTCTATTTATGCGAGATTGGCTTTTCATTGTCAAGCTTTGATAAGCATGGTTGGCTTTTTGATTCTACAGCAAATGTTTTGATTTAGTCTGTTTTGTTTAGCCCTGAGGAGAATAATTTCCTCTTTTTTGTGCTCACTGTGCCCAATGAATTCTTGTCACACTTTTTTCCTCTTCTGTTTTAAATCCTTATGAGCTCTCTGAGAGCACTTTGTCTATTGTACAATGTACTTATGTATACTTTATCATTGTTTTAATTACTGTATATGATGCTAACAGGAAAAAGAATAGATTTGTTTCATAAACAAATGACTCTTATTACCTCTTAGTGTAAAATGGCACAATGGTGATCCCAATAAAAAAGTACATCATCATGGAGCATGCAACCATTCCCAGTCCCAGGCAGAGGGCTCTTGTCTCCCCTCGCTTTTGTGCAGTCACCAACTTCTTTCCCAGCATGATTTAGAGTTGTGAAACTTGAACAACCTCTTTTTGGTGTAAAATAAAATACAGAAAAGAAAGGGAAAATATGACAGTTATTGTACTTATGTAACAAATTTCTGAAATATAATTGGTGGCAGAACAGCCTCATTTTTGCAAAAACTAGAACTAAAAAAAATCCAACCAAACTTGCTGTGTTTTTTGTTATCATTAGACTCTTCTTTTACTTTTTAAATTTATTGTGTAGTACCTTAAGAACTGTATGTGCGTGCGTGTGAAAGCCAAGAGACTAGGTAGAAAAATCTGGTAACTTCTGGGGAGAATTCTGTTAGCATTCTAATTGTCCTCAGACTTAATTCAGTCTGTTTTATGTTGCTGCTTCTCTGAAGTTAGAGTTGTTTTGCTGTATATTGGTAAAGGCTGCGTGAAGGGAAAACCTTCCCAGAGTAGAAACCTTTTTACATTATGCCTTTTCTTCTGGAGTAGTTTGAAATGGTGTTGTCTTATTTCAAAAGAACTGAAATTAAAAACTTAACATTTGAGATTTCTGACTTCTGCATGTTTGCTTGGCCTTGTCAATTCAGAGGTGCTCCAAACCTCCTGTCTGAGCAGTGTTGGTGTAACTCCAGGGAACTAACTCTTGGGCAGAGCAGTCTGAACCTGAGCTCAAAACTGACTGGCATTAGCCCCTCCACTCCTTTGACAAAAAGCATTTAAAATGATCCACAATAAACGATCCATAATGTTCTGTTGAAGAGAATCTGAAAATTATTGCCATGACTCCATATGCCATTGAATCATTATGAGTGACATACAGGTTTCTGTAGAATTAGTCCAGAACTTTCACTGCAAGTTCAACCAATCGCCAGTATCTGCTGCACTGCTGCACTGACAGCTGTGATTGCTCGTATGTGGGGTTTTGTTTTTTCATGAAAATATGGCAAAAGCTGTTTTTATGGAAATTACAACACTGGCAAGATTTGAGTGGGCTTTTTGGAGGTAAGAGAGGAAAGCAGAGGAAAAAGGAGAAAAAAAAAAGACATTCATGCCAAATTATATTTCCTTTCTGTTCTGCACAAGGCAGTGGTGCACAGCTTTAGGCAGTGCTTCTTCAGGATTTTAGTTTAAGGTGGGTGCAACTTTTCAGTGTGTATCCTTACTAGCTGGCCTTTAGGATGGCATAGCTCCTGCCTAAATCCTCCTGTGTTCAGACTTAGATTTATATACAGTGTAAGATAAGCACAAACCAAAGTTGGCAAATAGCCTCTTCAGGTTATCTGTGAGCAGTTGTTCTCCAACTGCTACAGGCTGGCAGAGCTGTAGTGTGACTGCAGGTAGTGGGACTATGCTGAATTTGGTGAAAGATGAGATAGCCCTCAAAGCTATGAGCATCAGCTCTTAAAGGAATGAATGGAAATATATTCTGAAATATGTTCTTTCCTTTCCTGCTATTTCTGGTTTTCCCTTGTAAAAGTGCCTCACTTTGACTGTTTAATGATCAAAGGAAAAAGGTATTTGAAAATTAACATCCTGCTGGTTTTAGACTGTTATAACACCTGAATGTTAGTTCTCTTAGCAATAAAAATATAGATGTCTGTGGTCAGTAAAATACCTTTGGTCATTTAGCAGAACTTGTGGTTAGTTGCAGATTTTAAGAATATATTTTGAAGTTGGTAGTATTTGATATCAAAGTGGAAGGCTGTTTTTAGGTGTCCCTAGAAACCAAATGAGTTATTTTTAAAATACTAAATTTTGTCCAATTTCATATTTAAGTCCACTTTAAAGAAAGCATCCACATCCAGTGTGAATTTTGCATACAGCATTTTGAGAGGAATTGTTTTTCTGATGATCACATATAATTCACTGGCACTGTAAGAAGCATCTCAATTTGAAAATTGCCATAGATTAACTTTCCTTGTTTACTGCCATTTGCATTTAATACAGAAGGTGAGCTAATGCCCTTAAGTAAGGTTGTACTCTGTTTTGCTTGGTCAGTGGGGCTATAGATAGAGCATGTAACAAATGCTCCCAGCACACTTGTGCTGCACCTGCATATTCACGTGTAACTATGTGGAGAGGTGTGTGCAGCAAGGAAACTTGCACAGTAAGTGTCACTGACTGTTCCTTGAAACCTTACGTCATTTCTTTTAGTTTGGAAAATGGGAACAAAAAAACTTAAAGAATTCCAAACTACTTAAAATATCAGAATGCTGTGCAACCCAGTACCTTAATACCAATTGTTATTAAACTGGCTCTCCATTACATAATGTGCAGCTTGGGAAGAGAGGGAAGTGAAATAAAAGAACATTTATCAGGCCTGGAGCACAGGCCCTAAGACCAAATGGTACTGGAGTAGCAGGTCCTTATAGCATCATGGGGAGATAATGATACATGAGTGAAAATCTGTGTAATTAATAAGAAACTCTTACCTACAGTAACATGATGATTAATCTTTATTTTCTGTGAGAAATTGAAAAAAATAAAGACTGGTACTCCCACTGTGACTTGTGGAAAACTTCTAGTGTCCTAGAGCTGTTAACATATTGAGTATTGGTGAACCATAATATTTACGGAGCTGTCCCATTTACATTGAGAAACAGTGGGTTAATCAACCCCCTTGTTACATGGAAAACAAGAACTGTGGGACTATTAACCAAGGAATTAATAAGAAATCTAATTGCTTCAAAAGTCTGCTTGAATGCCAGCCACACATGCAGTGGATGTACCACTAAACTCATCCTCCTAATAATCTAAAACTAGCAAACCATCTCTTTAAGACACAAAAGGATTGTGTCTAAATAGGATTGTGTTAATAGGAAATTTTTCTTAAGTGGCACAGAGGTTAAATGCAGTGTTATTCCCCATCCTCACACCAGACAGACTGCCTGACCCTGGCTCTCTGCAAGGGCTGCTTAGTGATGCTGTTGCTTGTGTTCCCCCAGTTCAGATAACCGCTCGACCCCAAAGAGAATGAGGACATGTAAATTTTGCAGAGAATGTTAAAAAGAAAGATTAATCTAAAAATATCACCCTAAGGGCTTCTATAGACATAAAAATAACCAGCTAGGTCTTTAGGCAATGTAAAATAAGGATGCTTATATCATTGTTGTGTTGCTGTAGCAAATAAGCTGTAAATGTGGTCCCTGAAACTGAAATACACATTTTCTGGTGCATTTTTTTCTGCTTTCAAATATAGAGGACCAAAAAAACCTGTAACACTATTTCATGCATGTACAGAAGAATTTGAGAGGAAACACAGGACTGCAAAGCTGCATACACATAGAAAACCATATTTACTTGGAATTTCTTCATTGTTTTAAAGGTTATTTTTTTCTGATTAAAAGTATCTTCTGTCTCCTTGCTCTATGTATATTAGAAGGATTAAATATTTTAAAATTAAACACTGCAGAATTAAATTAAATCTTTTAAAATTAAACACTGCAGAAAACTTGATTGGCCCAGGAAGTCTGAGTAAAATTGAACTGGAAGATATTGAAGTGTACAAAGCAAGGCTTAGTCCAGCCTTCAAGAGAAAATGTAAATGTATTTTTGTACTGCAGATTTCATGTAATGGTTCCATATCTATTAGGAATGTATAAACTGCGAATGTTTTGATAATGTTCCCTCTGCCTAATCTTCTTCAATCCAGTTAAATTATACAGTACATTAGCTGTGCATTTTCGATGTATAATAATTGCAGTCATAGCTACTAGTGATAATCTTAGGGATGCAATCCGCTAAGGTTTTGAATAGTCCCCGATTTTAATTAGAGAGATATTTGATACTTGGCCGGAAGTCTCTACCTTCTCCTACTCTCATCTTTCAAGGAGTTTCCAGTGGTGTGACCTCAGATGGGACTTCTCTCTCAAGCTATTCCAGACTGCTCTTAATTTGCATAAGGTATGAGTAGCACTGATGAATTTACCTCACTTGCAGAAGAAAGGCTGCTAAGTCCCTCTATTGAATTTAAGTTGGGAATAAATACTAACAGTGAGATAGTGTTGTGTTTTTGTGTTTGGCTTTTCTTTGAGCTGATTTATCCCACACTATATGGTGACTCTTCAGTGAATATTTATGTATTGCTTTCAGATGAACATTATGTTCTAATATAGCATCATACCAAGAAGAGAGATGCAAGTAATGTACATCTCTAAAGTGATGAAGACTTTTTAAACAGGCCTGTACCTGTTGGCCTCTATTGCTTCTGCATGCAAAACAGCCATTTGTTTTCCCTGTCAAATGCCAACTTAAGCCATGTTTTATTCTCAAAACACCTTATATAGACAAAATAAAAATTGCCAGCTTTGCTGGATTTGTAAGAGGAGCACAGTACTTGGTGACAGTTTATTGGTCAAATGTTTTTTTGTGACAACCAGTAGGCAAAAGTTTTAGATTTATAAATATGAGCTCTGTACTGGTTATGTTACTGGAACAGCACTCATATTTACATACTTAGAACTTTCTCTAGGAAGAGTTAGTTGGATCATTCGTACTTGCTTGTCTGTTTTCCATGGGTACTTCAACACTGCTTAGATTCTTCCTTTCTGTTTCAATCCTATGCTCATCATTTTCTCATCTGCTGCCCCACCACTTACAACAGGCTGTAGTCAAAATTGTATTTTTGTTAGCACTTTCTTTCCCTTTCCCCAGTCTCTAGCAGTTACAGGCATTTTTTGCTGGTACTGGGGAAGTGCTGCGGACAGGGAACATCAGTTTTTTCATGAAATAATAAGTTTTCTGTGTGTCTGCAACCACAAATACTGTATGTTACAGAATGAGATGATGCTCAGCCTCAATGGAAAAGTGCACAGAAAAATTTCTCATGTAGTTGTGTTGGAAACCTAAAGCAGCAATATTTTGACTGTGTAACATGACACAACTGTTTATTTTATGAAATATGCTGTATAATTTTGCTTTATTACTGAACTGTTTACCAGATGTGCCACTAGAGTGAATTAAAGAAGTTAGATTTTTAATTGTCTAAAAACATATGCACTTGTTTAAGACTAATTCTATTAGCTTTTAAACATGGTGGTTCTTTGAAAAAGAAAAACTGGGGGGAAAAAAGACAGAAGTTACTTGCTTAGTTCAGCTGTTCTGAAATATTTCTGGAGTACTTTTGATTCTGTGCTGTAGAGGGTTGCACAGAAGGAATCAGTTTAAGAACAGATTTTTGGGAAGCCTTCAAGAGTTCATGTGCCTGGTTCCTCTGTAACTTAGGGGTAGGTAAGCACAACCTCTAAAGTAATGCTGAAAACCCAAAGCCATGAAACTTCTAAGAGCAAAAGTGCATTTACCATTAAAATGAATAAGAACTATAGTCTTATTTGAGCTACAGGCTCCTAATTTATGAAAATATTATTGTTACCTTTGCTAACAGTTGTGAAGAATGATCAGATTGCATCCAGTTACAAAAGAGAGAACGCAGTCTGCATGCTACAGAAAAGTTATCTACCCTGTCCTCCATACTGCTGCAGATATAGAAAACCTTTTGCTTCCCCAAAAGTACTTTTTTTCTTCCCCCACTGTACTTTTAAAAACACAAAGCTATCACATGCTCTCAAGGAAAAAGAGTTGTTTAGATATAAACTTACAATTTTTGATGAAATGCTGCTTTCTCTGATGAAAAAAGTCTGTTATATGACAGACTTGGGATAGTAGTGGAGCTCAGAGCTGAAAGGGATTTTTATTAATTTCTTTCCTTTCCTGTACGTCGCTGGGTTTGCTTTGCTGTGGCTGAACTCCTAACTTAATTCCCCTATTACAAAGCCTTTTGTAACCATAAATGGTAAGGTATGAAAGAGCACTGTCCTTTTGGAAATTAATTGCTGGAAACCAGGAAGTCACAATACTAAGACTGAGCTTTCTCATACACTAGAGCTCCTTTACAACGCATTCTGGTGGATTTGTGTTAAACTATGGGCCCACTCCATTTGTACAAGCCTTTTAGTTTAGAAATCTGACAGATCTTTTGGGTAAGATTTATGGAATTTAACTGTATTGATGACCAGTGGTATTGATTCTTAATAACCTGAGCCATTACCAGCTGTGTGGGAATGCTTTATTGCCTCTATTTCCAGTGAGTTTGGATGCAACAGGTGCTACAATTCTGACTGTACATCAGAGCCTTATAGATAAGAGCATCCATCATACCATAGGTGCATTAGTGTCTAGCATGTTCCTCTAGCCAAAAAGTCAAGCCTATTTCTGGGACATATAAACAGATAACTCCTAGCACAGAGCTTCAGAAAAGAGATTTTTTTTTTTGAAACTCTATTATTGGGAGTCTAAAAGGAATTTAAATGAGTTAATCCAGTAGAATCATTAGGAGAGAACATAAGCAAGGGTAGGGTATTTGGCCCTCCCGCCTTGCTTTAGGTATCTCATAATTAGCTGTTTCAGTTTAAGCTGTTCTTCTAAACTTGCTTTGATAAAAGTTTTGAAGTTGACTAGCTCAGAATGTTCATGCTATCTAAAGATAACTGATTAATCTCCTTCAGTAGGACCCTTCTGTATTATTACAGATGCAGAAGAGAGCACACAAAGCTAACCTGGATTAAGATAACTGGTAGACATTTACAGCTTAATAAGAGTAAGTCTGCTACTATCACCTAGATTGGAAATACTTATAATCATAGTAATTTTATAATACTTGTGAAGTAATGTAGAGAAATTTTAAAAATTACATTTGAAGTTTGGAAAAAAGAGTCTTATGAATAAAAGTTATTTCTGGATAAAACAGGATCTGGTTGAGTGGAGTTTTTACCATTTTTAATGCTTAGTAATCAAGACTGGATATTTCAAAGCAGCAGTCTCTGTTGGCTCAAGGAATAGTCAGGCTTTTAATGAGGAATTCATTGTAAGTGATTTTTGGGTTCTGTGATTCAGGGTTCAAAGTAGAATACAAGGTAAGCCGTGCTGAATGAAATTCATGAGTCTTCAAAATGAAGGTTTGTCCTCTGTCTCCTCTCTGTGTACGACTTAACCCCAGTGGCCAAAATAGATTTCATTTCAGCCATAATTTCCCATAATTCTTTTAAAAAAGAGCAATGCCTCAACTTGGAAAATCTTGCCATATCTGTAAATCACTGAAGTAGCTGCACTCAAAATTGCCAGCCTACAGAACTGCAAGTAGCTATCTGAAAAATTAAAAGGAAATAAGATATATTTCTGGGGATTTATTTTCCCTGTAGAGTGACAACAGAAGAAAAATCATGTGAGAGAAGGTGTGTGGCTCTGAAAGAGACATTGTGTAAATATAAGCATCCAAGGATTGTAGCTTTTGCTTTGCAAATAAAAGTATAAGGAGACTGTAAACATTTTGGCAATGGCAGGGAACAGAAGCTTCTGGTATTTTTTTGCTGTACTGCTCTGCAGTGAGTACTGTTGTCCTTTGGGCACCACCATCTTTATCGCAGAGTGCTTTGTTCCAGCCCCTTCTGCTCCTCATGGCTGGCTGTTGCAGGGGTGTATTCATTCAGAGAGTGTTTAACCCTCCCAAGGAATCCATCTGACTTTGCTGGGATGTTGAAATTTCAAGAAAGTCTGGTTTGACCCCACATGCTACTGAACAATTTGTTCTTGTGATGTCACATGAATCAAACTTAGTGTTTGCAGGTGACCTGTTCCACATTAGGCTGCCCTGTGTGACAGGGGCTTCTTGCTGGAAATCTGAGTCAGATTATATAAATAATGTCTGCAGTCAAACAGAAGTTATGTGAATTTGCAAACTCTGAACTCCTTTTTGACTCTAATGTAAAAAACAGTTCAGATGTTAGAAGGGGGGAAAGGGAAAAAAAAAATAAGCCAAATCTTTCTTTTGCTCAGAACTCCTTATTCAGTTCTTTTAAGCTGATCATCCATAAGGGTTGTTTTCACATTAGGGCATAAGAAAAATTCACTGGCTATGAGATAAAGACAATTTAATAAACATTGTCATTTTATTTCCAGGACTCTCTAATGCTTCTAAAGAATCACTGAGCTGTGAAGTGAGCACAGTTTTTCTGCAAAGTGATTAGCTCCCCCTTCCTAGCTGAAACATATTCATAGTGTAGTACATTGTCATATTTAATGGCCTTCATAAAAAGAAGCTGTGGCTCTTGAACAAGGAACAGTCACATATTGAAAATTATACATGTCAGGAGCACAAGGTGCTAAATGTTGGCATGCCTACATCAAAGACAGGCAAACTTGAGGACTGGCTGCTTCCTTTAAAGTAGCTACATTAACAAACTGTCTGCTGGATTTGCTGTTAACTAACCAATTTCATGAGGGTTGAGAGTGTCCTCAGAATGTTTTTACACAGATACTTTACCATGAATTTTGAATGGTTTGTTTAGCTTCCAACTTCACAGCATGGTGGTTGTGAAGTTCTGATGACTCCCTGAGTGGAAGACAGTGGAAGGCTGTTCTGTGGTGAGCCTCTCCTAGACACGTCATACCTGCAGTAAAGCACAATTGCTGTTATTCCTCTTCAAAGTCACTCAGAACTCTCTAATTACTGTGTCTTGAAAGTGAAGTTAGAGAGGTTTCTTATCTGTTTGCTGCATCCAACTGCCTGTGGGGACACACTGCTTTCAGAGAAAAGGGGCATGGTTTTCAGTCAGAGAGTAAGTGCATATGTGCTTTGTCAGTCTGGATCTTGTATGCATAATCAGTTCTTAATAAGGTTATTCCAGATAGAGGAGCCCTTTTTTTTAAAAAAAAAAATCTAACCACTATGACAAAAAACCCCAATCCCGAGAACTCATAAAACCAAAAAAACTCACAACACAAAGTGAACTTAGAACTGTGGATTTAGAAGTATTACACGTTATTATTCTTTATCCTTGCTTTATTAGATGGGCACAAGGCGATAACTCCTTTGCCTAGCAAGGGACAGGTGATCAGTTGTGGGAAACGACACTCACTTTAAAAATTTCAAAGCTTTATTAAACCTTAACAAAATACAACAAAAGACTGAATAAGGAAAAATTTACAGCACTGAGACCATGGAATTAAACCACCATGTGCTCATCTACAAAATGGATGCTCCGCCGTTTGTACCCTGGCCCCTCCTGTCAGTCAATTCCTTCTCTGTCGTCCATTGGTGGAGATCACTTTCTTGCAACTTCATTGGAGGTCAGGTGTTGCCATGCAGCGCCTCCTAGTAACAAGCCTGCCCTCCCCCCAAGTGCCGTGGCTACCAAGGCCGTCCAGTGACAGCAATGCAAGGAGAAGGGAAATACGACTATGGGGAGAGCATATCACAGGAACGTAACTATACATCTATAAAACTTCTCTGAACATACACATAATATTCATCCCTTAATTGTGAGAGCCATCTGGCTTTGGAGAGTTTCTGCCCTGTTCTCTGGCCAGACTGTAGTCAGAAGTACAAGGGAGGCATGGGGGTTGCTCCAAGACCATGTCCTCTTCCACCTTACTCCTTTTATCTGCCACTGTGACTTGTGCTATCTCACTGTTACATGCTGAGCTGTATCGAAACTAGCAGGCAAACCTGAATATCAAATTTTCTGCATAGCCAGAAATTGGGGTTGTCTGATTTTTTCTTAGAGTAATGTCAGTCATGTAATATGTATTATTGGAAACAATATAACTTTTAAAGTTTTGTCTCTCCAGTTAGGCTTGAGTTGACTTTGCCTTGGGGAAAGGAATTTTCTTTAGTTTTCTCAAGAGATGTAGAATCACTCTAAGGAGATGGGCTTAACATACCAACAGACTGGGAGTAGCCCAAAGATACCCAGAAAGATAAAAGGCCATAAATGGAACATCAATGGAACATCAGAGGCTATCTACAAATATCTACTCACAGATGCTGCCTCTGGAAGAATTGGAGACATCTGGTCTGGAAAAGACTGATAAGAAAATCAAAGAATGAAGATCTAGTTAACATCGGAGGCAAGGAGATTTGGATCCAATGGGAAACTGAATATTGAGGGTTGCTCAACTCTGGACCAATGAACTTTGAAACAGCACATCTCTATGGGTTTTGACTGTATAAAGTTTGGGGGGAAATCCTGCAAAAAAGTGTGCTTGGAATATTTTCCTTCGCACATCCTGGCCAGAAAATAAACTAATGCCTGATTCTCTATCATTTCAAATACAGTGCTAGAGGGTTTTATTTTTTCCCCGATTTTTGGTGACAGTAGTGTTCAACAGTTCAGGAATTAGGATTTGTGTCTATAACGGTGGTTCATTGATCCAAATCCTCTCAAAACGTAGCACTAAATTCAATCTTTCAATGCTTTTGACTTCTCAGCTCATCAGAGAGGTAACAATCTTGTGATTCCCTCCCACATCTGCTGCTGCTGCAGTTTCTAGATGTGTTTTGGCTCTTAATAGAGTTGTCAAGGAATAAAAGTAGCTCTGAGCATTTTCCCTTTTCAGTTTTTGATTGAGAAGTTCAAGTCTGGTAGAATACATACCACTCCTCTTCCATGCTCTACATTATGATCAAAATTTAATATGAGAAATGTAGATTAATTTGTCATTAGCTGTCACCTACATATGTTGGTCTAGGGCCAATGACATTCAGCTTCGAATTGTAGCTTGTTTTGTTGTTCAGCTCCATTGTTTCTGCTGTTTTCAATAAAACAAATCTACTGAAAGCAAATTGTATCCTCATTAGGACTAATTAATTAAATTGCTTTCTTTTAAAATAACTTCATGTGAGGCTTTGCATAGAACAGTAAGCTGAAATTTTATTCAGCTGCAGACTTCATGTCAAACATTTTGCAAAGAGAGCCAGATGCCATATAGAAATAGTTCTGCAAACCTCTCACTTTCTTTGTGTTTTAGCTTTTCCAAATGTTACATTTGTTCTTTATTCAGACTAGTAAAACTTGTGAAGTCTGGTATGTTGCATCCTGCTGCCCTGGAAATCAGGGGAAGTAGGAGCTGAAAACAATGATGTCTTAATACTGATTCTTATAACTTGTTTGCTGAGAAAATTCTGTTCGAGTATTCCTTTGGTGATAAGACTTCAGTTAACTGAGAGCAGAGACAGTGAGGGATCTGTTAGCTTTGCTCTGTTCTTTCAGGTCACACAAGACTTTTGGCTTTTCACCACTATATCTTTTTTAAACATTGAGTTAAAGCCTGTAAGACAAAAATAGATTGTGATCCAAATATGGTACTGGCAGTTCCCATCTTCTAACAGTCAAGGTACAGTAGCTGAAGGAGGCCTGTATGAGTGAGACTGGAAGGGACGCAGCTGTCAAGTGATGCTGTGTATCTGCAGTTCAGGCAATTTTGCAGTGGCAAGTTTTCCTGAGGAACACTGTAGTTCCCACAGCTTCCCCAGCCACAGGTCATTTGTTTTGCTTTGTCTCATCTCCTTGTCATTCCTTGGGGTAGCAGCAAGGATGCAGATCGCACAATCAATTCTATTGGCTACTGTTTCGAGAGCAGTGGCAAATGCTACCCTGTGCAAAAAGGAGTTCTCTCCTGTTTGTAAAACAAAATACTGGTTTGCCTTCATTTAGATTTTTTTTCTCTTGATCCAAAGTTTTATCTAATATGAGATCAAATTAGGTGTGCCCACTCTATCAGAAAGTGCATTCATTGCATAGGACTAAGTGATACACAGAGTAGAGGCTCTACAACCAGCAAGGTTGTTAAGTAGGTATGTTTATTCAGTGCTGGGTACACAAGGGATCTCTCCACCACAAATGGGTGCACCTGCCATGGTGATTTACCTGGTCTTTATAAATACAGATATTACATATTCAAGATAATTGCGAAAGAGCCTATACATACTCATAACCTTTCCCCGAAAAGGCAGGTTTTATTATAATGAGTTCTGGGAAATAATTTCCATAGTCCCCACCTTTGGCTTCTCCTGATTGCGCTGCATAGTGCCTTCTGGTGGTTGTGGGCTGGGGGCTTAGGGTGAAGTAAGTTCCTCTTCTTTGAGCAGAATTTTTTGCCTCTGTTCTCACACATGCTCCTTGGACCCTTGGCATTTCTTCAGACCACAAAGCCATCTTCAGCTGGTTTAAGATGCTCCAGTCCTTGCTATTATCAGGAACTGTCCATAACAGACCTTCCTCATCTCCTTTATCATAAGAGAGCTTTGTTTGTTCGTTTGTTTGTGTGTTTTTTGTTTTGTTTTGTATCTAGACAAATATAGTTGTTTATTCATTCTTGTTTAGTATCAGCTGTGGACCCAGCACTCAAAGTCACAGGGCAGGATGTAGAACTTCTAGGGGAATTTGAACTTGTCCTGGTGGTTGTTTCTGATCTGATTTCACAATTGGATCATATATCTGAATAAAAGAGAAATAACAGCAATGAGAAATTTTGTTTGCTGTGTCCTTTTTCCTGGCACCAAGTAAAACATTCATCTGGATACACATCCTTGGAAATGCTTAACAGTGCAGGAGTAAGACATTGCCAGCTGCTTTGTTCTTCTTGATGTTTCTTGCAGTGCCTGGTGAAAAAGGACTCTTTCCGAGCATGAAGACAGCTTGGCAATGGGGACAGAAGAAATGCCCAGATGAGCAGTCCTGCACTTTAAAATCTAGAAAGTAGCTGTGTTTACTTTTCTCTTTGTGGTTCTCAGGGACTAAGGGATTTGTGATTAAGTGGGGATTGCAGTCTTGGCATGGGGCATCCGTGTATCATCTGCATCTCGGAAGGACTGCCTGCTAAGGAAAATTTAAGCAAGTCAGGCATGGTTTACTTGCAGTGCTAATATACATAGATCAATCAAGGGTATCATTCATGTCTTAAAAATGTGTGTGAAATTTTATGTGCCCTTGGAAAGAGGGAAAAATCCTGTAGACACTTCTGCATGGAATCCCTGCCACAGAGCTGCCCTGTGGCTTTGCCCATGCACACAATCATGCAGTCATCACTTAGAATCTGCACCTTTACAGAGAGCAAAACAATAACAGATTTTGGGCTTGTGGCTTCTTCTTTTAACTCCTGAAGCAAGTGGGTACTCAATTTTGAAGCTGATAGTTTGCAGCTTAAGAGAAAGCCTGGTTTGTAAAATTAATGACTCAAGGAAATAGTATAAGGGAAATGTCAGTTTAAGGAGTGGGTGGAATGAAGAAAAAAGGCAAAGTCGAGCTTTTACTTCTTATTTTGGTATCTTTTCCAACTGAAGTGTCTGTTCCAAACATTGCTGAAGGGTGCTTAGGCCAAATTTCCAACCTCCCTATATCTTATTTTACTGTCTCTCAGAAACACATGAATCACCCTGAATGAGAGAAAAAGATATTGCATCAAGCTTGTGGGTTACCAAAATTACTGCGCTCTTATGGAGGAATAGGATTTAGGCAAACAAAATTATTTCTGTGTTGTTGTTCCTCTCTATGCTAATTCCCAGACATGCTTTTGGCTTTGGTCCCAACTCCACAGTGATTTTGGAGATGCTATGATTAGGGCTATGAAAAGGCTTTTTCAGTTTCACAGCTGTACCTAGGGTTGTCAAATGGGGAATAATGTTTTGACTGGAGTAAACATGTAATTTTTGTATTTTATCTGCCAAATATAATGCTGGAAAGAAATTTCTTCTTTTAAAATGAGATCTCCCTTTGTTTCAGCATAGAGGTTTTTACTGTGGACTTGTATAGAATAAATGATAGCAATAAAGTGACCCATTTGGAAAGGGAGATTGCCAAATATTTCAGGGATTTGACAGCATACATTTTATTGGCTGAAAGGATCCAAGTGCCATGAGCGATACTTCCTGAGTGTCTGAACCCTCCTCTCATACCTTTTAGAAAAGCCAAGAGGCAAAGTTTGTTAAACAGGCAGATGGGAGGCTGTGTTCTCTGTATGTCCTTAGTTACTGAATGTGCTTTTGTATGAAGAAGTCAGTCTTTGTCAGAACAGGGACTGGGATTCAGGAATTTCTTTTCCCAGGCTGGTGCTGTGAATGGATGTATTAGTGCAAAATAGAACTGAGTCAGGGTGAGGAACCTCCAACTACTTGACATGTCTCTTCAGGTTGTTCTTAATGCTCAATGGTGTGTTCCAGATAGAATTTTGTACTGAATTCGACTTAAATGTGATTTTAGAAAACCTAAATTATATTCTTTGGAGGAGCTAGTAGTTCCAGGATAAAAAATTTCTTTGGTGTGACATAGCTGAATGTGGGAAAATGACTGGTGTCCCTGTGGACATGTAATGGAATACAGTTAGAGAAAAATGAAGAGTTATATTAGCATCTTAACATGAGTTACAGCAGTACAGAAATTTCAGGGTAAATCACATTTGCTGCTCCCTGAATGGAATGCAGTTGGCATGACTTGAAACCTACTCCAGGATGATTCCCCATCCACACACACCTCCTGAGGGGGATGGAATGTAGGGTAGGGCAGAGCAGAGACACCCTGGCCAGGCTCTGTGGGAATCTTTGCAGGGAAGGGAGCTTGATGGTACTTTGCAGCTGATAAACCTAATACCAGGGAAGATAAAGGAATATATCCTACCACTGAGCCAACAACTGTGGTGAAATCCCTCTCCTTAGATGAATTTGCTTCATTAAAGCCTAATAATAATATTAAAGCACTCCTCCATCCCAAAGTTCCCTGCCCCCAAGGTACAGCCACACTGGGCATGTGCTCTGTGTTCTTTTTGACTGTATCTGTAAAAGCAAGACAATTTTATACTCCTCAGAAAAAAAGATGTGTCTGTCTGACTCGAGTCAATTGAAGGTCCGTCTAAACACAAAGAAAGAATATAAAAATCATACAAGAATAGGGGAAAATTAAGGAATACTCTATCATAACTGTGGGGATCAGTCAAGGGGCTGCAGCTGTCTTTGCCCCCATTGAGACCCCTGTTGGGAAAGAATCATACTCTATGTTTGCTAAACATTTTATCTGGTATTAGAGCTTGTCTGTACATTCCTTCAAGCATATTTTTACAGTCAGACACTATCACTGACAATCTTCCAACCTTAACCTGTCACAATTTTATATTAATAATGAGTGTTATTCCATAAAATGTTACTGTGAATCCTTCCTGGGTGCTGGCAGTCACCGGCAGTGGGGAACACACTCCAATAAAGATGAGATTCTGGCTGTGCTTTTGGAAGTAAGAATGGCTTTTATTTTGTCAGCTACCATTATTTTTATTTACTTATTTTAACTAATCTGCAGGGAGATTAATCTATGGAGAGGACTAGAACTAGTAAATAAATTAAACGAAAAAAAATCACTCTTACTACATTCTGTTTGGCTTAACTCTGCTGTTACATGCATTTGATGTCCATATATCTACTCTGGGCTTGGAGAAAATCATAACTGCAGTTGAGTCAAGATTATAGTTAAGAAGGCACTTCCCATATCCCAGCTTCTCACTGCTTGATCTGCACAAAGCTAAAATGAGTTTTCAAAAGGTTGTTTTATCAACAGCTGACTTTACAAGAAGCTGTACTTTCTCCTTGGACTAAGACTGGATAGGAAAAAAAATATATTTTCAGAGGCTGAAAGAGTTTATGCTTCAAGCTTAGAGAGTCAGTGAAGCTCCTGGTCAGTAACCTGTGGGTTACTGTCAGCACACTGTGACCTCTTTGCGTGCTAAACAATATAATTCCCTTTTCACATATTTCAGGAAGGCCTTGGCAGGTGAGTGTGACACTGTGCTCCTTTAGGACGATGCTGGACTGTCAGTCTAAGAACCAGGAAGGTTTTGCTGGCCTCGGCCATTGGACAGATGGCAGCAGGAGTTATCCATCACAGTCATGCAATTAGTTGTGTGAAACAGTGATGGCATAGGCCTTGCCTTTCATGTTTCAGAGCAGTGTGTGACTTGAGAGTTGTAGGTGAGCCATTCCCAATTCTTAGGCTGGTCTGCTGAGTCAGGGAAGGTTCACCCTGAGGATGAATAAATCACTGAATGCTGGGTAATCTCCTGTGTGGGTGAGCCTTACTCCTCACTCTCACAGAAATGTCAGGGGCAGGTTGAGTAGTGCTGTTGATTTTTTTTAACATTCATCAGTGTTAAACAGTATTTTAACATCAGTAGTCTCTTGGGGTATGTGGGTTCTTTTCAAAAGCTTTAACATCCTGAGGAATGCAAAAACTCATTCTTCAGTGACTGTTCCATAGACATGGGAGTGTGGAAAGGCGTATCAGTAAAAATGTTCATCTGCTGTGGCCTAATAAGGCAGTAACTCTGGTTTGGCTACACAGTGACCAACCTGGACTGCCCTTGCTCAGAGGATGGGCAGTGCAAAGTGAGCTCTGCATGTGATTGATACATCAGCGCTTTTCTAAAGCAACATCTCCTTTGTCAATGTTCAAGGCATAGAAACTGATCTGTCCTAGAGGATTACAGTTACCCTCATATCTCAGCATATCTCTGCTCTTTCAGTTGTATGTAAATCAGAATGCATAGACCCAAATGATAGTTTGCAGCAGCAGTATAGAAGAGCTGCTTCTTCATCTGCTCTGGGAGTACAGCACAGCAGTAATAAGGCTTGTACCTTTCTGCTGCATGTAGGGATCATGGGAGGTATGTGTGCCTAGAGCAGGCCTATGCCATTTGTCCTGGCATGAAAATTCAAATTCTGTGTGTGTCCCTACATATTGGGGACCTCCTCCTGGCCTCATCAATCCAAGTGTTCAGTGAGGAATATATGGTGATGTAAGCAAGAAACGCATTTTCCTTACAATGCTCCAGGCTCTTAAACAGGTCATTTAGACACTTCTGCATGTAGTTACAGTAGCTTTTGGCATGGTGCTGTACTTAACGCCTTTTTAAATGTTTATTGGAAGGTAGCATTAGTGCACAGTGAGGCATCAAGATTGTTTCAGGGAATAGAGGCATAAAAATAAGAAAGTGCTATCATTATGACAGTAGCAGCAGCAGTTGCTGCCAGCCATTATTAGCTAGCAAACTTAATTTTGGAAACAAATTGTCCCCTACTCTGGGCTAGGGCAGTAGGGTGTGTTTTCATAATGTATGCACTATATACAATTTACTAAAACCTGGTGGTAGACAATTTGTTTAGTGGCCACGAGGCATGTGACTGCATAATTTTAAGGAAGAAGCTAAAGTCTTGTCAGCTTTACTTGAACTTGTTCAATTAAGACTTAATGTGTCTTCCCTTTCACATAGGCTGCGATCTTTATCACTGCATACAGAGGAGAGGGTGTGGGTTTGTCCTCTCCTGGAAGGACTGGAGCTCCCTTTTTGTCCTGTCCTCCTGTCAAGCAGAAATGCCTTAGACTTGCCAGTGTCTGCAAAGAAGCTCCCTTCTTGCCTGATGGTGGTGGTGGCAGGATGCTGTTGGTTTCTGAGTGCCAGCACACATTGCCAGCTCATGTCCAGCTTGTCATTCACCAGCCCCCTTAAGTCCTCCTCAGCAGGGCTGCTGTCTGTCTATTCATGCCCCAGCCTGGATTGATTCCAGGGATTGTCCTGAACAACTGAAAATAAATGAAGAGGAAATCTAATTTAAAAAACCAGTAAATCTTCCTACCTACAGTGAGAGGTCTTTTTGAATCTCTCTTTTTATGTAGTAATTTGCTGGTGGAAATCTGAGACTTCATTATCTCTGTCCTTGCTTTACTTTAGTGTCCTTATGGGAGCAGGATCTGTTGAAGTTTGAACCCAAATGTCTTTTTATTTGAAAATCTATTAAGAAGATGCTTTCAATCACAGATACTTTGCCAGTTAATCACCATGGTCCCTTTTCATTCCTGATGAGTTCATACCATGAATAGATGAAAGAAGGAATGTTGGTAATAGGATTTCTCCCTAGCTAAAAGGTGCTTCCTTAAGTTCCCTGCTGCTATGCAGAGCTGCATGAGTTGACACAGGCAGGCACCCAGGACAACCACAAACTTGGAGCTAGAAAGCAAAGAGTAAATTTATTTCCATTACCTTGGGGTATCCTAATTGGGGTATCCCTAAAGCAACTCCTGAGCAGAGGCACAAAGGTGCAGATGCAAGCACCGTTAAACACAAAGGCTGTAGTGGTATAAACCAGGGTTGACTTCATTGAATCAAGACCATTGATTCTATTGGAGGCTTGGAAGGCAGAATTATTAAAACACTCAATGTTTGCAACAGCATGGATTTTTTTTTTTTTTCTCCACTCTGGAAGGATGCAAACTGAAGACTTTTTGCAGTCCTCAATCAAGTTATAGACTTCCACTGCTGGTTTTGCTTACTATTTTAATTAACCAGCTCTCCCCAAAGAGTTGACAGATGTAATTCCAAAATGTCTCTCAGTGATTTTTTCATCAGTCTTGGAACCTGGAGAGATCCCAGCTGACTGGAAGCTGGTGAACATTGTCTCAGTTTTCAAGAAGGGCAAGAAGGAGGACCCTGGAAATGACAGACCTCTCAGTCTCACTTCAGTGCTGGGTAAAGTAATGGAGAAGATTATTCTGAGAGATGTTGAAAAACACCCGAAAGACTATGTTGTCATTGGTCATGCTTGAGAGAAAAGTCTTGCTTGTGAAACCTGATTTCCTTTTATGACTTGGTAGCCCACTTGCTTGATCAAGGGAAGCCAGTTGATGTAATGTTTTTAGATTTCAGTAAAGCTTTCAATACTGTCTCTCACAGTTTCTTTCTGGACAAAATGTCTAGGGCTTAACTGGATAAACATATAATGAGATCTGTGAACAGTTGGATCACAGTTTGGGTGCAAAGGGTGACAGTGACTGGGGTGACATCAGACCTGTCACTAATGGGGTTCTGCAGGGCTCCATCTTCAGCCCTGGGCTCTTCAGCATCCTCATAAATGGCTTGGATGCAGGACTGGAAGGGATCCTGGGCAAGTTCACAGATGATACAAAACTGGGAGGAGCTGTTGCCTCTCTCAAAGCCAAGGAGGCCCTTCAGAGAGACCTCGACAAATCAGAGGGCTGGGCCATCACCAAGTCTATGAAGTTCAAGAAAGGTAAGTGCCGGATTCTGCACCTGGGATTGGGCAACCCTGGATCTACAGACTGACAGGTGAATGAGAGGCTGGAAAGCAGTGCTGTGGAAAAGGGCCTGGGGGCCCTGGTGAGTGAGAAGTTGAACATGAGTCAGCAGTGCCCTGGGAGCCAGGAGAGACATCCATGTCTGAGGGGCATCAGGCACAGCATCACCTGCCAGGCTGGGGAGGGGGTTGTCCCACACTGCTCTGCACTGGGTCAGCCTCACCTCAAGTATTGCGTGCAGGTTTGGTAACCACAATATAAAAAAGATATTAAGCTATTATAGAGTGTCCAAAGGAGGACAACAAGGATAGGGAAAGATATGAGAAGCAGCTGAGGGCACTTGGTCTGTTCATCGGGAGAAGAGGAGACTGGGGGGAGATTCATTACAGTTACAACTTCCTTGTGAGGAGAAGTGGAGGGGCAGGCACTAATCATCTGTGGTGACCAGTGACAGGACCCGAAGGAACAGCCTGAAGTTGTGTCAGGGGAGGTTTAGGTTGGATACAGGAAAGGGCTTTTCAGCCATTAGGTGGCTGGGCAACGGAACAGGCTCTCCAGGGCAGTGGTCACAACACCAAACCTGATAGAATTCAAGACAAGTTTTGACAGTATTCTCAGGCAGAGGATGTGACTCTTGGGGATGGTTCTGTGCATGGCAAGGAGTTGAACTCAATGATCTTTTTGGCTGTCTTCTAACTCAGCATATTCTGTGCATGGGACTATTGAGTATGCAAGCAAAAGGCAAGGTCTGCACTGGCAGCAATGTCCCAGCATTCACCAGCTCTGTTAGCCTCAAGGCTGTGGTGTCCAGAGAAAGGGCATCTTCCCAGGATAAGGTCATGGGGAAGATTGTATTGAGGTGAGAAGCACAGGTGGCATTGTTGCTGATTTAAGGGCTCTCTAAACAGAGACACAGGGCCTAGTTCAGAAAGGAGATGTTTATTCTGTGCAGAGGGTGCAAAGTAAAAGCTTTTCACAAATCAAGCACACCAATTCTGAAAAATTTACACTAACATACAGATTTTAGCAAACAAATCACAGTTCATTTGCCACAAAATGCCTAATTCTCTTATTAATTAGTACTCAACTTCTTTGGTTAATGGTTCTCTTGCTTCTTATCTAATTAGTCCACATGTTCAATCTTTCCCTTTTTTTGATTTAGTGGGTTTCTTGAGACAGTGGTCTCAGTCTTCAACTGCTGGACTCAAGAGGCTGTGAACTGGTACCAATCCCTTGCATTACAAAGGGCCCAGGGACACCTGTGGCAAGAGACAGCCAGGTAACAAGAGACAGCAGAAGATGATGTCACAACAGGAAGACCCCAGACTATGCAGTAAAAGTTCAGGTGGTCTTTTGTTCAGGGTCCAGCTATGAGGTCTGTTTCACTGATGAGGCAAGACCCTATTTCATAACCCCATTCTCATTCTCTGTAACTTGCTGTGTGAATTGTTAACTATTTCTGACTCTTGAAAGGTCAGCATCAGCATAGCTGCCTTTTTGTTGCTGCTAGCAGGCCCTGCCAGTAGCTGATTGAATCCTGTCAGTTTGTGTCACGCAGAATGCCATTGGGGCAGGGGCTGCTGTGGCTCCACACTCCTGCATCTAAGCGCTGATGTCCCTATTGCAAACCAAGAGCACCCTCCAGTGGACCTGGGCTGTACTGTCCAGGCTGTGCTCTGGCTGCCTTGGAGCACTGGCACCTGCCAAAAGTCCAGGTTGATTTTTTGGTGCCTTTTTGGGTGTTTTTTGCTGTGTCTCTCAACCTGTACACGGCTTAAAAAATAAAAAAAAATTCCTTCTGTTCATTGCCCCTTTTTTGGTCTGAATGGTAGAGTTGCACATATTTGAGTTTGTGTTGTTGTTTGTTTACTCTGTAAACAGAAAATAAAAGACAGGGCCATGAAAGAGGATATTTCCTCCAAATTAAGGCCATTACTCTTTCTTTTTTTTCTCCACTGTTGAGCACAGTGAAATACAGAGTTTCTGGACTTCCATTTGGTCTTGCACGTTTTATTTGTTTTATTATTAAATAAAACATAAATAATGTTTTATTTTTGTATGTTGATAAAATAATAGGCATGAGAGTGCTATGCTATACCTATCTTCAATGGATGATTTAGGGCCTCTTAATCTGTTTCAGAGCAGAAATACTAGAAAAGAGTTACAGGCCCTTGTATAAACATGAGGTCTCCTGTTTGATACTGCTATTTGGATAAGTGACTTAAACTAATGAAGTCTGGTCTTGAGATCTGCTAATCTAAAGGGTTAAGTAAAATTTGTAACCTCCCAAAGGAAAAAAAAAAAAAAAAAAAAGATGCATTATGATGCAGGAAAATCAGCAGGAAATACGCATTTGCAGCATAATGGAGTTTAGTCCAGTTAGTTTAGTCCTTAGTAATGTGCAAAATTATGGCAAGAGTTGTAAGTGGAACACACAGAAAAATAAAATGCAAGTAGAAAAGAATAATAAACAATATTCTTCTGGTTTAGGTGAAATCTGGATGTGCTAAGAACTTGTCTGTGAGATGGGAATTTTACTGTCTTCTCTCTGAATCTGTAGTTTGGCTTTTGGAAGTTATCTGTTACCTCTGGGCAAAGTCAAATTCTTATTCATACATGATCTTTTTCTCCAATGTGAATACAGTTGCCTGTGTCATGCTGTGCTAAGATATATACTTGTTATATTGCTGGACTAGAAATGTCCTGTTCAGTGGCTCTGAATGAGGTTAAGCTTCCAAGAAAGGTGCTGACTGTCAAACTGCCAGTTTTTGCTTCTGTGAGAAACCAATAAAGACTGTTTAAATCAAGCTCTCTGCAGTATACAGCCACTTAAATGTTTCATGTTGCCTGTGGGATGTTTTTAAAATATAGCAGATGACTTTGTAACCACTGCACAGAAAATAAATAATTGATGACATTTATGGCAATCAAAGTGTCATTTCTGCTTGCATTTTCATGATGGAACATTTCATACAAACAATTTATTTCCCATATTTGTGCATAGAAAAGATCTCTGGAGCACTGTGGAGTGAGAAATTCTACTGTTAAGAATTTGTGTGAACTTCATTCCCAGAAATGAATGCTTGTGAATACTTAATGAATCATTGTGAATGATTATGGAGGCTATTTTTGGATGTTGAGTGTTTATTTGCCCAGGCACTCTTCGCTTCTGTTCTGTATTTGTTGTTTGGTTGTGTCATACCTTAATGAAGCAAATTTACTATTAGTAGTCAAGGATTTAAAAAATGTTTTTATGTTCAGACCATTTGGCCATGTTGCAGCACCTGTGTTAGTGTTATCTTAGTGAACTAGCAAACTGCCCTAATAGGAAAAGAATGATCAGACATGGACAAAAATACATTTCACCATAACTGATGATATGGGTTTGGATGCGACATAGGCCCTACTTGTATGTGATGAAAATTTAATTTGATTAGGAAACAGCCTAACAACTGTACCAGGCTGCCTGTTGTACCATCAGTAGCTACTGATGCCATAACACTTGTGCCACACAACAGTGGCACAGCCAGGTGGGGTCAGCCTTAACAGAGGTCTTCTTGCTGCCAGAGGCATGCTGCTGCCTCCAGGATCCTTTTGGTTCCTTATGTATTTTGCTCTCAGACTGTCAATGGACTGTAGTGCTTCAAAATTTATGAACACAAAGTAGTGTGCAGAATTAGCAGATTTTCTGATGTGCTAGTGTCCTTGCTCTAATTTCCTCTAAAAAGACATAGAGAGAATGCTTTTTTGATTATTGATAAAGCCATTGAAATAATTCCTTCTTCATCTGAAGAGAAATCCAGAGTTGAAGTTTGCATAACATATTTTTTTTTGTTTGAAGAGCCTCATTCAAAGCTTGCAGTCCTTAACCAGGTATGTTTGCTGATCAATGGACTGCAGAAGACTGTGAAGCCGAATCTATACCTTCATGACAAAATCCAAAAGGATTCCTTGCATTTTGACTTTTGACATTGTTATTCTCAGGAAACTCGGTACCAAGCTCACTGTTCCTGTGCAGCATAAAAAGAGGGATAGCTTAGCATTTAGGTTCCAGCTTGTCTCTAGTACGTAAGCAATTCTGCGCCTTAAAATGAGAGGGTACCAAGGAAGTAATGGAAAAGAGAGGATGTGCGGGGTGACAGGCAAACCTTTTGCAGAGAACAGTGCCTGGTGGGTTACCTGAGA
The DNA here is from genome assembly GCF_051311805.1 of Agelaius phoeniceus. Lineage (NCBI taxonomy): Eukaryota > Metazoa > Chordata > Aves > Passeriformes > Icteridae > Agelaius > Agelaius phoeniceus. Next base: position 18,822,461 of record NC_135279.1, on the reverse strand, counting down.
AATAGCCTCTCTCTTTTCATTGCCCTCATTCCATGAGCCCTGAACTGCATGCAAGGGAGAGATGTCACACTCAGCCTCTTTCTGTAATGAAACAGCAGAAAGTAACAGCTTTAGCTCAATTAGATATGGAGCTGCTGGGAGCTTTGGGAGGAAACATGTTTATCTGATACTTTTGGAACTCTAATCCCGCAGTAACTGTTTTTCCATGTCCTCTTGAAGGACAGAGGGAGCTCAGCCAACAAGAGGCATTTCCAAAACTACCATTTGCACGCATCTCCCACTGCTGCGGGAAATTCAGCTTTAGCAATGTTATCAAGGGTGTTTCATATTGCTCCCCTCATCCTAAAACTGCAGGGGTCCATCCTCAGCTCTTATTCCTCAACCCTTTGGAGGTTGTACTTCCAAATATGCACAGTGCTGGTATCACCTGAGACTAACAAATGTTCGGGATTGAAGTCAAAAGAAGGTTTAAAGCTGTGCAAGCTGGAAGGGTCTATCTATCGCAGGAACCCTCCTCTCTCGTTGCAATGTAGTGAAAGTGGAGGTTGTGACAAATGCTGTGAAAACTCTTTGATACATAGTCTGGCAAAGCCCTAACCCTTACCAGGCTGTCCTAACAGTGCTGTGCTTTCACCCACCAGTTTAAATAATCAGCATCTTCTGTAAATTTTTGTGAGTATTTATGGAATGAGAGGTGATGGTGGAAATAACTGCTTGAGATTCTGCAGGAATATATTTTCCAGTCAGCAGGCAGTATTTCAACCCTCACTCTACCATGCCCTGCAAATACAAGTTGACTACTTTTTTGTTGTTACAGCAGCATTTGCAGAATTTCCTCCTCAGGAAATAACAAGGTTATAGCAGGCTTTCTTATCCAAAAAGTGCTCTGCAAGAGCAAGCCCAGTAGAGTTTTGGAGAGGAGTATTGTCTTGAAGACAGTGTCATCTTTTGGGGTTTAATTCTGTTTATGTTCAGACTTGGTAGGGTGAGAGCATGCCAGAACTATAGCCATGGCACAGCTGAAATAGTTAATGGTCTCTCATCTCAGCTCTGTGACGCTTGAGGTGTTACTTCAGAAAAGCCCATCCTCAGGTCTGTACCATTGATGCAGTAGGTTTATTTCTGAAGGGGGTTTTGCCTTGTACTCTTATTTCATAGATGTAGAAGCTGAGGTACAAAGCAAAGAAAATGAACCTTTGGCCAGAAAGTATATCTTCAGCAAAGCTGGATGTAAACCTCTAATGGAAAGTTCCAGGTCTTGCAGCCAGGCTTAAGAGTATTGTTTCCCTTTGTTTGGCTTTTGCTGGGTTTGGGTGGACAAGAGAACAGCATGCTGCACTTCGGTGTATTTGTTATAATGAATATTATGTATTATAGTAATTGTTTCATTACATTCAAGGACTAAGCTTTCAATAGAACACAGCACTCAGAAAACTGCCTGATTTTACTCTTATCTAACTTGCCTGAAGCAATAGATCAAGTGAGCATGGGTGATTCTTTAGCTACACAGGTTTTGTTTATTATCTTTTCCCATCAATTGCTTTTCTTTCCCTTCTGTCTTCAACAATGAAATTAGAATGAAAAAGAATAGAATTTAAAAGCACTCCCACAGTCAAATACAGCAATCATTTGAAGATGTTGTAAGTTTATGCCTCACACATAAACAAAAGAGCTGTATCAATGCCTCTGGCGTGCCATGTCTTTAAATGCATTTTCAGGCTTGGCAACAGGGAGCTCAGATTTGTCCTCTTGGAGCAGAGCTGGAAAAACATCATTCTATCAGCCTTCTTTTACAGGCAATGAATGAAATGCTGGATATATGTAAGATTATAATTTACTCAGTGGTGTTGTCTTAAGGGTCTTTAGAAACAATTGAGCCATGTACAGTCTGACCTGGGAGTTTTGGGAGTTTAGTTTCTTGCTAAAAGTCTAGAGGAGCCTAGGGAGTTTTGGGAGTGCTGTAAGAGGCATGCTCCAGTACCAGAATTGCTCTTTCCTTCCTGGTGCTAGAACTGCCTGTCTGAAGAGCTCTTGCCTAAGTTTGAATTATATCCTTCAGAGTCTTACAGATAGGCTGTTATTCATCTGGTTGCTAAAAAAAATTGCAGAAATCCCCTGCTGCAATTCAGTAGATCTCCCTCAGCTGTTTTTGGTATTTGTAGCCATAGTTTTTGGGCATCTCAGTCTTTAGCAAGTTCATCTGTGTGTGGGTGTTGTGACAAAAAGAAATGCTGCTATTTCTGCATTATGGGTGAAAAATAAAAATCATCACACAGGGTTTGTGTTCCTGAGGAGGGCAGCTTTGGTGTTCCCAAGTTGTGAGGCTTTTGTTCTGTTCCTTTGACCATAATTCTGCTGTCCTGGCCCCAGAGCAGCTGTTTTCTATCTTAGGTTAACTCTGTGGCACACTGACCTACTGTGTAAAGTCAGCTGTATTTTTTACAGGGTGTTAAATCCTAGAGCTGCTGATACTCTTTCTCAGGATTGAAATACCCATAATTCTCCTTCTTTTACTTCCATTTTGAATAAAATAAACTGAATTCAACAAAGGGTGCTTCAATTTTGACTGAAGACCACCAGAATTAGGAACAAGTAGGTGTGATGCATAATAACTACAGAAATCCAAATGTCATTTACTAACTGTTATATAAAACATAGATAAACTTGAGACTGGGGACTTACAGAAACCCTTGCCTATTTTTGTCGAAGCTTTGCAGCTGTGTAATTTTCTTCAATTCTTTCTAACTGTGCAATCCCTAAAATGTTTTTTCTTGGCCATAAGTGCTGCTGCTCTACTGGGTTAGCTCAGATGCCCTTTAGACTCAGTAGCCTGTTTTAGGTGATGTGTATATCAGATGCCATAGAAAGGCTGTTAGAGCATGGCAGTTGTGTCCAGGTACTTCTTTCAATAAACTGTAGAGGTCAGTAATCTAGAAATGTATTGAATTCTAGAAGTAAGAATTTAATTAGACTTCATGCACTGTTTTTTTTTTTTCTAAGAGGATTTTTTTGGTCATTTTTGACCCAGTGTGTATTTATTACCTGCAACAGCTATGGGAAGGATTGTCCCAGCTTAACTACATATTACCCAGTGAAATACCTTCCCTGTGCTCAATCTCCTGTCTCAGTAGGTTTCTTTGATGGCTTATTCCAGCTTTAAATATTTGGGTAACTTTTGTAGTCTAAGGCTTTCTTGTCTGCACTGAACATAAGAGAGTCAACACTGTGGCCAGGGATTGTGATAAAAAGGGACATACAGAAAGGGACAAGCCACTCTTGGGTGGCAGTTGGACTGATCTGTATGTATAACAATTGTTTCAGGCTTTTATAGCAGTTTGAAAGCAGATCAGTGATGGATACTTCTGTATGGAGAGGGTTTTGGAAGATCGGTAGATGAGCAAATGTGATTTTTGTGAAAGGATTGCTAGGCTAGATGTGTTTTCTCCATCTCATTCACACTCAGAAAGATTTGGTGCCATCTCCTTTTGACCTGACCCATGTAAAGGTGTGTGGTTTCACATGCCTTCAAGTGCTAGAGCTGCCAGAGAAACAGACTGTTAGATAACATGACATTTCCTAGCAGAGATGCTCCAGGTACTAGGAGTATGACTGACCTTTTTATTTAAATTTCTCCTTGTTTACCCCATGAGCACATACATACACTGCTGCTGCTAGTCCCTCTTGCATGTCCTCAGCCTGGGAGTTGGGAATTCCTAGATGTTTGGAAGGCAGAAGGCAGTGCTCTCTGCTGTCTGCATGCTATAAGCCATCCTGGTGGAAGGAAAAGGCTGCCTGAGGGGTTAGCACAGACCTTTCAGAACAACCTGAGGTACCCTGGAAGAGGCTATGCTTCAGCAGTCCTGGCCTATGCTCTATAGGGCACAGGCTGATCTTAGACCTGGATTTTAGGCTGTTGATTGCAACAGAGCAACTGTATTTCTTATTCAGCCTTCTAGGGAGTAAATACTTGGTTCAGATCACTTTGCAATTTGAACAGAGACCAGAATAAGGCATGAGGAAAGGGTAATAAAAGACTGAACTTCATTTTTAAATAATTCATATGTAACATAAGTTAATAGAAACAAGAGCAAAGACCTGAATGTAATGCAGTACAGACGCATTTTAAGCTATGCAAGCCAATGCACTTTGCATTGAGGTGCCAGAACCATGGGAACCCTGGAAATCCCTATTGCCCTCACACACTGCACAGCACCTTCAGGGCAGCAACTGGGATGGGCCAAGTGTGGCTCACCAGGGAAAGCAGTGATTTGCCACTAGGGTGAGAAGGACATGGTGTCCAGAGACTTCCTTGGGGCTGGTGGCTGTGCTGGTTGCAGTGCTAGCTGGCCAGGCACTTTGTGGTGTCCTACAGCAGAGGGTAGTGTTACCTGTGTATGGAAATAGAGACTGCTTTAAAATGATGGCTCTATTCAGCCTGCTTACTTCAAGCTGACACAGAGTTGTTAACATTTATGGCAGATGTATATAGGCATCTTTACAGCTTTACTGAAAAGATTTTTTTCTGTGAAGGAGATACACAACCCATTAGTTCTTTAAATCTGTACCACAGTGCCAATATTTAGCTTGTAAAGTTTCTCAGGCTGCTATTTTCTGAGAGCATTCCTGTATAGTAGCTTCCTGTGGTAGCATTTTGTCTTAGTGCTTTATTTTTGGGTAGAATTTTATTTTTCTCAACTGCCACCCACGTGCATGAGAACAAATTTGCAGTATAACCTAATTAAGGACAACTGTGTAATTATTGTTCCCAGCTGCTCAGCACTCCTGGTAGGTGATTCTGGGATCTCCATCCTGGCATGAAGCTGTGGGCAGGAGCCTCCCATCCCACATGTGCCCCTGGTTCTGCAGCCTCTGGGTGGTGCTGCACACACAGAGGCCAGCTGATGCTGTGGTGCCCCAGATGATGCGCTGTTTGACTTGGCAGAGGAGCCTCTGTTGGCAGCTGGTTTTTGAGGAAACAAAAACTTCAGCCACCTAAAGGCTGAAGTTCTTGAGCCAAGGTGTGTGCCATGTCCCTTAGGCCTCCTGTATGCCTCTAGCATCAGACATATCTCTACTGGGCTAACCGGGTGTTGTGGTTTGACCCTGGCCGGAGGTCAGGCACCCACAAACGCTGCTCACTTGACCCCCTCTGAAGCTGGACAGAGGGGAATATATAGAATTAAAGGTTCATGAGTTAAGAACAGGGAGAGATTGCTCATTTAATTCCATCAAGGGCAAAACAGTCTCAATTTAGATATCTAAAGTAAATTGATATTACTAACAAAATCAGAGCAGGATAATGAGAAGCAAAACAAGCCACTAAAAACACCTTCCTTCCATCCTTCTCTCCTTCCAGCTGTAACTCCTAACCCAGCAGTAGATGGAGGCAGGAAATGGGGGTTATGGTAAGCCCATCACCCATAGCTTCTCACACTGCTCAGGGACAGAAGTCATTCCCCTGCTGTACCATGGGGTCCCTCCCACAGGAGACAGTTCTCTCTGAACTTCTCTGATGTGGCTTCATCTCATAATGAATAATAGTTTCCTCCGACCTGCTGCAACTTGAGTACCTCCCATGGGTAGCAGTCCTCCCAAAACTTCTGTGGCGTGGGTCACTCTTCCACAGGGTGCAGTCCTCTAAGGACAGGCTGCTCCAGCCTGGGAGCAGGGGCCTCTCTTCATGGGTCTCCCACTGGATCACAGCCTCCTCCAGGCATCCACCCACTTTGGCATGGGTACCTCTCCATGGGCTGTGGGTTGATCTCTGCTTCTGTGGATCTCCATGGGCTGCAGGTGCACAGCTGCTTCACCATGGTCTTCACCACGGCCTGCAGAGGAATCTCAGCTCTAGCGCCTGGAGCACTTTCTCCTCCTCCTTCTCCACTGGCCTTGGTGTCCCCATATTGTTCTCCTCTGTTCTCCCCATGTTGTCTCTATGTTGCACTCTTCTGTGACTGTAAATTTACAACGGTGCCACAAACTTGGCTTTTCTTTCTTCTTAAATATATTATCACAGAGGTGTTACCACCACTAATAGGCACAGCCTTGGCCAGCAGCATGTCCATCTTTGGAGCTGCCAGAGATTGGCTCTACCAGACTTGGTGGAAGCTTCTAGTAACTTCTCACAGAAGCTACCTCTCTGCCCCCCCCCCCCCCCACTACCAAAAAGAAAAGCCATGGAAAACAAATACACAGGGAAAAGTGGCATTGTCAAGGCAGGAATAAATAGTAAAACTGAAGGCCAGCTGTTTTAAAGTAATGTAAAAAGAAAGTCAAACCAACTTCATAGGTAGCTTTGAGAAAAGTAGTTCCACATGTTGAAATTCTCTAGATTTTTAAGGGTCTATTTATATTTGAAAGATGGATCTGTTGTGTCTTGTTCTGTGATTTTGAGCAGATGTTGTGACTTGGCCTGTGCTGAAGGACATGCAGACATGGGGCATGACTAGACTTTTCTTCCTGCTTTTGGTGTCTGAATATCACATAGTGGCAGTTAACTTGGGAACAGCTGGACTCAAACATCTTGAAGGCATGTTCCAACTGAAACTATTCTATGATGCTGTGAAAGATGACAGACTGAGTTCTTGATCTGATTGAGTGTGGCAAACCTTTTTTGGCAATTATTTGCCTTGATTTGTAATTTATTTTGAAAATTCTAAGTCATCCCTAAATGTGATTTTTCTGTATCCGACAGTGTGCTTGGAAGAAATATTGTCTAAGGGCTAAGAGAAAAAAAGAGTTTGTACAAATCCACTAATGATTTCAATGGGATGTTTTAATGCCACAAGACAGGCACCAGATCGGGAAAGGTGGAATATAAACTGAGAGTATCCCCCACTCTCATCTATAGGTTGCTTCAAAGTTGTGTGAGCACCTCTTTACACACATTTACATTGCCCAGTTTAGAGATGGCACTGATTTTTGTATTCAGAAATCGAGAACCGAATAAGAAGTTTCAGGTTAAAAACAAAAAAAATTCTGTTGGCAACTTCATGATCCTTCACCAAGGTTTCACCTAGCAAGCACTTGTAGTACTGAAAATCCTGTAGCCATTTGGGGTTTTTCTCTTCATACAAGTTGCAAGAGTGAGATTTTCAAATTGTATGTCAAAAGGCAGGACTGAGGAAATGATGACATATGGTTTAATTTGTTTGCATTTAAATGGTTTCATTATTTATGGTTATAGTTTCATTATTCAGTGTTTAAGATTTGAAAGTTATTTTAACTCTTTCTTTCCTTTTCATGTTGTTAGCTTTGAAATTGCAACATCACTTTTAAGACAATTTTTTTGCATGCAGTCTTGCATATTTTCTTCATATATTTTTATCTTGATAATGCCCCTCTTTTGCTTCATGTCTTATTTTAGATTTTGTTTTTTAATTTAAAAATTGAAACTAGCTTGATGCCAAATTTGGTGAGAATCATGTTCTGAACACCTTCTTTAAATATATTGTCTATCAACTTTAATTATACAGTTGCATATTTTTGTCTCTGTTTATGTGATTATTTTGTTTTAAACCTGAATTTAAACACTGCTGCTCAACGAATAAAAGAAATTGAGTAAAAACAAAACCAAAATGCAGATGAACTTGTAAACCTTGTTGAAGTAATTTTCTGTTTTGCAAGAGAGGCGCTTGGACTCTGCATACATGGAGTATGCCCATGACAGAGTAAAGGTGCAGATGGGTTTATATGACGTTGTTGTCATGTGGCTGTAAGCTCCCGGGGCTGCCAGTGATATGTCCCAGTGGGCTGCTGTACATCTCTGCCCTGCTGTCTTGACCCATTCTACCTCACTATAATGATGCCATTATGCTAAAATACAGTTGCTGGTTCTGTGGCCAGTTCTATGGAGCTTGATTTTGTTTTCTGAAGAGTACTTGGAAAAATTCATGACCATGCAAGTAATACCTGTAAAAAGTCTGTACCCATCATGTAATCTTTCAAAGCTAAATGTTTATTTTCCTAGAACAAATACTACCCTGTAGTATTGAAATTTTACCATGGGGAGCAGCTGAGCCTTCTCTGCATAAACCTTGGTTCCTCAGGCAATGAGCTATTCTGTTACAGCTGGAGACAGTGGTAGCTCTGGACCCCTTGGTAAGCACAGGCATCCAGGGGAGTATTGCAACCACAATCTCTCTGTGTGTTTCTAGAGCATAAAAAATTGTCTGAACAACAAAGTCTGTGTAAGATTGCTGGTGGATAATCATCAGTTCTCTTCTGCCAGAGCAACAGGGAGAAGACTGTCCTACTTGTGCAAGAAAGCAGAAAATGCTGAATTGGATTCAGATTTCTGCTGATTTGTGCCTGTACTTTGCTCCTTGGATGATTTGCTTATCATTTTCTGCATTTGTTTTATTTTTCACTCAGTTCTGAACAGTTTAGGCATGGTGCAAAAGAGGAATTTGTTGACTGAAAAGTGAGAAAACAGAATTCTCATCTGACAAGTTTTGAGCAAAGCTGGTAATTTTTGCCAGGAGAGATCAAAAAGTTCCTTTGAGAGGCTAAACAACCCACCTGCCCAGAGAAGGTCCTAGAAAAACATGCTTCTTCCCCAGGATGTCTCTGTCTGCTGTCCTAGATGACTCTCGTCTCTTCTTAATTGCAGCTGCCTGTGTCCTGTCATGTAGCTGCCAAGCAGGATACTGTTTTCTAATTAATTTCACACTTTACACTTCATGAATATATAATTTCTTCCATTTGGCTCTGTCACGATCCGCTCATATGAGCAGAGAGTCATGATGGTTTGTTTTACTGATCTCTGAGTGCAAAACACAACACAGAAAGGGGATTGCAGTATCAATCAAAACAAATGCACTTTTTATTAATGACCACAGCAAATGCAATAGAAGGATTAAGAGAGAGAAAAAAGAGAAAGAGAGAGAGAGAGGGAGAGAGAGAGAGGGAGATATAGCTACCAAACATAGAAATGAAGTCCTTTGGTCCAGTCAATGGAGTTCATCTAGTCACATCAGGGAGATCTCAAAATCTCTGGTTAACTCAGGGGTTTTTATTATGATAAACCATCCTGGAGGGAACAGGTTAAGTCTATTGAAAATTGCCTAGGGGGGAAACAGATACAATAAAGAATAGATGTAACGGGTAGTCCATGTTCTCAGCAGTAGGTGAGAACCATTGTCTTCTTGGTCCAGTGGCCAAGCCTGTAGGCAAATATCTTGCTTTGGTCAGGTCGGCTCCCCCACACACCTCCTCCATGTTAGGGGTTTCAGTCTCAGTCCTTGGCAGGGGGCAGCTGCTCTGTACAGGGGGCTCATGTCTCCTTGAGAGAGAGGCTTCTTCCGTCTCCGTTCGTCACAGTGGTTGAAAAGCAGATTGAGGTGTCTTCCGTGGGGGGACCACCAAAGGTTACCCCAGAAAAGTCCAACCAGGCCAAGAGGTGGGGAAATTCACAAGCTATTGGAGCAGGTACCATGAAGCAGGTGCAAGCATTCAGGGCAAGTTGCCCCCCTTTACCAGGCTCAGTGTTCCATGGCAGCAAACACACCTGCAAACAATAGCTTGGCAAACCAGCAGGGTTCTCAGGATCTTGGTGAGCAACCATCTCAAGCAAGACCAGAATTCCAACCAGGATCTTTTCGATGGTCCCAGTTTCTGTCCTTTCACGATGCTCATGAGGCAGATGAGAGAAACTTCGGACAGAGACTTAAAGGCTCTAGCAGTTATCCTCTGTGGTTTTGCTGACCATAGTTGTGCTCCTTTCATAATGAAGAATAAAGAAATAAACTCAGAGATTGGGGAGGAGGAGTCATGCATTGCACAGTGAGAAGGCACAGTTGTGCCATCATCTATACATCATTTCCACAGCTTTCTCCAGTCTTGCATTCTTTCTATGAGGTTCTGCTTGTGATTCTGTTTGGCCAGGATACTGATGAAACACAGAATCTGTGTCAATAACTGGGTTCATTGAAATTCATTAACTTTTCAACTGACCATCCACCAATTTTTCCTGACTTTTATGTTAGGTCAGCAAATCCTTTTTTTGTCATGCAGAACTCATTAATTTCAGTGAAATTTTGTTTTGAAGTTTTGTATTCATTCACACTCATAAGATGAAGCAGAAAGTACAAAGTTGACACCAATTAAAACCACTACAAGTTCCTTTCTGCATAAAGTGTGTATGGTGATGTCCTCTGGCAGGCTCTGTCTTGGCAGCAAGGACAAATGTCTGCTCTTGCTGCAGTAACTCAGCTGTTTTTGAAAGGGTCACATCAATGTCCTCTTTGTGTGAACTTGATTATTCATATCCAAATTTCTGGTTTATGTTCATTTGAACCTAAATATATGACCTGAGTTTTCCAAAATTCATGTGTACAAGTGTAGTCTTGAAATTACAAACATGACAGTGAAGTGACTGCTGCCATGAGTCTGGAGAGCTGGACAGAGTGTGAGCTGTGGTGTCTGCTTGGTAAGTTAGAAATACGCTGAGGAAATCATGACCTGAGATGTTTAGAACTGCTTGAAGGGTTTTTAGGCCACATTCTATGGGCTTAGGAACCCACTGTGATCCTCCTGCTCGGCTTAGCCAAGAGGAGCTGGCTAATAAAGAGGGACAGGAATGATAGAACTAGCCTGGAAAATAAAAACTTTATTAATGAAAATAACAAATGTGGCACGGGTACAGAGGCTAGATTCCAAAGACCCCCTGGGCGGGGCAAACACAGCCAGGTATAGGGACGCGCGGTCCAATCAGAAAGGTGAACTCAGAACATGACCTTATAAGAAAATGCTCTTGACTAATGGTGAAGAAAAACTGGAAACTTGATCAAATATAGGAAGGTTCTAATAAATATAGGAAGGTTCTAATAGCATACTGGCTCCCAAGTACCCATGGCTCCCACTGTGACCTGACTTGTATACTGTCTGCCATTGTCTGTGGCCAAAGCCCTCTGTAAAAGCATCTGCAGGATGAGATTCCACATTTCCCTGTCTTTAGAAAAATATTTTGCAAAGATTTCTAAAAAACCCTTAACAGACAACTTACAAAACAAGGAAACAACATAAATACAAATACAACTAGAAAAATTAGTAACCCCGTTTTGAGCAAAGATAAAGCCCAAGCTGATACATTCTATTTTTTTTAACAGTCCTTTCAGCCAGTATTCATCACTTTCCACTTGTAGTTTTCTGACTCCCCTCTTTTAGAATTTGGATGTTCTTGTGTATGGAATTGCTGTGATCTGAGAGCTCATGCAGCACATGCCTTTGAAATCTTCACAACCATGTCCTTGTGTTAGCAGCAGGAAGTCAGTTGCAGCTGTATTTTGCAGGGTAGCATGTCTGATACTGTCCACATCTGTCAGTAGCTCACTCAGTGCCTGAGACATGGCATTGGTTTGCTTACTTAGCCAGCATCCTAGATTGCCTAACATTTTCAAAGCTTTTGCTGTAGCAACCCGAGGTGTCAATATTGAGGCTGCCATTCTTTTTCCTTTACTCCAAAAGTTAACTTTGTCTTTGCAATCTGATTTGAATTGATGGATAAATCTCTTACATCTGGCCTTTTTTTCACAGACTGGGGCAATCTCAGGTGCTAGTATGTTAGGTTGCACAGGGCAGGGGGGCGGGGTGAGGGGCAAGAAGACAAAGACACAACTCACCCCCAGATGTTCGTGTGGCAACAGACAGATTTATTTTCCACCCCCCCTCCCCTTCCCCCTTATAAAGGGCATTTTGAAAGACCTGGTCTGGATATTCTCGATGGTCTTAACTCCACATCACTTCGGGATCTGGCCAGTGCAATGCTTGCAGCTTCATATGAGATCTGGTTGGGGGGGGAGAAGCCCCTGTAAGTCAATCCCGGGGCTTGGTATGTGATATCCAGTAACATATCACCCTTCTTTGTTTAATAAAATTTGTAATTTGTTTTCTGTTACCCATCTGCAAGGGACCTTTACAAATGGGACAACAAAAGACAGCACGGCTAAATTTGCACAGAAGCTGCAGCATTTCTGTTCAGTATCTGCTGGGGGAGGACTCAGGCCACAGGCACAATGGTTATATGTTATAACTTATAAAAAACAAAAAACATTCAACCTTTAACGCATGTAACCCTTATAGAAAAGCCCGGTTATTAAAAACAACCTGTAACCCATTTATCTCTTGAAGAACCCAACACCCAGAAAACAATCTGTAAACAGAAAAACAGTTTGTAAACTGGAAAACAGTTTGTAAACCTGAGAAATAATTTGTAAATTAATCAAGTCCTTATATTGATTGTCCATGATGTAGGTGGTCATTTGTGATCCACTGTTCTGTTGATGAGAGTTCAGAATGCTGTCCAGTGTCCTTTACCTTGGATTTCATAGGAACACTGTACTATTATATGACTTAGTATAAAACATAAGAACATGACACCAACCAAAACTCCAGACGAGGGGGTATATCTTCACCCCAACCTTTTTTCCCCTTTTTCTATGTATAATAAGTAGAAATAGAAATAAACCATGCATTTCTTAACAGTATTAATAGGGTTGCTGAAAGGTCTCTTTTTCATTATGAGCAAACCTGGAGGGCTTCTTCTGGACAAAACCTTTATGCCTGTCTCAAAAGAAAAAGGGTTAACTTTTTTTTTTTTTTCACAGACTCTTTACCAGCCAGGTTCATATGTTGATCAGCCAATGACTTGGTTGGGAGAGATTCCCTGTATAAAAAAGAAGTTTGTATTAATATCTAGTGCAAAACAAAATGAAAAAATTTTAGTATGAATCACAGTGTAGGCAATACTCCCTTCTTGCCTTATTAGAAACTAGAAATTTTGTTACTGATTTAATAATTAACTTTTTAAAATTATTATTATGACAAGTGGCAAAACTTGAAGAACTTTGCAACTGAAATTTGCCTATGATAAATTAATTTTGGTATGTGTATCTTAATGGATATCCCCTGGATCTTACCAATCCTTCTTGAAACAATGCAGCAATAATTAGTAGGAGTATGGAAAAAAACCATAATAATACACACACTAATGCTTCCCTGATACACAGCATTAATAGTCTGAGGTAGAAATGTAACATCTTACTCATCATGGGCTTGTTAATTTTGGTTCTAACAAATGCAAACATCCATAATGAATATTGTACCATGAGTTCTAATGCATGTTTTACAAACAGTTGTACATTATCATAACTTTTATACGGCAACCTTTCAGCGTCTTTATTAGTTTTTGTACCATGAAAACTTCAATTTATCAGGAGGTAACGTGGTTGTAATGCTTAGTAAGGAAGGAAAGTTGGTGTCTCTGCTTTTTTTGCCTTCCATTTGCAAGCAGTTGCTGGGTTCTCGCTGGCCTGGGTGACAGCGTGTCCCAACCTCAGCTGCTGCGAGAGACGCAACCCCTGCGCCTGACTCTATCTCTTTGGGCAGACTCGACTCCGCCCCTGCGGTACCACACCCCCTGGTACTGCCTTTTGCCGAGCGAGACCCTGGCAAAGGCTTCTCCCACGCTTCGCTTGTGAGCTCTGCAGCCTTCCCTGGGGGCAGGCTCGGGGTGGGGCCGCTCCCTCCGCAGGTGTGGCCGCGTTCCACGGAGGCTGGGTCGGGGGCGGGGCCCTCCCCGTGACGTCACTGGACGGGGGTGCTGCCGGCCGTCCGGAAGGGGCGTGGGGCGGATCCCAGCGATCACGTGGGGTGGAGCCTCGGGGCTTCTCCGGTGCCGGGAGGGGCCGGAACGGCTGCGTGGCACGGCAGCCCTGGGGCGGGGGAGGCGCCCACCATGTGGTCAGTTTCCCCCGAGCAGGGCGGCATGGTTTGCCCGCCTGGGTAAGCCATATGGCAGCCCGAAGTGGCTGCATAGTCATTACCGCAGCCTAGGGAGGGCGCAGGGCAGCTCGGAGAAGCCGGCGCTGTTGGGGCCGCCATCTCTCCATGTGGTTGGATTTCGCAGTCCATTCCGCCGGCTCCCTGGATAATGCCGGTATCTGCTGAGGTTCCCTGTCTCCCAGGGGAAACAATCCCTCTTTTTAGAAAGAAGAACATCAGTAGCTTTATCATGGTGTTTTCTGGTCCTGATATCCCAAGTTCCCATGGTCTCGGTTGCAATTTTAGTCCACAAAACAGGCTTTTAAACCCTCGCAGTACTTTGTGCTATCTGCCGAGGGGGTTTTTACCCCTGTCTAGCCAGTGAGTCCCGGTTTTTCGCCAGAAGTCCAGCTTTTACACCGTTCCACCTTTAACGCTGTTCCCAGCTCTCAGGCTGTCTTAGGTTCCATGCACTGATCCAGGCTCCGATGTCCTGTACCGTGGGTCTTACCCCGATTCCCAGCTCTCAGGCTGTTTATTAATTCGGTTCTAGACGGAAAACCAGCTGTTATGCCATGTCTCCTTTGCTCTGTGCCAGGCTATGGCTGAGTCCCAATCACTTTGCAGGTCACCACGTGTTTGGTTGCTCGTGGAACGGGTGAGGCGCAAGAAGACAAAGACACAACTCACGCCCAGATATTCGTGTGGCAACAGACAGATTTATTTTCCACGCCCCCCCCCCCTTCCCCCTTATAAAGGGCATTTTGAAAGACCTGGTCTGGATAGTGTGAAAAACGCCAATCACTTGTTTTTAAAATTTTAAAAGTTTAATAGTAATAAAATGGTTATGAAACTAGTAATACAATTAGAGTAATAATAATTTGGACAATTTGAATTAGGACAATATGAGACAACAAATACAAAGAGTTACGGACGTCTGGGTACCTCTTTCTGGGCAGCATGAGCCCGAAAAAGGACTCACGTTAACAAAGGATTAACCCTTAAAAGCAATAGCCTGTTGCATAGTCATACACTTCATACATGATGCATAAATTCCATTCAAATACAGGATTCTGTCAACTTCTTCCTCTGAATCCTAACAGCGCCTTCGAGGTGGGAAGAAGTTAATTTCTTCTGATAAGAGGGCAATCAATTCTTTTTCTCTGAAAGATTTAGGTGTCCTGTAGCTGCTATCTCACTGCGAGTCCTTTCTTTAAAAAAAGTATCCTACATAGAATTGTTTCTATTTTAACAATTGTTATAACCTAAAACTATATTTAACACAGTACTTAAGAGAATTAATACAGCATTACTTTCTAACACAACACATATAATAGTCATTTTAATATTTGCGAAAAGCCAATCATAAAATACATGCATTTTTCACAATAGTCTCATTGGTCTTAACTCCATGTCACTTCGGGATCTGGCCAGTGCAATGCTTGCAGCTTCATATGAGATCTGATTGGGAGAAGCCCCTGTCAGTCAATCCCGAGGTTTGGTCATATGGCATATCCAGTTACACTAGTACAGTAAGCCTCCCCAAGCTACATAGCCTGCCCTTAATGCAAGATGGAATGGCAGGCCATGCTCTGTCTCCACAAATGAGAAATGTCCCTGGTGGAAACTGTAATGGGGAATCACTGGACCAGGAAACGACGGGTGTAGTTACCCCAGGTACTTTCATTTTTATAAACTGGATGAAGTGGCGAAACATCCCACTATGTATTTGGTTGCTTTCTTACAGCATTGGCATTAATGATAGTATATAATAAATCAGGAGTAATTTTGATATAATGAAATCTAACACAAAAATCCATTTTTGCAGAGCCTAGAATTTCCAATTCTTGGGGTTCTAGTGGTGTGTGCAGTAAGTTCCTGGCCCAGCAATCCCAGTTATCAATGGGACTGTGAATCCATTCCTTGTGGGGATGCAAAACATGGATAGCATCCTTGTTTAAAGGCCACACATCTGTTGGTAACACAACTAAGCAGGTGGAAAAGGGGTTATCTTATAATAAGCTGAGCCACCATCTCTGACTTACTTGTTAAAGTTTTACCAGGCTGGTGGCGTAGGAAAATCCACTCTAAAATCAACAAAGGATCAGACGCCTCGGGGTCCCATTGAAAAATTAAGGCATAGGGTTGGGGTCCTTTTCCCAAAATAGCTAGCAGGAATGGTAAGTTTAGATTTATTCTGTGTGCCTGACAAGTTTGAATGGCACGCAATACCTTATTTAAAGGATCCCTTGCCTTGTCAGTTAACTGCCTAGGTGAGTTTAACCCAGAATCCCCCCTTAACAAAACAAACAATGGAACCAAGTCCTCATTAGTAATTCCCAGAAGAGATCTGAGCCAGTTAATTGTTCCCAATAATTTTTATAAATCAGGGAGTTGTGAGAAATGCTACTCACTTCTAAAATTTTAAAAAGTTTATTAAAACCTTATCAAAAAAATACAACAGAAGACTGAATAGAGAAAATATTACAGTGCTGGGATCAAAGGATTTTTTCTACCATGTGCTCATCCACACAGTGAATGTTCCACCTTTTAACACTTTAGCCCCTCCCAAAGTTCTGTCCATCGACTCCTTCTTTGCTGTCCCGTGGTGGTGATCACTTTCTTACACCTTGCTTGGAGGTCAGATGTTGCCATAGTAACAAGCCAACCCTCCCAAACGTCCTGACTGCCCAGGCCATCCCGAGAGAACAATGCAAGGAGGTGAAACATAACTATAAATCTGTAAAACTTCTCTTACCATATACATAATATTTGCCTTTTAATTGTGAGAGTCAACCATTGCATTCCTCATGTATCACAGAGTGTTTCTTGTTTCTCATTTAGCTGCAATGGGTGATGCTGTACATCTGAGAGTGAATTTTGAGTCCCAAACATTTCTAGGGTGATATCTGTTGTATTTTTTCTTCTGCAGTGGTCAGTCCTGCTTGTTGGATAGCTGTAATGGTGGCTTTTAAAGTTGCATCTAAAGATGAATTATTTCCAGGTGCAATAAATGTACTATCCATATGATGAACAATTGCCTGTGAATAATTCTGGTGAAAGGAAGCCAAGACTTCAGCTTTATGCATGGTTTGCTAGGCCTTCGCTATAAAATTACAGAGTCTAGAACAGGTGTATTACGGTGGTAAATAAGGCCCGCAGACCAAGACAGCTCTGGGTGGGGAACCTGAGGGGTCGCACACACTGCAGCTGGCAGCTCCCACTGGACGACACCGAGGAGGAGGAGTGCAGCTTAGTCTCTGGGCAGAGCTGAGTTTCCATCCTCACAAAAGTCATTAGGAAAACGATGTTGGGTTGTAGTTTAGGGGTATCCTCCAAGCTGGGTACTATCAAAGTTATGGTGACAGGACAGAATCCGGCTCTGGTCAAGAGTGGATGACTTAGTGTAGTTCTGGTGGGTTAAAGTCAAAGTTTATGCACTGGTTTGTTGTTTCGAGAGGGTTCATATAGTTCCCACAGCCTCTCATTTGAATTCAGTCCGGGTGCAAGTCCTTCTGGGAGCAGGGGAAGTGGTTCCCGACGGGAATGGATACAAATCCGGGGTGAGACGGAAAGGGGTACAAATACAGAGTATAAGGGGGAGAGATACAAATACAGGGTAAAATGGGAACATTTAACAACGGCAACTAAAGGCATGTCCTAGAACTCTAACATTCAATGTTTAACAACAGACCAACACTTCAAATTAAGACCTTATCAACTTCACTAACATCAGCTACCAATTACTACTCTGGAAAAGAGCTCTCATCTCCAGGATTTCATTCCTCACATTACTATCAGGCACTTGCATAAATGCTCTCCTTGCTGCATTTTTAGTATCATCAAGCACTGCATTCAGGAGGTTTGCAGCCTGCTCATTGGGATGGGAATATGGGCTCTTCCCCAGCTAGGTGTTGTAGTGTTTACACCGACCCTGCTTGGTCCTCAGCATAGACAAACAACAGTTAAATTAACAGTCTCTTCGATCCCCTCTCCCACAGAGTGTATTCTAGTTGGGATAGCAGCACAGTCACCACGTGTTTTAAATCATGAGGGGTTAAAGGATATACAGAGAAATTAGCTTGCATTAGATTGTTAAAGAAAGAATAATTTCTTCCATAGTTTTTGGCAGCCTTACTCAGTGCCTTTATATCCCTGTGGGCTAACAGTTTCCATGTAGGGCCGGTCCTCCCCCTTCTGTTTTTTACCGTGGTCAGCCGGGTCTTCTGCCATGGATCAACAGAATCACTGGATCCAGGAGAAGTGAGGTCTTCGTCCCAGGAGGAGGGGGTGCAGGCACAATGTTGTTTTTGTCCTCCGATACCTCTGCTCATGTGGCCGGCAGGAGTACGACCATTTTCGGGATCAGCGGCTTCCAGGACTGTGGTGGAAGCACGTGCCCTAAGGCGTGCTGGGAGTTGTAGTCCAGAGCAGGACCATCGGGATTCTGGGCAGCGGTGAAACCTGAAGTGACATATCATCTCACAAGGAGTACAGATTAGCAGAGTTATTAGTAGGCAATGCAACGGGGTATTCAGATGAATTGGAGGTGACTTGCGGTACCTAAGGCACAGGGAAGGTGAAGGGGGAGGGGTCCGAGATGGCGTGGCTACCGCCATCTCTCATCCTGAGTGGAGGAGGCAGAATGGGATACGGGGTAGCAGAGTAACCCGTTGTGAAAAACGAGGTTCATTCTCCTGTAAAAATGTAAAAGTTTAATAAAGGACAATAGGATACAAAAATAAAGCAGAGTTTAATGGCTGAGTACGTGGCATTCAGTCAAAAGCACACCTGCTATTTTGGAGACACCCTTTACACACAGTTTCTATTATGCAATATATACAAATAGCCTGTTGCATATTCATAAATAATAATAATGCATATTTAAACTTTTCCCTAAACTAGTTTACATTTTCCAAGGACTGTTTAGCATGGCTCCTCCTCGGGTCCGCCTTTTTAGAGCATGCGCATTTCTTGCCTGTGGTTTTAGTCTCGTATCGCCTCCAGCTTGGGCTTTGGTCCGTACTTTCTTCAGATAGCAGGCGCTGATAGTTTGGCATGTCAGTAGCAGGCGTCTTCATCATGCGTTCATTGGATGTTATCCTAACCACGCAGGCAGTTCGAACCACAAGCATACCTATATCAGCTATTTCACTACTATGTCTAAGTTAAGCTAATAGCAGAAATAAAAACGGTATCTTTATAGCAAAGTTTCATTAACATTAGACGTATAGCATCCACTTTAATATTTGCGAAAAGCCAATATTATAATATGTATTTATAACACCATAGGTTTTGTCCACAAACGGGCGTTCTCTACCCTGTATCCTATTCCAGAGCAGTCTAAGGGGTGACAAGGGAGAGAATACGAGAGAGCAGAAGTAGCTAAAAGCTTTTGTATGCAACAAGATCTGGTCCCGAATTCTGTCCCCAGGTTTAGAAGGTTGGAAGCAGTCCCGGTTTGGGAAGGGGTTGCCTGTGGTGGGATAGTCTCAGATCCCCCAGTCCTGCCACACTGGCAGAGCAGAAGAGGGGTCAGGTGCTGGGAGTTGGAGCTTTTCAGCCTTAAGTGTTTCGAAAACTGTGTGAAGAGCAGGGAGCAGACAAACCACGACAGACTCTCCCTTGATTGCTAGGTTGTAAAGGGAACCCCCACGGAATCACAAAATCCCAGAGAGAACACTCCACCTGTGCTATTTTCTGCTGTGCTGAGTGGGGCTGGATCGGCCGCCAGCGGTGCTGTGCCGCGGCCTGCTACAGCTGTGGTGGAAGCAGGCGGGGTTTCTCCGTGGACAGCGGCAGGAAAGTTTTGCAACACCCATTTTAGGAGGTTTTTAACTCACGTTTTTGGATTTTCTTGCCGTGGACTGCTAAAAGTATTTGAAATCGTCCATAAACATTCCTCTGAGGTCTAGACAGTCTTATTCCCCTTTTAAACAGGATTAGGTGGGCATGTAGGCATTCCCACCCGGTAAAGGGAGGATCAGGCGAGAATAAGAGTTTCCTTTTCTCTGCTTACCTGCTTTTTTCAGGCAGACGTCTGAAAGAACCAGGTCCAAGAGGTGGCTTCCAACAAGGTCAACTGGCAATTTAATCCACAGCAGAGAAAAAAGTCCTACCGGTTTGCCAAGACCTGGCCAAACACAAACTGAGGAGGTGCCTCAGTGTGAGGTCCCTGTTCTTGGAGTGCCAGATATGGGCTTAGAAACCGACTGTGATTCCCCTGCTCGGCTTAGCTGGGAGGAGCTGGCTAATAAAGAGGGATGGGAACGATGGAACTAGCCCGGAAAATAAAAAAATTAATGTGATAAATGAGTCATGAAATGGTTGACTCATAATTGACAAATATTATGTATATGCTAAGAGAAGTTTTATAGATTTATAGTTATGTTCCCTCCCTTTTGCGTTGTTCTCTCGGGATGGCCCGGGTAGTCGGGGCATTTCGGAGGGTTGGCTTGTTACTATGGAGAGACAGCGAGAGATTAGGTCTATCTTTGCCTTGGTCTTATCTCTCGCGCTGCCCCCTCTCCCTCCTTTCACAGCAGCGCTTTCAACACTGTCCCTCGCCCCTCTCCCGCTGCCGCCACGGCACCGCAGCGACCCTGGCAAGGGCAGACCCTGCCCTAGCGGGAGCGGGGGGCACTTGCAGACAGTCACCCGCGCGGGGACCCTGGGGTCATGCCTCCTCTCCCTCTTGTTCTCTTTCTCTCTCTCTTTCTCTTTCTCTTCTCTCTCTTTCTCGACCCGCTTGCTAGGGCCGAGGCTGCCATCCTGGACTCGGGACCTCAGCAGGCTGGGAGCCGCCCCTGGTAGCTCCACCACCCCGAGCCAGCCGGCTTCTCAGCGGCAAACTCGCGCAATCCGCGCCCGGCACCGGCGCCGGGCCGGCGACTGCATCCAGCAACCCCTTCACTTCAGGACCCTGGCACAACCAAGCCAGCTCCCAACCCCCAGCGGTGCCTCACGCAAACCACACCCTGTGCCGCCTCCACTGGGTGGGCAAACACTGGAGTTGCTCAGCCGGGTCACCCCCATAGATCAGCCCCTGCCGCAGCTCCCGAGACCTTGCCACTCGCTTGAGAGCAGCCAAACACCTCCTAAACTTGACAACCCCCAACCTGGCGTCCCCAGGTGCTCTTATAATTCTTTTTTCTTTTGTAGACATCTGGACAAGCCATCAACTTTTTTTTTTTCCCCCTCTGGGAGGGCTTCTTCTGCTAGATCTTCCTGAACTCCAGTTCAGCACTGAACAACCTTTTAATAATCATGTGTTAAGGCTCCTCCCTGCCCTTCATACATAAATTGTACTCAAACTATTCAAACTCCTGTCCTCCTCCAGTACCAAGTTATCATTATTCCACATTCCAACATCTTAGAGTCTGCTAACCTCCCTTCTTCTTTTTCAATCTCTCTTTTTCTTATTTTTTCTCTTTTTTTCCCCTATTTTTTTCTTCTTTTTTTCCCTCTGATTTAACACACTTTGGACTGCACGAGATGTATACACAACTATTTTATCTCCAAAAGAAAGTCCACAGCCATTTTTTCTTCTGGTACAACCCCCATTTCCAGTTTCATCTGCAACAAGCTGATGCCTGCCCCAGAAATCAACAAGACATCTCCTATGCCCATGCCAGTCCCTCTCCTAATTACTCCATCTTCAATGACAGAGATTTTAAACCTTTCTCCTTCTGCTTCTGCCACCTCTACCGTGTCACCACCCACATCACATCTCCACGGAATCTCCACCA
This sequence comes from Agelaius phoeniceus, assembly GCF_051311805.1. Taxonomy (NCBI): domain Eukaryota; kingdom Metazoa; phylum Chordata; class Aves; order Passeriformes; family Icteridae; genus Agelaius; species Agelaius phoeniceus. Next base: position 18,800,952 of record NC_135279.1, on the reverse strand, counting down.
CATAAGTTCTTTCTGTCCCAGAATCAACCACAAATTCCAATACTTCCTCTTGGGACCTGTTTCCCAAGTTATCAAAAGCTCCAGACATCATTTTTTTCCCTCAGAAAGAAGAGCCCATGATCTTCCCACTCCTTCACAGGACACTTCCGCTGAAGCAGCACCTCCAAGTCTACCTCTAAGTGAGGGTGTCCTCCCCCGCTGCAGCAGAAACAGGCAGCCCTGGTCCTCTTCTCTGAAACAGTCTCCCTGACCACACCAGGGCGCTGCCCCCCTCCTGAACCCCTCCCACAGATACAGCGGGAGCTGAACTGACAGACACAAGAACGGGGATCGGCAGTGAGGCTGGAACCAGTAAGAAGACAGAATTAGGAGTGGAAGTCAGGAAACCCGGGAAAGCCGGAATCAACAAAGAATCAGAGGTGGGAGCAGGCGGCTCCAGAGTCACGGCAGGGACGGGAGTGATCACAGTCAGTACGGGTGGGGAGGGCTGAAACTCCTGACACAGGCAGAGAAGCTGGTACAGGTAGGGAGACTGGAGCTCCTAGCAGAAAAACTGGAGACAGGGAGAGGCAACATTACCAGGGGGTTCCAGCCCCTTTCCCTGGCTCCCCGTCTCATTTTCCCAGGCTCCAATTCATTCCCCTAACATCCAGTCCATTCCCCTGATAACGTGAACACCTTCCACTCTTCACAGCACAGAGAAATACAATCCACCTTCTTCCAGAAAAATTAAACTTTAAATTAACAATCCATATCACATATACTTTCATTCATTCACAGTCACTCACTTATATTTCTTTAATATGTCTCATTCACTCCGATTCACAACAGGAGAACACAAAAATAAGGTACCTTTGTTCTCAAATCACTTGTTAATATCCACCCATGGATATTATAACATCTCAAAATGTTATTGGCCAACCCCAGATTTTCTTGGGCATATCCTCAATCCAGCTGTGTTATTCAACCCCGGATGCTCTTGGGCATGTCCTCAATATGGCAGAATTTTATTCAATCCTGGATGCTCTTGGGCATATTTATCCCTCAATCCAGCAGAATTCTATTCAACCCTGGATGCTCTTGGTCATATTAATCCCTCAACCCAGCAGGTTCAATCCTGGATACTCTTGGGCATATTTAGCCCCAACCCAGCAGAATTTGGGGCCCACCTCCATTTTTTATCCTGCTTTCCCAGTGGATTGTGCCAGGAAAACACTCAGCTCCCTGCCTCCAAGGGGTCCAACCTCTCCCTGAGACCCAGTCCCAGTTACTCTGGGAGATTCTCTCACTCCTTTTATCTCTCCCTTCATCTCTTTACTGGCTGTTTTTCTCACAAAAGAACAGATCTGCAGTGTGGGAGACTCCTCACTCACTTAGCAGGTCTGGTATAACCAGCCCGCCTCTCATTCACACACACATTCATCCCCCCCCGTATTTCCCCCCCCCCCGCCTCCGAAAGAATACCAATCCTCTTTTCTTCGTGCACAAGAATATATGGGGCTGCCATGGTTTTAGGCAACCCTTCCCCCCCCCGCCCCTTTTCCTTTGCTTTATGTGTCTCCTCTTGTCCTCCTCTTGGGTATTCTGCCTGCAACCGCCGATCATGCCAGGAAAGACAGAGCGAGGCTGCCTAAACCTGGCAGGGCACGCCTCCCCTGCTTGGGATTTCCTGGTGGTCTCAGGAGCGAGGTGTTACATCTGGGACAAGCACCCATTTGTGAAAAACATGTTCAGTCTCCTGTGAAAATTTAAAAGTTTAATAAAGGACAATAGGAGACAAGGACATGGAGCAAAGGTTATTATGGCAGGTGCATCTTGGCACTCAGCCAAGACCACACTGTTACCTTTGGGGATACCCCTTAAATACCTTTTCCCCTACATCAGCCTGTTGCATATTCATAGACCCTTATGCCTATCCATAAATAGTTTACATATTCCAGGAACTATTTTACATGGTCCCTCTTTGGGTCCGCCTTTTTAGAGCATGCATGTTTCTTGGCTGTGGTTTTGGCTCCTTTATCACTTCCAGTTTGGGCCTTGGTCCACACTTTCTTCAGATGGTGAGTGCTGATAGTTGGCGTATCTGTAGCAGGTGTCCTCATCCTGTGTTCATTGGATGTTATCCCATCCAAGCAGGCATTTTAACACAAGCATAGCTATTTCACTACTATGTCTAAGCTTAATTAACAACAGAAATAAAAACGATATCTTTATAGAAAAATTACTTTTACATCACACATATAAAATCCATTTTAATATTTGCAAAAAGCCAATATTATAATGTATCTATAACACGGTGAAAGAAATCTGGAAACTTGATCAAATATAGGAAGGTTCTATTAGCATACTGGATCCAAAGCACCCACAGTTCCCACTGTGACCCCACTAGGTGCCCCCTCCTCAGTACACTGTCTGCCACTGTCTGTGGCCAAAGCCCTCTGTTAAAAGCATCTGCAGTAAAGATCTCAGCAGGATGATTCCACAACATTCCTCTTTAAATAAACAGTATAAACTCTTTTAACCTGAAGAAACTCTATAGCACATAAGCATTCACTGCCCTGTGGTCATGTGCATAGCTCCAGATGGAGTAAATGGCCTTGTCCTGTTGCTGTAATCCTACTGACCTTCACGGCCTTCTGTGGGGTTTTGTGTTTTCTTGGGACTTTGTACTTGTGTCTCACATTGGTTTGGGGACTGAGTATTTGTTTTTTCTCTTATACTATCTGTTCATTGAACCAAGCCAAAAGCTACACATGCTTTTAGTCTTAATATACTCACTCTTTCTAACAAGCCTAGCTGCTCATCTTTACCTTCCCACCGTAGCTTGTATTTGACTCAGTCTTTCAGTAGGAACTGTCCTTATGTTTTATTTTTTATTTCATCTGTTATTTTTTATTTCATCTGTTTTATTTTTGATTTCATCTGTTTTTATTCAGATGTCTAACAAGATTTTCAAGTTGAGCTACAAGCACTGATAGTTAATTTGTAGAGTTCTTTCAAATAATGTTGTATTTTGTCTGCTGAGAGTACCAAGGCATCATCTCAGCTCTTGTTTTCTCAGACTGTTCACAGCCAAAACTCCTGGCTGTCCCTGTGCACCTGTGTGCTGGTCTCCTCTGCATGTGCTACTAGTGAACTCAATTTTTTTAAATGGTTATTTCTCTAGCTTTGGTACAGAGTTTTTGAAATGCTGGGAATTATTTGGGGCTTTACTTTTGCTATGTCATTTACAATACTTCCTTTCGCATTTCTCTTGTATTTTGACATGTGAAATCCCTTCTGAATTCTTACAGTTATGGTCTTCTGGTTTTCAATTTCCTCTTAAAATGGTGAGACTAACTTTGTTTCATCTTATTTTCATTATAGCATTTCATTCAACACAATGGTTTTTTTCTGGAAGCAAAACCAGCCTTCCCTGTAAATCTATATTTGACAGTATCTCTTCTCTGAGCACAATCTCGGTCTTCATAAGAAAAGCTGACTAAGTATAATGGTTTCTTTTTGTCTTGTTAATTTAAGAGCAGCCAAAAATAGTTCATCAGACTCTCCTTCCTCCTGCAGGAATCTTTTAATATTCCAATCCCCCAAGAAGGATATTCTGAATTGCAACGTTCTTAAGACTTGCAAACGTGAGGCTAATAGCTTGCCCTCTCATCCTAGTTTACTTGAATGATATTTAAGAGATCAATTATCTTCAGGGCTCCAGGGCAACATTTAAGCAATATCACTGTTCTATCTGGGTTTCCATTATGCTTGAGTCCATCTTCTTTCTTGTGGATGAGAGGGTTCTATTTAAATGTTCCTTTTTTTTTTTTTTTTTTCCAGGAAATTTCACCAGTGAATTTACTTATTTCTGAACTTTATTTGCTCTACTTGTTTCTTTTTATTCAGAGTTAACTGTTAGGGGTTTTTCTTACCCTCCCTCTGATATTCGCTTTTCAAAGTTTTGTTGTGAGGTCCCATCATTTCGTAATGCAGAGTCTGTTCCAATTTCAGACAGTAACAGAGGGAGGAGGTGATACCTCAGTGCAGGGAGGTGTCTGTGTTCCTGGGGTCTCATATCCTTTTAACTAGATCTAGTAGTTGTAAGCGTCTCTGTCATGCATAATTAAGTTGTCATATGTCAAGACAGATGTGTTTGAAGGGAATGTTACAAAAAGAAGTTAAATTATCAGTGCTTTTTCCTTAGCAGAAAGGTATAACTCCTTTTAAAAGAAGGGAGTTTTTATCTGCCACAAAGCTCAAATTATTTTTGAGGTCAAGCTGGAAGGCTGGAGATTAAAAGTTTTTATGTAAGACTATAGTTTTCTGAAATTTAGTGAGGTGATAGTTCATTGAGGTTGCAAAGGCTGACACTTGCTGTTCACCAGGAGAATACTATTTTCTTCAGAATTCAGCTTAGAATAGAATTCAGCTCTTCTCTGGAAAGGTGAAATGCTGTTCTGGCTCTGTGTGTGTTTGTGCCTTGTAAGGAAGCTGCTTTCTCCTAGTGCAGAACTGCCTTTCTCAGTACTAGCAAACCAGTTACTTCTATCCTGCTCATCCAAGCCCTCTGTAGATGCCAGCCATCCCCTTGCTCTGCCCTTCATGAGCACTGCTGGTCTGAGACATCCTTGTTCACACCCCAGGCAGCTCTGAAGGCCTCACTGCCAGTTGCACAGCATAAAGGAAGTTTGAGCCTCCACCTTTCTCACCTTTCTCCTATTTCTCACCTATTCCATAAGGTGATCCTTATGGAATAACTGCGTACTTAACAGTCCAGCAGGGTTTCAGTAGCACAGCAGGAGCTATCTTCTCTACTTTGAATATTACAGCAAGAGCTGAAGTGTCATTGCTTTTCTTAGCAGATGGCTAGCTGGGAGCACAGTGTCCTCCTGATTGATGTATTTTTAGTTTGGAGATTATAGCCATATCCTGAAAACAGTTAATGTTAAATACCAGCAATAGTTGAGGTTTATATGTTCTATCATTTGTTGTTCCTGCTTTATCTACTGCTGTTTTTCGAATATGTTGTGCTACATCCAAAAAACTAGTTATGAAAAAGCAATTTGTTAACCATTAAGAGAAGTGGAGGTTACAGCCATGAGTAGTAGGGTAGTGACTGAGGTTGACCCTGCAGCAGCAGTCATAGTTTTCCATATGGGATGGTTTGGGAACTCTCCTGAGTCTATCTCCTACTCAATGATGAGTCTTGGCAGTCATTATATATAACAAGTATTAAACTAGGCTAAATATTAACAATAAGTATTGTTGGATGTGAGATTTTTCAGCTTGTGGAAACTTGAAATACATACATACATAAAAACAATGAGCTATAAAAATATTTGTTATAATTATGATCTCTTAGTGGATAGGAGATACATTTGCATGTAAGCAAGTGAAAAAATTGCCAGGCAATAAATATTTAATCAGCTCTGGCTATAGCAACACTGAGGTTTTATTGCTGTGTGAGTCAGCAGTTCTCCTCAACAAGTACAGCCTGTTTTGTTTGCTGCAGGGGGCTGTTGTTGGAGGTGCTCTTATTTGAAGAAATGGGTTTCACATAGAAGCCCCTTTCACAGATGTTTAGAAATCAGCTGGGGCAGACTTATGCTCATGTTCAATGAAGGCCAGATCTAATTTGAGTTACATTTAATGGAGAGGTCAATCAAACTTTTTTTTTTTTTCTTTTTTTAACACTACTTTCTCCTACTGATGTGCAAAGAAACTGGGAAGACAATTTACCATCTTCCTTGTGGCCTCTGCTGAATGTAAAGCAGTGTATAGAACTCTGGCAGAGGACTGGAAATAAGTAGATGTTCTGAGTTTAAAGATGAAAAGAAAAACATCTGTGAGGAGACGGCCAGTAGAGGCATACGAGGAAGCTGCAGATCGGCTTTGTTGAAATGAATTCCTCTCTCTTTAATAATTCCTGACTATTCTCAACATCTATTTTCATAAGTAGTCCTTTTTTTCCCCAAACATAGATTTGACTTTTCTGCAAAAAATTATAGAACACCTACTTTTTGACAATTCACTCTTCAGTCCTGTTTTATCTTTATGTGCTCTTTGACTTTAGCTGTTAGCCACCTTTACCAATAATGTTTTATATATAAATCTTGGTATGGGCCATTTCATCTGTGAAATGGATGCCTCATTTTTCCTGTGGAACATACAGGAGACACAGATGCCAAAGTGATTCCTCATTTTGAGGTGTAGTTGGATCTAAAGTCAGATTATTCATTTGTAATGTAGTCTTGCTGGAATTTCCATGGAAATTACTTCTCTGGAGTCAAGCTCCAAAGAGGTTCTG